>NC_057812.1:136173775-136540773 GCF_018294505.1 Triticum aestivum
CAAGCGGCATGACAAAGAGTAACATACTTGTAGGCATAATTTTTATCATACAGACAAAAGAGGGCAGTCCCCGAGTTCGTCTCGGGGGGCCCGAAGTCTTGGTACTTTAATACAAAAGGTAGCGTGGTACATACTGCATCAACTGTAAAATCTTCGGAGGAGATTTGCATTCCATGGCCGCTCTGTCTCCTTGCCGGAGTCATCCCTCTTGCGTGCTCGGGGCTTCTGAGCGTCAATCAGGTAGTAGGAGTCGTTGCCCAGTACTTTGCTGATGATGAAAGGGCCTTCCCAAGGCGCCGACAGCTTGTGTTGGCCGGCTGTTCGCTGGATCAGCCGGAGCACAAGGTCGCCTTCTTGGAAAGATCTCGGCCTGACCTTCCTGTTGTGGTATCGGTGAAGGCTCTGCTGGTAGATGTTGGACCGCCTGAGTGCCAACAGCCGGCCCTCTTCCAGCAAATCGATGCCGTCTTGTCGTGCTTCTTCTGCTTCCTCCTCGGTGTACATGGTGACTCGTGGGGAATCGAACTCTATGTCCGTTGGGATGACGGCTTCGGCACCATAGACAAGGAAGAAAGGCATGAAGCCGGTTGACTTGTTTGGAGTCGTGCGCAGACTCCAGAGGACCGCTGGTAGCTCATCGAGCCAGCAGCCAGCCGAGCGCTCCAGAGGCTCGATCAGCCGGGGCTTGATGCCGGACAGGATGAGGCAGTTTGCTCGCTCCACATGGCCATTTGACTGTGGATGGGCGACAGACGCTAGGTCCAGTCGGATGCCCTGTGTTGCACAGAAACGGGCCAAGGCGCCTTTGGCGAAATTTGTGTCGTTGTCGGTGATGATGCTGTGTGGTATGCCGTACCGAATTGTGATATCGGCGATGAAAGTCACGGCAGTTGGACCGTTTAGCTTCTTGATTGGCTTCGCTTCTATCCACTTGGTGAACTTGTCCACTGCGACAAGTAAGTGAGTTAAGCCACCTCGTGCTGTCTTGAATGGTCCCACCATGTCTAGACCCCAAACTGTGAAAGGCCAGGCAATGGGGATGGTCTTGAGTGCAGAAGCTGGCTGGTGCGGCTTGGAGCTGAACTTCTGGCACCCTTTGCATTTTTGGACCAACTCCTTGGCCTCTTCCAAGGCAGTTGGCCAGAAGAAACCGTGTCGAAAGGCTTTGGCGACGAGTGCTCTTGAAGCCGCATGGTGGCCGCACTCGCCTTGATGGATGTCTTTGAGAATCGCTTGGCCTTGCTCTGGCTCTACGCAGCGCTGGTAGACACCAGTGACGCTGCGCCTGACCAGCTCTCTGTTGACTATGGTGTAGGCTGCCGCCCGGCGTTGTATTTGCCGAGCTAAGGTCTCATCAGTCGGCAGCTCTTTGTTCACCGGGAATTTGAGGATGGGCTGGGCCCATGAGGGTGCTGCTATTTCTTCGACTGCCAGAACCGCGACTTGGACGAGGGCGGTTGGGCTGGGAGGCGGTGGGTTGGAGTCAACAACCGCTTGCTGGGTTAATGAAGTCCCCAGGCCGACTGGCGCGGTCCTTGGGCCAAGTTCTGGAGTCTTGGAGTCCGCCACCGCAGTCCCCGGGCCGGGTTTGACTGTGGCGGCTTTGGAGTCATCCGCCAAAATCCCCGTACCGACTGCCGGAGCTCTGGAGTCGGATCCGACATCTTTGGGAGGAGTCGGCACAAAAATGGAGTCTGATTCTGGTGAAGGCTTGACAAACGGCTTGAGGAGGCGTTGAAGGGCGACGCTGGATGGTATTGATTGGCGGGTAGAGCCGATTCGTGCCAAGGCATCTGCTTGGTCGTTGTCGTTTCTTGGCACATGGAGGAACTCGCACCCTTTGAAATACCCGCTGAGTTGCTGTACGAGGAAACGGTAACTCGCCATGTTTGCATCTTTCGCGTCCCAGTCGCCAGATGATTGCTGGATCACTAAGTCCGAGTCGCCATAACACAAGATCTAGCGGATGCCAAGCTCTTTGGCAAGCCGGAGCCCGTGAATGAGCGCCTCATACTCGGCGATGTTGTTGGAGGCGGCAAAATGGATTTGTAGTGCACATTTGAGCTTGTCGCCTTTAGGAGAGGTGAGGACGACACCGGCTCCCAAGCCGGTGCGCATCTTGGAGCCGTCGAAGTGCATCCGCCAATGGGTGGAGTCAGGCGCTGGAGGTAGGTACTGGGTCTCGGCCCAGTCGACGAGGAAGTCGGCCAGTGCTTGTGACTTGATAGCGGTGTGGGGCTGGTAGTGGATGGTGTAAGGAGCCAGCTCTATGGCCCACTTGGCCACTCGGCCAGAAGCATCTCGGCTGCCAATGATCTCGGCAAGTGGGGTCGTGCAGACCACCGTGATTGGATGCTCTTGAAAGTAAGGCTTCAATTTCTTGGCAGCAAAGTGTACGCCATAGCACATCTTCCGGTAGTGGGGGTAGTTCTGCTTGGAGGTCAACAGTACTTCGCTCAGGTAATATACCGGTCTCTGGATAGGTAGCGCCTTGCCTTCCTCCTTGCATTCCACTACAATGACCGTGCCGACTACCCGGCTGGTGGCAGCGATGTACAGGAGCATAGGTTCTTTGGGAGTCGGAGCCGCCAGGACGGTGGAGTAGTCAGCATCTTCTTCAACTGGTGAAAAGCTTCGTCCGCCTTATGGTTCTACTCGAAAAAAGTGGTCTTCTTCATGAGTTGGTATAAGGGGAGAGCTTTCTCGCCCAGCCGACTGATGAATCGGCTGATGGACGCCAAGCAGCCGGTGAACTTCTACACATCCAGCAGTCGGTTGGGTACCTCCATTCTCTCAATGGCCTTGATCTTTACAGGGTTGCATTCTATGCCGTGTTCAGAGACCAGGAAGCCTAGGAGTTGGCCGGCTGGTACTCCGAAGACACACTTCTCGGGGTTGAGCTTGATCTGGAATCACCGCAGGTTCTCAAAGGTCTCCTTGAGGTCTTCCAGCAGTGTTCCACGCTTTTCCGTCTTCACCACCATGTCGTCCACGTAGACGTGGGCGTTCCTGCCGAGCTGCTTGAGGAGGCACTTGTGCATGCAACACTGAAAGGTGGCGCCGGCATTCCTCAAGCCGAACGTCATGGTGAGGTAGCAGAAGGCTCCAAACGGCGTGATGAAGGCGGTCTTCAGTCTGTCAGCCGGGTTCAGCTTGATCTGGTGATATCCTGAGTATGCATCCAAAAAACTCAACAGCTCGCATCCGGCTGTGGAGTCTATCACCTGATCGATTCTTGGTAGAGCAAATGGGTCCTTGGGGCAGGCCTTGTTGAGGCTCGTGTAGTCAATACACATTCGCCACTGCTTGTTCTTCTTCAGTACCAGGACCGGATTTGCTAGCCATTCTGGAAAGAACACTTCCATAATGAAGCCGGCTGCTAGGAGTCGGGCTATCTCTTCTCCGACAACTCTTCTCTTCTCTTCTGATAGGCGACACAGGGGCTGCCTAACCGGCTTTGCATCAGATCGGACATGTAACTTGTGCTCCGCGAATTCCGTTGGTACACCTGGCATGTCTTTGGGGGACCATGCGAAGATGTCCCGATTCTCACGGAGGAAATCGACGAGCTCGCATTCCTATTTGCTGTCGAGGTTTGCACCTACGACGGTGTACCTCTCTGGGTGCTCCGGATCCAAGGGTATATTCTTTGTCTCTTTGGCCGGCTTGAATGAACCCTCAGCCTCCGACTCTTTTGGGTTGGGCGATACCTCAGGCTACTTGCCGACCATCGCCACAACTCGCTCAAGGAGCCGCTTCTCAGCCGCGATTACCAGCGACTCAGCCAGCCGACTGCTCTCAGCCGTGCAAGCAAACGACTTCTGGTAGTCGCCAGCCATAGTCAGAATTCCCCTAGAACTGGGCATCTTCATCTTGAGGTAGGCGTAGTGGGGGACCGCCATGAACTTGGCCAAGGCGAGTCGTCCAAGTAGCGCATGGTATGAGCTCTCAAGGTCCACCACCTCAAACCAAACAGACTCTCTGTGGAAGTGATCTTTGTCTCCAAAGAGGACGTCCATCAGGATCTTGCCGATTGGTGAGCAGGAAAGCCCAGGAACAATGCCGTGGAACACAGTTCGGCTGTTCTGAAGCTGTCTTTGCTTGATTCCTAACTTCTCCATGGTGTCCTTGTACAGGATACTGATGCTGCTGCCTCCGTCTATCAGAACTCGTGAGAAACGCATGGCTCGTCTGTCTGTAGCAAAGGTGGCGTCCAGGACCAAGGCATAGGAGCCCGGACTCGGCATCACTTCTGGGTGGTAGGCCCTGCTCCAGCTGATGGGCTTCTCGGACCAGTGCATGAACTCTAGCGTCTCCGATGCTATGGCATTCACCTCTTGTCGCTACAGCCGCCTGCTGCGTCGATCATCAGCCACACTGGTGAACACCACATAGGCTCCGTGCTCTTCAGGTTATTCGTCTTGTACTGCGTCGACTGGCCTGACAGCCGGCTGTTGGGGCAGAGGCGGAGGCGGCTGCCCAGCAGGCGAGGGAGGCAGGAGGCCGTCTCCCTTAGCGATCCTGGTGAGCCAGTGGCACTTCCGGGTGGTGTGATTCCACGGCTTCGCGCCGCTATGGAACTTGCAAGGTCCATCCAGGGTCTGCTCATAGGAGAAGGCCGACAACCAGTTTGGCTTGCCGCCTTTCTGTCGCTTGGGAGGGGGCTGCTCATCTGGCTGCTGGGCTTCAACGGTCGTGACCTGCCGGCTGCTGGAAGCCGGCTGCGGGGCCTTGCGCTTGTGGTCGCCCTGCTGTTGTCGCCGGCTGGTGTCTCCTGCTGGAGTTCTTGGAGCTTGCGGGGCCACTTTGTCAGTTGTGCTGATTTGAATCTCCGCCTTCATGGAGGAGTCGGCCGTGGCGTACTTGTCCGCTATGATCAGCAGCTCGTCGAGGGTTTCTGGCTCGTCGCAAAGGAGCTTGTGCTTGAGGAGGGTGCCTTCTCTGCACCCGGCTGTGAAGTACTCGATGGCCTGCACCTCGTGCACGCCCTCACAGGAGTTCCGAAGCTCGGTCCAACGTGTGAGGTAATCGCGGGTCGACTCGTCGGGGCCTTGCACGCACAAGGAGAGCTGACGAGGCTTGGGAGGATGCTCGTACGTGCTGGTGAAGTTGCGGACGAATGCTTCGGTGAAGTCGACCCAGCTGTTGATGCTGCGGGGCTTTAGATTGTTCAGCCATGTCCGAGCCGTGCCCTGGAGCATGAGCGGAACGTACTTTACGGCGACACGCTTGTTGCCGTTTGCTATGCTGACAGCCGTGGAGTAGTCGACTAGCCAGTCTTCCGGCTTCACGGAGCCGATATACTTGGGCGTGTCTCTTGGGAGTGTGAACCCTCGGGGAAAGGGCTCGTCCCGAATGCGGGGCCCGAAACAAGGCGGACCCAGCTCGTCTTCTTCTTCCAGCACTAAGGATCGGTGAAGTCGGTCGATCCGGTGGCGGGCGTCATTCTCTCCAACTCCCTCTCGGCGGCCAAGGCGGTCGCCGAGAGTCAGATGGTCAACAAGCGGCGGGGAGACTCGCCTCTCCTTGCGGGGAGGGGGAGGCGGACAGTCGTCCCATCGTTCCACTGCTCTCGGGTGGCCGTCTCGGTCGCGCTCTATGGTAATGCGAGTCCGACTGTGGCTGACAGCCGGCTCCTTGTCTCTTCTTCCTCGGGCGCCGCCAGTCGGCATCCGAGACGTCGCGCCTTGATCTCAGTGAAGGTCGTTGTTTGGCTGCTGCGGCGCCTCCGTGCGGCAGCCGGCCTTGTTCTGCGCGGTGGCCGCGTCGAGGAGCCATTGGACTCGCTCCATCATGAGGCGGCGCTCTTGCCCTCGAAATTGTCCAGCTCATCCGCCGCTGCCTGGGCGGCTCGGATGTTCTCCGCTGGTGTACCATACACAGGGCGGCTTGCCCCAAATAGGTTGGCGATGGCCACGCCGCGCTGCTGGACCGCGCCAAGGCGGCTCGGCCCCGCCGGGGCCGGCGAGCCGCCGACGGCGCGATCCATTTCCCGCTGGTAGGCTTCTGACAAGCGTCTCATGCTGGCCAGCTTCTTCGCGCCTTCAACGAGTTAAAGGCGGCGCGCCTCCAACATCTCTGCGTCAGCGTCTTCCGGAATGGGCGCAGTTACGTCTTGCAACGCCGCGCCGAGTGAGTCATGCGCTCCTCTGCCAGGGAGCTCGTCATGATTGATGACTAGCACCTCGGTGACGGTGCTTCCGTTGCTCTCCGCGCGAGGGAGAGGTTCGTCGTAGACCACCACATTCGTGGGGAATGCGTCGAGCGATGCGGTGTGGGAGTCGACCAGCATCGGGTCGGTGGAGCCTACGGATTCCAAGTCTACGGCAGGCTCGCCAGAAACGTGGAGTTGATCAAGGAGGCCCGCGAGGAGGTTCTCGGGGCCGCCCGTACCTGCGTTGGACGCAGGTTCATCGGAGAGGCAGACCTCACCGACAAGTTTGGCCAGGCAGCTGGCTGCGCAAGCAATCTCAATGCCGCTTAGCGCGTCGGTGCAAACTCCGCCTGGCGTGCCTGGCTGGCTGCACTCGCCAGGGAGAAAAAGGGTTCTCGTCCAGAACAGGTCTCCGGACGGCGGTGCACCAGGGCCCACGGTGGGCGCCAAATGTCGGGGGTTTGGTGCGACATATGCCAATGGATGGCTTATCATGGTGGGGGCGAGTAGAACGTCGCCGGTGCCTGGAAACGGGATAAGGCGAAGACATGCACGCCGGCGAATCTTACCCAGCTTCAAGGCTCTCCAAGGAGATAACACCCCTACTGCTGCTCTGCGGGGTCTCCGCATGATCACTATGGCAAAGTGTTTACACGGTTGCTCCTTAGTTGTTTCTAGGAGGTAGGAGAGGGCAAGGCTAGCTCTCTCCCTTCTATATGGTCTGGTCTAGAGCTAATGGGTTCCAACCCTTTGCATGGGTGCCCTGGGGGGTTTATATAGGCCTACCCCCCAGGGTTACAATGGTAATCCGGCTGGATGTGGGCCCAGCCGTCAGTGCCTCTGGCCTCTGTCTTCTCTGCCGACTGCTGGGGCCCGCCGACTGGCGGGCCCCGCCGACTGGCCTGGTACGGAGCCGACAGGTTGCGTCCGCCGCGGGCGGGTCTTGCCGGCTGCTGATTACTGTAGCCGTGCTTCTGATGACGCGGGCTTGATCATGAGGTCGTGGCAACAGCCCCGCCGCCCGGCGGGCGATCACTGTCGCCACTCCCCATCACATCTTGATTAATGGCACATGGGCCCCGGGGGAGGGCTCGGCCGACTCCCCTGGGCCGACTCCCGACGGGTCCGACTGGTGGTCCTCTTGCCGTCTCCTGGGGTCTCACTGATTGGTGGAGCCCTCTGCCTCTAGGCCGTACAGACAAGCCGTCGTGGGTGCAGGATTCGGCCCTGCGGTGCTGATGTCAGGGCCAGCATGGCTACAGTGCCACGCCGCACGGAGATCTTCCGGGGTACGACGTGTTGTGGCCATGCCTGCCCTTGGTAAGGAGCAGGAGCGGGCTTCAATGTTGCCACTCCCCTGCCTCGTCCCACTTGATGAGGTCGTGAGGGGTGTAGGAGTCGCAGGCTGACTCCGCAAAGCCGGCTTCTCTAGAAGTCGCCAATCAGGAGTCGGCTTTCCCTGAAGCCGTCCCTGGGACTCGGCCGCGAGTGGTTAGTCGGCCATCTTGCCGTTGACTTCTTGAAGGCGACTCCTCGTCCTGGGGTCTTGAGGGGCGCAGCCTGCCCCGATGTCTTGAAAGGTTCTGGGGCTCGGGTTGGCCTACCCGTGGCCCATTACTCCGACAAGCGGAGACTTTCTCAATAAGCGCATTAATATAGGAATTATATTCATAATTATCATAGCAATATTTTAATATTGCTAAATTTTCAGGCCTATAAACATCATCATCATAAGCTTCATGCTTTTCAAACAAAGATTCAATTTCATAAGCACCCTTAAAAGCAACAAATTCTTCTATTTGTTCCACACCATAGTAATCATATATACCATTAGCATAAGAAGCTAAGGTTTCATTATCATTAAATTCACATGAAAAGGGAAGGTGTGGAGCCTTCACCTTAGAGCAACAAGTATAATCATATCTCAAGCATAGTTGCCTAGCATACCAATTCAATATATGAATTTGATCCCATAATAGTTTCCCTTTTTGTTTCAAGCGGTAATCCCTAAAGTATTCACGTTGATCCAATGTTACTCCCATTACATAATTGAATGGGGTTTTCTCAGGATTATTAAAGTAGTACATAATATTTTTCACATAACCAGCATCGAGGGTTTTAGGAGGTTCCCCATCTCCATGAGTAGCAAGTACACCTAATTCTTTTGGTATTTCGTGTTCCATATCCATAACTAAAGATAGAGAACAACTAAGAATAGCAAATAAAAATTACTTAGTGATAAAGCAAACAAGCACACACGAGAATATTCACCCCACGCTATTGCTCCCCGGCAACGGCGCCAGAAAAAGGTCTTGATAACCCACAAGTATAGGGGACCACAACAGTTTTCGATAAGTAAGAGTGTCAAACCCAATGAGGAGCTAAAGGTAGAACAAATATTCTCTCAAGTTCTAACGACCACCGATACAACTCTACGCACGCTTGACGTTTGCTTTACCTAGAACAAGTATGAAACTAGAAGTACTTTGTAGGTGTTATTGGATAGGTTTGTAAGATAATAAAGAGAAAGTAAATAAAAGGTAGGAGCTGTTTAGATTAAGAAACAATAAAGTAAATATAGCGAGTGTGGAAAAGTGGTGGTAGGAGTTGTGAAATTGCCCCTAAGCAATTGACTACTTTACTAGACCGATAGCAAGTATTATGTGGGAGAGGCCACTGCTAGCATGCCATCCCTAACTTGGAATTCTATGCACTTATGACTGGAACTATTAGCAAGCATCCGCAACTACTAATGTTCATTAAGGTAAAACCAAACCATAGCATTAAGGTATATTGGTCCCCCTTCAATCCCGTATGCATCAATTTCTATGCTAGGTTGAAGCTTCTGTCACTCTTGCCCTCCAATACATAGTCCTATCAACATACAACTAACCCTAGGGTGTGATCCATGCGCGCAATCATATGATGGGCACCAAAGGACAGCAACATAACCACAAGCAAATTAAATCAATCATAGCAATTCATCAACCACCGATAGGACAACGAAAATCTACTCAGACATCATAGGATGGCAACACATCATTGGATAATAATATGAAGCATAAAGCACCATGTTCAAGTAGAGGGTACAGCGGGTTGCGGGAGAGTGGGACGCTGTAGATAGAGGGGGAAGGTGATGGAGATGTTGGTGAAGATGGCGGAGGTGTTGGTGTAGATCACGGTGATGATGATGACCCCCGGTGGCACATTGGTGCCACCAAAAGCGAGGGGGAGAGAGCCCCCCTCCTCCTTCTTCTTCCTTGACCTCCTCCCTAGATGGGAGAAGGGTTTCCCCTCTGGTCCATGGCCTCCATGGCACGGGAGGGGCGAGAGCCCCTCCGAGATTGGATCTGTCTCTCTCTGTTTCTGCGTTCTGTTCTGCTGCCCTTTCACCGTTTTGGATATATATGGAGATCCGTAACTCCGATTGGATCGAAACCTTCACCGTGATTTTTTTCCGAAAATTAGCTTTCTTGCGGCCGAAGAAGGGCATCAACCGCCTTACGGGTGGCCCACGAGGGTCAGGGGCGCGCCCAGGGGGCAGGCGCCCCCCTGCCTCGTGGCCACCTCGGGCACCGTCTCGCATGGATTTTTCTTCCGGAATTTTCCAAATATTCCAAAAATAAGCTCCATCCGTTTTTATCCCGTTTGGATTCCGTTTGATATGGATATTCTGCGAAACATAAAACATGCAACAGACAGGAACTGGCACTAGGCACTGGATCAATATGTTAGTCCCAAAAATAGTATAAAAAGTTGCCAAAAGTATATGAAAGTTGTAGAATATTGGCATGGAACAATCAAAAATTATAGATACGACGGAGACGTATCAAGGGCGAATAAAACGGTAAGGGTAAAGTGGGGGAGAGGAAAACGAGAGGCAAATGGCAAATAATGTAGTGTGAAGGATAAGAGTTGTGATGGGTACTTGGTATGTCTTGACTTGGCGTAGATCTCCCCGGCAACGGCGCCAGAAATCCTTCTTGCTACCTCTTGAGCACTGCGTTGGTTTTCCCTTGAAGAGGAAAAGGTGATGCAGCAAAGCAGCGTAAGTATTTCCCTCAGTTTTTGAGAACCAAGGTATCAATCCAGTAGGAGACCATGCGCAAGTCACCTCGTACCTACACAAACAAATAAGAACCTCGCAACCAATGCCATAAAGGGGTTGTCAATCCCTTCACGGCCACTTGCAAGAGTGAGATCTGATAGAGATGATGATAATAAGATAAATATTTTTGGTATTTTTATGATATAGATTGAAAGTAAAGATTGCAAAATAAAATAGATTGGAAACTTATATGATGGAGAATAGACTATAGACCCGGGGGCCATAGGTTTCACTAGTGGCTTCTCTCAAGATAGCATAAGTATTACGGTAGGTGAACAAATTACTGTCGAGCAATTGATAGAAAGCGAATAATTATGAGAATATCTAGGTATGATCATGTATATAGGCATCACGTCTGTGACAAGTAGACCGACTCCTGCCTGCATCTACTACTATTACTCCACACATCAACCACTATCCAGCATGCATCTAGAGTATTAAGTTCGTAAGAACAGAGTAACGCCTTAAGCAAGATGACGTGATGTAGAGGGATAAACTCATGCAATATGATATAAACCCATCTTTTTATCCTCGATGGCAACAATACAATACGTGTCGTTTCCCTTTCTGTCACTGGGATCGAGCACCACAAGATTGAACCCAAAGCTAAGCACTTCTCCCATTGCAAGAAAGATCAATCTAGTAGGCCAAACCAAACTGATAATTTGAAGAGACTTGCAAAGATAACCAATCATACATAAAAGAATTCAGAGAAGATTCAAATATTGTTCATAGATAATCTTGATCATAAACCCACAATTCATCGGATCTCGACAAACACACCGCAAAAGAAGATTACATCGAATAGATCTCCAAGAGAATAGAGGAGAACTTTGTATTGAGATCCAAAGAGAGAGAAGATGCCATCTAGCTACTAGCTATGGACCCGAAGGTCTGAAGTAAACTACTCACACATCATCAGAGGGGCCATGGAGTTGATGTAGAGGACGTCCGTGATCAATGCCCCCTTTGGTGGAGCTCCAGAAAAGGCCCCAAGATGGGATCTCTTGGGTACGGAAGGTTGCGGTGATGGAATTAGGTTTTCGTGGTGCTCCTGGATGTTTGCGGGGTACGTAGATATATATAGGAGGAAGAAGTAGGTCGGTGGAGCCATGAGGGGCCCACGAGGGTGGAGGGTGCGCACCCTGCCTCGTGGCCACCTCGTTGGTTGCTTGATGTCCACTCCAAGTCCTCTGGATCACGTTTGTTCCAAAAATCACGCTCCCGAAGGTTTCATTCCGTTTGTACTCCGTTTGATATTCCTTTTCTATGAAACACTAAAATAGGCAAAAAAACAGCAATTTGGGGTGGCCCTCCGGTTAATAGGTTAGTCCCAAAAATAATATAAAAGTGTAAAATAAAGCCCATTAACATCCAAAACAGATAATATAATAGCATGGAGTAATCAAAAATTATAGATACATTGGAGACGTATCAAACACTAACCCCGAAGGTAAAGGGAGTGTGCGATGGTGATCTTATCAACCTTGGAATCACTTCCAACTCACATCATCACCTCGCCCTTAACTAGTCTCTGGTTATTTTGCAAGTCCCGTTTCGAGTTACTACTCTTAGTAACTGAACCAGTATCAAATACTGAGGTGTTGTTATAAACACTAGTAAAGTACACATCAATAACATGTATATCAGATATATACTTTTGTTCACTTTGCCATCCATCTTATCTGCCAAGTATCTAGGGCAGTTCCACTTCCAATGACCATTTCCTTTGTAGTAGAAGCACTCAGTTCCAGGCTTGGGTCTAGCTTTGAGCTTCTTCATGGGAGTGGAAACTTGCTTGCCTTTATTCTTTGAAGTTCTTCTTTCTTTCCCTTTGCCCTTTTCTTGAAACTAGTGGTCTTGTTAACCATCAACACTTGATGCTATTTCTTGATTTCTACCTTCACTGATTTCAGTATCATGGAGAGCTTGGGAATTACTTTTGTCATCCCTTGCATATTATAGTTCATCACTAAGTTCTAGTAACTTGGTGATAGTGACTAGAGAACTTTATCAATTACTATCTTATCTGGAAGATTAACTCCCACTTGATTCAAGCAATTGTAGTACCCAGACAATCTGAGTACATGCTCACTGGTTGTGCTAATCTCCTCCACCTTGTAGGCAAAGTACTGTCAGAGGTCTCATACCTCTCGACATGGGCATGAGTATGAAATACCAATTTCAACTCTTAGAACATCTTATATGTTCTGTGGCGTTCAAAACATTTTTGAAGTCCCGGTTCTAAGCCGTAAAGCATGGTGCACTAAACTATTAAGTAGTCATCATATCGAGCTTTGTCGAACGTTCATAACGTGTGCATCTGCTCCTGCAATAGGTCTTTCACCTAGCGGTGCATCAAGGACATAATTCTTCTGTGCAACAATAAGGATAATCCTTAGATCATAGACCCAGTCCGCATCATTGATACTATCATCTTTCAACTTATTTTTCTCTAGGAACATATCAAAAAATAAATGGGGAGCTTCATCGCAAGCTATTGATCTACAACATAGATATGCAAATACTATCAGGACTAAGTTCATGATAAATTAAATTTCAATTAATCATATTACTTAAGAACTCCCACTTAGATAGACATCCCTCTAGTCATCTAAATGATCACATGATCCAAATCAACTAAACCACGTCCGATCATCACGTGAGATGGAGTAGTTTTCAATGGTGAACATCACTATGTTGATTATATCTACTATATGATTCACGCTCGACCTTTCGGTCTCCAGTGTTCCGAGGCCATATCTGCATATGCTAGGTTCATCAAGTTTAACCCAAGTATTCCGCATGTGCAAAACTGGCTTGCACCCATTGTATGTGAACGTAGAGCTTATCACACCCGATCATCACGTGGTGTCTCGGCACGACGAACTGTCGCAACGGTGCATACTCAGGGAGAACACTTATACCTTGAAATTTAGTGAGAGATCATCTTATAATGCTACCGCCGAACTAAGCAAAATAAGATACATAAAGGATAAACATTACATGCAATCAAAATATGTGACATGATATGGCCATCATCATATTGTGCCTTTGATCTCCATCTCCAAAACACCGTCATGATCTCTATCGTCACTGGCATGACACCATGATCTCCATCATCTTGATATCTATCAACGTGTCATCACATGGTCGTCTCACCAACTATTGCTTTTGCAACTATTGCTATCGCATAGCAATAAAGTAAAGCAATTATATGGCGCTTGCATCTTATGCAATAAAGAGACAATCATAAGGCTCCTGCTAGTTGCCAATAACTTCGACAAAACATGATCATCTCATACAACAATTTATATCTCATCACGTCTTGGCCATATCACATCACAACATGCCCTGCAAAAACAAGTTAGACGTCCTCTACTTTGTTGTTGCAAGTTTTACGTGGCTGCTACGGGCTTAGCAAGAACCGTTCTGACCTATGCATCAAAAACCAAAACGCGGTATAGTGATTGTTTTTTGATCTTCAGGAAGAACTATGTTCATTGAATCTGATTCAACTAAAGTTGGAGAAACAGACACCCACTAGCCACCTGTGTGCGAAGCACGTCGGTAGAACCAGTCTCGCGTAAGCATACGCGTAATGTCGGTCTGAGCCGCTTCATCCAACAATACCGCTGAATCAAGAATCAACTAGTGACGGCAAGCAATATGTACATACCCACGCCCACAACTCCTTTGTGTTCTACTCGTGCATATAACATCTACGCATAAACCTGGCTCGGATGCCACTGTTGGGGAACACAGTAATTTCAAAAAAAATCCTACGCACACGCAAGATCATGGTGATGCATAGCAACGAGAGGGGAGAGTGTTGTCCACATACCCTCGTAGACCGTAAGCAGAAGCGTTATGACAACGCGGTTGATGTAGTCGTATGCCTTCACGATCGACCGATCCTAGTACTGAAAATACGGCACCTCCGCGATCTGCACACGTTCGGCTCGGTGACGTCCCACGAACTCACGAAACAGTAGAGCTTCGTCAGCACGACAGCGTGAAGACGGTGATGATGATGCTACCGGAACAGGGCTTGGCCTAAGCACCGCTATGATATGACCAAGGTAGCTTATGGTGGAGGGGGGCACCGCACACGGCTGGAAACAATCAACTTGTGTGTTCTAGGGTGCCCCCCGCCCCCGTATATAAAGGAGCAAGGGGGAGGCCGGCCGGCCTTGGGGCGCGCCAAGGATAGGGGGAGTCCTCCTCCTAGTAGGAGTAGGACTCCTCTTTTCCTATTCCAACTAGGAAGGGGGAAGGAGGAAGGAAGGAGGGGAGAGAGGGAGGAAAGAGGGGGCGCCCCCTGTCCAATTTGGACTCCCAAGGAGGGGGCGTGGCCAGGCCTAGGCCCTCTCTTCTCTCCCCCACAAGGCCCATGTTGGCCCATTAGTTTCCCCGGGGGTTCCGATAACCCCTCCGGCACTCCGATAAATATCCGGTGACCCCCGGAACTCATCCGGTGTCTGAATATAGTCGTCCAATATATCAATCTTTATGTCTTGACCATTTCGAGACTCCCCGTCATGTCCGTGATCATATTTGGGACTCCGAACTATCTTCGGTGCATCAAAACACATAAACTCGTAATACCGATCGTCACCGAACGTTAAGTGTGCGGACCCTACGGGTTCGAGAACTATGTAGACATGACCGAGACATGTCTCCGTTCAATAACCAATAGGCGGAACCTGGATGCTCATATTGGCTCCTATATATTCTACGAAGATCTTTATTGGTCAAACCGCATAACAACATATGTTGTTCCCTTTGTCATCGGTATGTTACTTGCCCGAGATTCGATCGTCGGTATCTCAATACCTAGTTCAATCTCATTACAGGCAAGTCTCTTTACTCGTTCTGTAATACATCATCCCGCAACTAACTCATTAGTCACAATGCTTGCAAGGCTTAGAGTGATGTGCATTACTAAGAGGGCCGAGAGATACCTCTTCGATACACGGAGTGACAAATCCTAATCTCGATCTATGCCAACTCAACAAACACCATCGGAGACACCCGTAGAGCCTCTTTATAATCAGCCAGTTACGTTGTGACGTTTGATAGCACACAAGGTGTTCCTTCGGTATTCGGGAGTTGCATAATCTCATAGTCAGAGGAACATGTATAAGTTATGAAGAAAGCAGTAGCAATAAAACTGAACGATCATTATGCTAAGCTAACGGATGGGTCTTGTCCATCACATCATTCTCTAATGATGTGATCCCGTTCATCAAATGACAACAAATGTCCTTGGCTAGGAAACTTAACCATCTTTGATTAACGAGCTAGTCAAGTAGAGGCATACTAGGGACACTATGTTTGTCTATGTATTCACACATGTACTAAGTTTCCGGTTAATACAATTCTAGCATGAATAATAAAAATTTATCATGATATAAGGAAATATAAATAACAACTTTATTATTGCCTCTAGGGCATATTTCCTTCAAGAAAAACCAATCTAGTTGGCCAAACAAAACCAATAATTCAAAGAGAAATACAAAGATATCAAATTATGCATATAAGAATTCAGAGAAGATTCAAATAATATTCATAGATAAGTTGATCATAAATCCACAATTCATTGGATCTCGACAAAAACACCACAAAAGAAGATTACATCGGATAGATCTCCAAGAACATCGAGGAGAACATGGTATTGAGAATCAAAGAGAGAGAAGAAACCATCTAGCTACTAGCTATGGACTTGTAGGTCTCTGGTAAACTACTCACGCTTCATCGGAAGGGAAATAGAGTTGGTGTGAATGCCCTCCATGATCGAATCCCCCTCCGGTAGGACCGGAAAAGGCCCCAAGGTGGGATCTCATGGGAATAGAAGGTTGCGGCAGTGGATAAGTGTTTTTGTGGATTCTTGAGGGTTTTGGAATATATGTGAATATATAGGGCGAAGATCTAGGTCAGGGAGTCACCGAGGGGGCCACAAGGTAGGGGCGCCCCCCACCCAGGGCGCGCCCTCCACCCTTGCCGCCGCCTCGTGGCTCTTCTGACTTGCACTCCATGTCCCTTGGGTGTCTTTGGGTCCAAGAAAAATCATCGCAAAAGTTTTATTCCGTTTGGACTCCGTTTGATATTCCTTTTTCACGAAGCTAAAAAACAAGGAAAAAACAGAAACTGGCATTGGGATCTAGGTTAATAGGTTAGTCCCAAAAATAATATAAAATTGCATATTAATGCATATAAAACATCCAAAACAGATAATATAATAGCATGGAATAAATCAAAAATTATAGATATGTTGGAGACGTATCATCCGGCCATCCGTGGCCCCAAGGACATGACCGCCGCCGCCGGCATAGCTGCCCCCCTGCCTGTCACGAACCCCAGACTGCCATGGCAATCTACGCAGCCGAGCACCTAAACCACCAATGTCTCCGTCTTGCTCTGGAATGCCATTATGTCTGCTATCCGATGAACCGTCCAAGAACCATGGCTCACCACCATCGTGAAGATCCATCACTGTGTCCAGGTGGATAAGCACCTTGTACTGCAGTAGGGCGGGTGGCCGCTAGCTCCTCACCGGGCTCTGGCACGACGAGCCAGCGTAGGGTGGGTATGCTCTATGGGTCAGCCGTCAATGTTGTAGTCTTGAACAAGGATAGGTCGACACGGGAGGAGGTCTCCGGCGCGACGACATCGAGCTTGCACGACGAGCCCAGTGTTGGGGAACGTAGTAATTTCAAAAATTTCCTACGCACACGCAAGATCATGGTGATGCATAGCAATGAGAGGGAAGAGTATCGTCCATGTACCCTCGTAGACCGTAAGCGGAAGCGTTATGAGAACGCGGTTGATGTAGTCGAACGTCTTCACGATCTGACCGATCCAAGTACTGGACGCACGGCACCTCCGAGTTCAGCACACGTTCAGCTCGATGACGTCCCACGAACTCCAATCTAGCAGAGCTTCACGGGAGAGTTCCGTCAGCATGATGGTGTGTTGACGGTGATGATGTTGCTACTGACGCAGGGCTTCGCCTAAGCACCGCTACGATATGATCGAGGTGGATTATGGTGGAGGGGGCACCTCACACGGCTAAGGGATCAATGATCAACTTGTGTGTCTAGAGGTGCCCCCTGCCCCCGTAAATAAAGGAGCAAGGGGGAGGCCGGCCGGCCCTCTATGGCGCGCCAGGAGAATGATTCCTCCTCCTAGTAGGAGTAGGACTCCCCTCTTTCCTACTCCTACTAGGAGGGGGAAAGGAAGGGGGAGAGGGACAAGGAAAGGGGGGCGCCCCCCCCCCACTCCTCTCCTAGTATAATTCAGACCATAGGGGGAGGAGCGCGTGGCCTGCCCTAGGCCAGCCCTCACTCTCCCCACTATGGCCCATAAGGCCCATTATTTCTCCCGGGGGGATTCTGGTAACCCTCTGGCACTCCGGTTTTCTCCAAAATCACCCAGAACACTTCCGGTGTCCGAATATAGTCGTCCAATATATCGATCTTTACGTCTCGACCATTTAGAGACTCCTCGTCATGTCTGTGATCATATCCGGGACTCCGAACTACCTTCGGTACATCAAAACACAAAAACTCATAATACCGATCATCACCGAACTTTAAGCGTGCGGACCCTACGGGTTCGAGGACTATGTAGACTTGACTGAGACACGTCTCCGGTCAATAACCAATAGCGGAACCTGGATGTTCATATTGGCTCCCACACATTCTACGAAGATCTTTATCGGTCAAACCGCATAACAACATACGTTATTCCCTTTGTCATCGGTATGTTACTTGCCCAAGATTCGGTCGTCGGTATCTCAATACCTAGTTCAATCTCGTTACCGGCAAGTCTCTTTACTCGTTCTGTAATGCATCATCCCGCAACTAACTCATTAGTTACAATGCTTGCAAGGCTTATAGTGATGTGCATTACCGAGTGGGCCCAGGGATACCTCTCCGACAATCGGAGCGACAAATCCTAATCTTGATCTATGTCAACTCAACAAGTACCATCGGAGACACCTGTAGAGCACCTTTATAATCACCCAGTTATGTTGTGATGTTTGGTAGCACACAAAGTGTTCCTCCAGTAATCGGGAGTTACATAATCTCATAGTCATAGGAACATGTATAAGTCATGAAGAAAGCAATAGCAGTAAACTAAAACGATCAAGTGCTAAGCTGACGAAATGGGTCAAGTCAATCACATCATTCTCCTAATGATGTGATCCTGTTTATCAAATGACAACTCATGTCTATGGTTAGGAAACATAACCATTTTTTATCAACGAGCTAGTCAAGTAGAGGCATACTAGTGACATTCTGTTTGTCTATGTATTCACACATGTATCATGTTTCCGGTTAATACAATTCTAGCATGAATAATAATTTTATCATGATATAAGGAAATAAATACTAACTTCATTATTGCCTCTAGGGCATATTTCCTTCAGTCTCCCACTTGCACTAGAGTCAATAATCTAGATTACATAGTAATGATTCTAACACCCATGGAGTCTTGGTGCTGATCATGTTTTGCTCGTGAGAGAGGCTTAGTCAACGGGTCTGCAACATTCAGATCTGTATGTATCTTGCAAATCTCTATGTCTCCCACCTGGACTTGATCGCGGATGGAATTGAAGAGTCTCTTGATGTTCTTGGTTCTCTTGTGAAATATGGATTCCTTTGCCAAGGCAATTGCACCAGTATTGTCACAAAAGATTTTCATTGGACCTGATGCACTAGGTATGACACCTAGATCGGATATGAACTCCTTCATCCAGACTCCTTCATTTGCTGCTTCCAAAGCAGCAATGTACTCCGCTTCACACGTAGATCCTGCCACGACGCTTTGTTTAGAACTGCTCCAACTGGCAGCTCCACCGTTCAATATAAACACGTATCCGGTTTGCGATTTAGAATCATCCAGATCAGTGTCAAAGCTTGCATCAACGTAACCATTTACGATGAGCTCTTTGTCACCTCCATAAACAAGAAATATATCCTTAGTCCTTTTCAGGTATTTCAGGATGTTCTTGACCGCTGTCCAGTGATCCACTCCTGGATTACTTTGGTACCTCCCTGCTAAACTAATAGCAAGGCACACATCAGGTCTGGTACACAACCTTGCATACTTGATAGAGCCTATGGCTGAAGCATAGGGAACATATTTCATTTTCTCTCTATCTTCTGCAGTGGTTGGGCATTGAGTCTTAATCAACTTCACACCTTGTAACACAGGCAAGAATCCTTTCTTTGCCTGATCCATTTTGAACTTCTTCAAAACTTTGTCAAGGTATGTGCTTTGTGAAAGTCCAATTAAGCGTCTTGATCTATCTCTATAGATCTTGATGCCCAATATGTAAGCAGCTTCACCGAGGTCTTTCATTGAAAAACTATTATTCAAGTATCCTTTTATGCTATCCAGATATTCTATATCATTTCCAATCAACAATATGTCATCCACATATAATATTAGAAATGCTACAGAGCTCCCACACACTTTCATGTAAATACAGGCTTCTCCAAAAGTCTATATAAAACCATATGCTTTGATCAGACTATCAAAACGTTTATTCCAACTCCGAGAGGCTTGCACCAGTCCATAAATGGATCGCTGGAGCTTGCACACTTTGTTAGCACCCTTTGGATCGATAAAACCTTCAGGTTGCATCATATACAACTCTTCTTCCAGAAATCCATTCAGGAATGCAGTCTTTACATCCATTTGCCAAATTTCATAATCATAAAATGCGGCAATAGCTAACATGATTCGGACGGACTTAAGCATCGCTACGGGTGAGAAGGTCTCATCATAGTCAACTCCTTGAACTTGTCGAAAACCTTTCGCAACAAGTCGAGCTTTGTAGACAGTAACATTACCATCAGCGTCTGTCTTCTTCTTGAAGATCCATTTATTCTCGATGGCTTGCCGATCATCGGGCAAGTCAACCAAAGTCCACACTTTGTTCTCATACATGGATCCCATCTCAGATTTCATGGCCTCAAGCCATTTTGCGGAATCTGGGCTCATCACCGCTTCCCCATAGTTTGTAGGTTCGTCATGGTCTAGTAACATGACCTCCAGAACAGGATTACCGTACCACTCTGGTGCGGATCTTACTCTGGTTGACCTACGAGATTCGGTAGTAACTTGATTTGAAGTTTCATGATCATCATCATTAGCTTCCTCACTAATTGGTGTAGGTGTCACAAAAACCGGTTTTTGTGATGAACTACTTTCCAATAAGGGAGCATGTACAGTTACCTCATCAAGTTCTACTTTCCTCCCACTCACTTCTTTCGAGAGAAACTCCTTCTCTAGAAAGGATCCATTCTTAGCAACAGAAGTCTTGCCTTCGGATCTGTGATAAAAGCTGTACCCAACTGTCTCTTTTGGGTATCCTATGAAGACACATTTCTCTGATTTGGGTTCGAGCTTATCAGGTTGAAGCTTTTTCACATAAGCATCGCAGCCCCAAACTTTAAGAAACGACAACTTTGGTTTCTTGCCAAACCACAGTTCATAAGGAGTCGTCTCAACGGATTTAGATGGTGCCCTATTTAACGTGAATGCAGCCGTCTCTAAAGCATAACCCCAAAATGATAGCGGTAAATCAGTAAGAGACATCATAGATCGCACCATATCTAGTAAAGTACGATTACGACGTTCGGACACACCATTACACTGTGGTGTTCCGGGTGGCGTGAGTTGTGAAACTATTCCGCATTGTTTCAAATGAAGACCAAACTCGTAACTCAAATATTCTCCTCCACGATCAGATCGTAGAAACTTTATTTTCTTGTTACGATGATTTTCCACTTCACTCTGAAATTCTTTGAACTTTTCAAATGTTTCAGACTTATGTTTCATCAAGTATATATACCCATATCTGCTCAAATCATCTGTGAAGTGAGAAAATAACGATACCCGCCGCGAGCCTCAATATTCATCGGACCACATACATCAGTATGTATGATTTCCAACAAATCTGTTGCTTGCTCCATAGTTCCGGAGAACGGCGTTTTAGTCATCTTGCCCATGAGGCACGGTTCGCAAGTACCAAGTGATCATAATCAAGTCATTCCAAAAGTCCATCAGAATGGAGTTTCTTCATGCGCTTTATACCAATATGACCTAAACGGCAGTGCCACAAATAAGTTGCACTATCATTATCAACTCTGCATCTTTTAGCTTCAATACTATGAATATGTGTATCTCCACTATCGAGATTCAAAAGAATAGACCACTCTTTAAGGGTGCATGACCATAAAAGATATTACTCATATAAATAGAACAACCATTATTCTCTGATTTAAATGAATAACCGTCTCGCATCAAACAAGATCCAGATATAATGTTCATGCTTAACGCTGGCACCAAATAACAATTATTCAGGTCTAATACTAATCCCGAAGGTAGATGTAGAGGTAGCGTGCCGACTGCGATCACATCGACTTTGGAACCATTTCCCACGCGCATCGTCACCTCGTCCTTTGCCAATCTTTGCTTAATCCGTAGTCCCTGTTTCGAGTTGCAAATATTAGCAACAGAACCAGTATCAAATACCCAGGCACTACTGCGAGAATTAGTAAGGTACACATCAATAACATGTATATCACATATACCTTTGTTCACCTTGCCATCCTTCTTATCCGCCAAATACTTGGGGCAGTTCCGCTTCCAGTGACCAGTCTGTTTGCAGTAGAAGCACTCGGTATCAGGCTTAGGTCCAGACTTGGGTTTCTTCTCTTGAGCAGCAACTTGTTTGTCGTTCTTCTTGAAGTTCCCTTTCTTCTTCCCTTTACCCTTTTTCTTGAAACTGGTGGTCTTGTTAACCATCAACACTTGATGCTCCTTCTTGATTTCTACCTCCGCAGCCTTTAGCATTGCGAAGAGCTCGGGAATTGTTTTATTCATCCCTTGCATGTTATAGTTCATCACGAAGCTCTTGTAGCTTGGTGGCAGTGATTGAAGAACTCTGTCAATGACACTATCAACAAGAAGATTAACTCCCAGTTGAGTCAAGTGGTTATGGTACCCAGACATTCTGAGTATATGTTCACTGACAGAACTATTCTCCTCCATCTTGCAGCTGTAGAACTTATTGGAGACTTCATATCTCTCAATCCGGGAATTTTCTTGAAATATTAACTTCAACTCCTGGAACATCTCATATGCTCCATGACATTCAAAACATCGTTGAAGTCCCGGTTCTAAGTCGTAAAGCATGGCACACTGAACTATCGAGTAGTCATCAGCTTTGCTCTGCCAGACATTCATAACATCTGGTGTTGCTCCTGCAGCAGGTTTGGCACTTAGCGGTGCTTCCTGGACGTAATTCTTCTATGCAGCAATGAGGATAATCCTCAAGTTATGGACCCAGTCCATGTAATTGCTACCATCATCTTTCATCTTTGCTTTCTCAAGGAACGCATTAAAATTCAACGGAACAACAGCACGGGCCATCTACCTACAATAACATAGACATGCAAAATACTATCAGGTACTAAGTTCATGATAAATTAAGGTTCAGTTAATCAAATTATTAAAGAGCTCCCACTTAGATAGACATCCCTCCAATCATCTAAGTGATCACGTGATCCATATCAACTAAACCATGTCCGATCATCACATGAGATGGAGTAGTTTTCAATGGTGAACATCAATATGTTGATCATATCTTCTATATGATTCACGCTCGACCTTTCGGTCTCCAGTGTTCTGAGGCCATATCTGCATATGCTAGGCTCGTCAAGTTTAACCCGAGTATTCTGCATGTGCAAAACTGGCTTGCACCCATTGTATGTCAACGTAGAGCTTATCACACCCGATCATCACGTGGTGTCTCGGCACGACGAACTTTCGCAACGGTGCATACTCAGGGAGAACACGTGTACCTTGAAATTTAGTGAGAGGTCATCTTATAATACTACTGTCATCTAAGCAAAATAAGATGCATAAAAGATAAACATCACATGCAATCAATATAAGTGATATGATATGGCAATCATCACCATGTGCTTGTGATCTCCATCTCCGAAGCACCATCATGATCACCATCGTCACCGGGGCGACACCTTAATCTCCATCGTAGCATCGTTGTCGTCTCTCCAATTATTGCTTCTACGACCATCGCTACCGCTTAGTGATAAAGTAAAGCAATTATAGGGCGATTGCATTGCATACAATAAAGCGACAACCATATGGCTCCTGCCAGTTGCCGATAGCTCGGTTACAAAACATGATCATCTCATACAACAAAATATAGCATAATGTCTTGACCATATCACATCACAACATGCCCTACAAAAACAAGTTAAACGTCCTGTACGTTGTTGTTGCGGGTTTTACGTGGCTGCTATGGGCTGAGCAAGAACCGTTCTTACCTACGCATCAAAACCACAACGATAGTTTGTCAAGTTAGTGTTGTTTAAACCTTCTCAAGGACCGGGCGTAGCCACACTCGGTTCAACTGAAGTTGGAGAAACTGACAGCCCCCAGCCACCTGTGTGCAAAGCACGTTGGTAGAACCAATCTCGCGTAAGCGTACGCGTAATGTCGGTCCGGGCTGCTTCATCCAACAATACCGCCGAACCAAAGTATGACATGCTGGTAAGCAGTATGACTTGTATCTCCCACAACTCACTTGTGTTCCACTCGTGCATATAACATCTACGCATAAACCAGGCTCGGATGCCACTGTTGGTGAACATAGTAATTTCAAAAATTTCCTACGCACACGCAAGATCATGGTGATGCATAGCAACGAGAGGGAAGAGTATCGTCCACGTACCCTCGTAGACCATAAGCAGAAGCGTTATGAGAACGCGATTGATGTAGTCGAACGTCTTCACGATTTGACCGATCCAAGTACCGAACACACGGCACCTCCGAGTTCAGCACACGTTCAGCTTGATGACGTCCCACGAACTCTGATCCAGCAGAGCTTCACGGGAGAGTTCCGTCAGCACGACGGTGTGTTGATGGTGATGATGTTGCTACTGATGCAGGGCTTCGCCTAAGGACCGCTACGATATGATCGAGGTGGATTATGGTGGAGGGGGGCACCGCACACGGCTAAGGGATCAATGATCAACTTGTGTGTCTAGAGGTGCCCCCCTGCCCCGTATATAAAGGAGCAAGGGGGGAGGCCGGTCAGCCCTCTAGGGCGTGCCAGGAGGAGGAGTCCTCCTCCTGGGAGGGGGAAAGGAAGGGGGAGAGGGAGAAGGAAAGGGGGGCGCCCCCCCCCTCTCCTAGTCCAATTCGGACCAGAGGGGGAGGGGGTGCGGCCTGCCCTAGGCCAGCCCTCTCTCTCTCCACTAAGGCCCATAACGCCCATTATTTCTCCCAGGGGGGTTCCGGTAACCCTCCGGCACTCCGGTTTTCTCTGAAATCAACCGAAACACTTCCGGTGTCCGAATATAGTCGTTCAATATATCGATCTTTACGTCTCGGCCATTTCGAGACTACTCGTCATGTCCGTGATCATATCCGGGACTCTGAACTACCTTCAGTACATCAAAACACAAAAACTCATAATACCGATCGTCACCGAATTTTAAGCGTGCGGACCCTACGGGTTCGAGGACTATGTAGACATGACCGTGACATGTCTCCGGTCAATAACCAATAGCGGAGCCTGGATGTTCATATTGGCTCCCACATATTCTACGAACGTCTTTATCGGTCAAACTGCATAACAGCATACCTTGTTCCCTTTGTCATCGGTATGTTACTTGCCCGAGATTCGATCGTCGGTATCTCAATACCTAGTTCAATCTCGTTACCGGCAAGTCTCTTTACTCGTTCTGTAATGCATCATCCTGCAACTAACTCATTAGTTACAATGCTTGCAAGGCTTATAGTGATGTGCATTATCGAGTGGGCCCAAAGATACCTCTCCGACAATCGGAGTGACAAATCCTAATCTTGATCTATGTCAACTCAACAAGTACCATCGGAGACACCTGTAGAGAACCTTTATAATCACCCAGTTGCGTTGTGACGTTTGGTAGCACACAAAGTGTTCCTCCGGTAATCGGGAGTTACATAATCTCATAGTCATAGGAACATGTATAAGTCATGAAGAAAGCAATAGCAGTAAACTAAAACGATCAAGTGCTAAGCTGACGAAATGGGTCAAGTTAATCACATCATTATCCTAATGATGTGATCCCGTTTATCAAATGACAACTCATGTCTATGGTTAGAAAACATAACCATCTTTGATCAACGAGCTAGTCAAGTAGAGGCATACTAGTGACATTCTGTTTGTCTATGTATTCACACATGTATCATGTTTCCGGTTAATACAATTCTAGCATGAATAATAAACATTTATCATGATATAAGGAAATAAATAATAACTTTACTATTGCCTCTAGGGCATATTTCCTTCACCCAGTGGGTCTTCGATGATGGACCGATCCCATGCGTGGGGTGGGGGATCCCCTCGAGCTCCAGCCACACTTTGAACCCCGGCACCGAATGCACCGCCTGCAATTGCATGTTCCAAGGCCTGAAGATCAGCCGATTACCTTGGTACTCCACCGACGGGCAGGCCGACACCCTGTTCCTGAGCTCCGCCGAGGCAAAAACCACCAGGAAGTCCTCGGGGCGGTGGCGGTGAATCAAGATCAACTCCGGGGGGATCGCCAGTTTTCCCTCAATATCTCATGCACACGCTCAGTCGAAAACACCCTCCTTGAACCACCAACATATGCCACCATAGCAAATTGCAGCCAGCGTTCCAGATCCGCCACAATCTGCGACCTTCTGGTGATGCAAAGCTCAGTCGGGTCTTCATCCACCGCGAGCGACACTTGGAGCCGCGGCGGCACTAGCGGCAGCCAAACAGGGTATGCCTCGCGCGATTGGGCCTGCCGGAGAGGGGGGTTGGGGCGGCGGAGTGAGCCTAGGCACTTGGGGCCCTGGGCATGCGCTTGGCAAGGCCCAACGCGCCACCTTGGCCACCACATCACACCGCAACTCGTCGACGAGGGAGGGGCTCCACAGGCGCTTGCAGTCCTTAGAGCCATGGTCGGGGAAGCCGCAACGGAAGCAGACGATGTCGTTCGTACAGTCGATCTTGTAGTGGCCTTCTCAAGGAAGCGGAAGCACTTGTCTCTCATCTCCGGCAACACCTCGCGCCGAACCGCCTCATGGTCGGGCGCCTAGCCCTGCTCAGCATGGCCACCCAAGCCATGGCGCTTCCTCCACATCTCTTTCCTGGTGGGGGCGGCTGAACCCAGGTCTCCGCGTCTGGCATGTGGCCCGCCGTCTCCGGTGCGTGCTTCGGCCGCACGATGAGTGCAGCGCTAGGCCCCCGAACCTCTGAACTGTCGGACTCCGAGGAGATCTCCAGCCCCGAAACCACCGGGCGCTCCCCCGGCGTCCGGAACGTGGAGGTCACCGATCTCGGGCTCGCCGCCATGGTGCTCGGAGAGGGAGGGGTGCGTGTGGGAGGTGGGTGGTGGCCCCCGCGGTTGGAGTGAGCCGCGGCGTAGGCGCAGAGCGCGGTGGACACCGGCGCCGGAGTAGCGCACGGCGGTGGGCAGGTGCTCGGTTACCAATCTACTTAGCTTGAGTTAGTTAATGGACAACAAAATAATATATTTAATAAATTAATTATATTAAATTTTCAAAAGCATTCAACGTGCAATTAAAAATGATCATGCAGTATAAAAATGATCATGCTGATGACGGTTTTGTGCTACCTCGACGAGTCTTTCTTTGTAGGGGGGTGGGGTGGGGGGTTATGCCGCTCATGGGTTGACCCAATTTTCACCTGGTTTGGGCAACTCTTTTCTGCTTGATTAATATATGGGGCAAATATTTTGCTTCCGGTTTTTAAAATATGCAGAGTAAAAAATGGAGTGAGTAGGTATTACTAGCAAAAGTCTCTTGAAAATTAAGGATGCAATATCATGCTTTCGCACATTGGTAGGATTGGTTACCACAATAACTTGGGGTAAATCTTGGCTACGGATAAGGAGATTCGAGTTAATGAAAATATTCCTTGAAGACATAATACAAGTTCCTTACATACATACATGTACCACAACTCTACAAATCAAACAATTTAGTACTACTAATGGGGATTTGTAGGTGTAATTATCACTGTATAGTTTTGAGGGCCGACAGAAATCAATAATAAACACCTCAATAGTGTGTTCTGTCCTTTCAGGGAGGCTTAAATGCATAATTGACTAGTCTGGTCGCTTGTTTGTCTCAAGAGTTTACATGATCTTAAGTTTAGAACAAAGACATGGTCAGCCAGTGCCTGTTCCAAACAGTACATTTCGGCAAAGCTGATATCCAGTCGTACATCATTATATGCTGTGGTCTAACTTGTTGAGCGAATCAACGGCTCGGAGCCTTAGAGCATCCGTAATGTACTACTGTACGTCCCTAAAGTGGTCCGTGGAGAATCTTTTGGTGTCCACTGTCCAGACTCGTTAGTACAATGTAGAAAGAGAGAGTGTAATACGGTTGTTTGTGCTTGACAGGCCCTTGTACCGTGACCTCCTCGTCCTCGATGCATGCATCTCCATTGGCGCTGTAGTTGTTAAAGACCGTACGTACAGGAATACATGAACCAAGCCCAAAGCTTCAGCCATACGGACGACTAGCCCCGGTCGCCGATTGAGCGGTCTGCCTCGCCCGCCACGGCCTGCTGGTGGCTGTTTGGATGCCGCCGAAGCTAGCACTGCCCAAGCATTTGTGCGCTCCCCAAATCGTTGGCGTGAAAATGAACGGGAAATGTGAGCATGTCTGTGTTTGGACACGTCAAACAGTTTGCTCCAATTCAGGTACATGCTCGAGCACTTTATCAATGTGAATATTTTGGGTGTGTTTGGATTTGTGACCAAAGTGAGACCTGTCAATATTTTAATCAGGGTCAAACAAAACATTGGCCTCTTGTTCGGAGTATGACCAACTTTTTGACATGCCAATGCTTCACCCCAACTCCAGTTCATTTTTCTAGCTATCTACTCCCTCCATATAATATAATATAATATAAGATGTTATTACATTCAATACGGCCATGAAGCAGAAAGACTGCCTCACTAAGGGCATCTTCAACAGTAACCCACAAAAATTTTCCTGCATCCGTCCGCGGACAGGGGAAACCAGTCCACAGACACGAATGCGGAAGGCAGTCATCCGACGCTAGTTGCATACATTTCAAACACTTTTTCAGCAAACTGAATGAAATTCATGCAAACACGACCGGATAATACAAACATGACAAATTTCATACAAACACGGCGGATTTCATTACATTTCAAACATTTAGAAAAAAACACCCGCCCCTAAAACCTATCCTACAATGGCGGCGCCGGCGTCCAAGCCCGTGTCGACGTGTCGTTCTCCTTTCGCCGTCTCCATAAGCACCGGCGATAAGACCGATGAAGTGAAGATGCGGTCTTCGACGAGAAAGAGTAGAACACGGGAGACAGAGCGGCCCACATGGGACACGAGGCTTCGCCGCCTCCCGTGGCCTACTCATCATCGGAGAAGTCCGTGCCTTGTCCGTCACCGGTGGACGTAAGGTCCACAAGGAAAATGGTGGCACCGGCGTTGTTGTTGTCCCACCGGGCTGGCTGATGGTTCGTCGGCAGCACGTTGGAGGCACAACTGGCGATATTCTCCTCCGCGATCGCCTGCAGCTGAGCCTCCACGACTGGCACTTCATAGAAAGCGGCGGCTTGAGCACGACGACATCGTAGATGGCGCGCTGCTCCGCGACGAAATTTGGGTTCGTCGCGGCCATGACCGCCACGGCCTCCTCGCTCGCGCGCTCACCATAATCTGCCCCCCCTCCCAGCTGGTGCTACTCCATGAGGAACATGTTGTATCATTGTTCCTCATGCGCCTGCTGGAACGTCGACACAAAGGCATCAGCGCAGGCTGCACCTCCATCGTGATGGCGTTGAAGTGCGCCTGCACCTGCTCCATGGTGAAGCCGGCGTGCACATGAGGCGCGGGAGCCGGGGCAAAGTCGTCAGAGCCTGTCTCCATCATGGTGTCATCCTCGTCGTCGAAGATCTCGGGCGAGATGGCCGGCAAGCCGGCCTCAATCCGCCTAGCACGGCGGCTATGTCAGACGGCGGCAAGGGCGGCCACCGCGTGCTTCATCTCCACCGACAGACTGTCCCGCAGTGATTTCCCGTTGGCGGTCATGGTGAATGCAGTGCAAGGGAGGAGGATGTGGAGGGGCTTGTATTTGTCGTGTAGAGTTAGTCAGGCGTGGCCGCCTTTATATAGCGGATACCGGTGAGGCGAGGCGTTCGGGTGCGTCAATGCGCGGCGCCAGAGTGGCTTTCTCGGCCGGCGATCCTGCTTAATGGCGGCATACGTACGGACAGCGACATTGAACGGGCGTGGTAGATATCCGTCTCATCCCGTCCAGTCACGCGTCTACAACATTGAATAGGCGCGGACACCGGAGACGCGTCGCGGACGCCCGTGCCGCTTGAACCGCGGAGGCAGTGAGAGGTCACGTCTGCCCTAAGCCGTCTTCAATGTAGAGGTGTGCGCTCTACAGCGGCATGAATGCAGACAACTGGTGCTAGATGGGAACACGCGGGCGAAGGAGGAGAGGTTTTGGTGGGTCAGGACGGTCATAAGCAGGCGTGGGATCGGTATGGACTTCCATAAATCTTTTCACATTTATCTCTGATTTGCGGGAGAAATCGCGTTCGGACCGTCTCAGAACCGATACAGGACCGTGTTGGATGACTTCCACGATCCTAATAGCGGGGCTCGAACGGTTACAAGAAGTTTGTGGGTCTGCTTTGAAAATGCCATAACTCTAATTCTAACCCTAACATTTAGAGGTTTCAGTACTATAAAAGAAGAAACTTTTTTGCGTCTACAGCGTACGGTGGTACTCATTAGATCAGTACGTGGTACTCACTTCATGGTGAGGATGCGCGGAAGTCTGGTCTATGGGTGCAATAACTAGACATAATGATCTCAGAATAGTTTTGAGGACAGACAAAAATCAATAATGAGCATTTCAATCACGTGTTTTGTCTAATTTTAATATGTATACATTCCTAATTCTTGCTAACCAAAGGGACTCTTAGATGTAATTGACTAGTCTGGTCGCTTGGTTGTCTCAAGGATCTTAAATTGAGAAGGACACGGTCAGCCAATGACTGTTCCAAATAGTACTCCCTCCAATTAAACTCATTAAGCATCGCCAGATTGGCGGCTAACCAGATATATCACGTGACGCAAGCTAGTTGACCGTAATGAGAAAGCTCTATTAAGCATCGTGAGATTGGCGGCTAACTAGCTATTCCACGTGGCGCAAACTAGTTGACCGTGATGAGAAAACTTTTGAAATATATTTTTACATAGAAGTGAGGATTTTTTTATTTTTTAGATGCTGGTCAGAAACCCATATATTTTTAAAAATGAAGGGTTATGCAAAGTGGTGCTCATCGGTAAGCTATCGTGATAATTTATTTTTCATTTCCCTTTTAGATGGAGGTGAGGATTTTTTTTTCTGATATGTTTTTTTATAGAGGCAAGGACCATATGTTTTTTCTTAAATAAAAACATGCGCACAACTTTCTCTTAAGCGGCGTCACAGGATGGCGCCCCAACAACTAGTCCATAATATATGTCGTGATTTTAGGGCATCTACAGTCGAACTAAACAAAATTGGTCCCTGGGATGTCCATGGACGCGCCCGTTCAACATCCGGGCGTGCCCATTTTAACTCTATTTTTTTCATCCACACAGCTCTGTCCTTTACTTTTTTCTTGTACGTCTGGTCACATTCATGTGATTCATGAAGAAGAAGAAAGAAAGAAAGAAATAATAAAAAATAAAAAAGATGCTATGTGATGGACTCAATCCTATGTGGCAGACGCATGATCATTGACCGGACACGCCGGAACACTCCTCATACTCATCTTATATAATATGAGATGAATATAGGGGTGTTGGATAGTCCGGGCATTTAAGGAGGCTTTGTGGGGGGGTCGGTTGGGTCAATTTTTTGCTTCTCTTTTCTGTCCGGTCAGTGATCCTGCGTCCGCCCGATTAATTTGAAAAGTCCGATTGTAGATGCTCGTAGTTCCACGACACTTATCATGAATCAGAGGGAGTATATTTTTCAATGGACATGCTATCTGGCGAACGTCAGCCAGGAGAGAGCTCCCAGCGAATGCCCTTTCTACCTTTGCATAAATCTTGGCGTAAGGTTGTTGCCACTTATAGATTTTCTGGAGTCATTCGTCGTGACCTTCGACTGACGTTCGCCGATAACATGGCGTTTTCATTATTTAAAGGATGGCAATTTTAATATCAAGAGGATAGCAGTTTTATCATTGAGAGGATGACAACTTCATTTTTAATGATATGACAATTTTGTTATTAAGAGGATGGCATTTTAATTATTTTTGGCATGGAATTTTTTCAATTAGACCTGTTAGTTTTAGTTTATGTACCATGGTAGTGTTACTTACGTAGCATGACATTTTTGTTATTGTGGGCATGGCATTTTTGTTATCAAGAAGATGGTATTTTTATTGATAAGAAGTTGGGAATTTTGTTATTAAAAGCATGGCATTTTAATAATTAAGAGGATGTGTTTTTACCAATAAGAGCATGACAGTTTATTATTAAGAATATGACATTTTAATAATTAAGATGATGGAAATTTTATTTTCAATGGCACGACAATTTATATATTCTTTTTACTTTTTATGAATTTTTGCACAACATCCCAAATAAAGTTATATTTTAGAGCATGTCATTTTGTTTTTTGATCCATGGAAAAAATGTTCTCTATTTTTGCATCATGGAAATTTTCATATTTTTCACATATGGCATTTTTATAATTTATGTTTCATTCATATATATATATATATATATATATATATATATATATATATATATATTATTAATACAATCAGAGTGCAAAGGGCATTTTTTTTACTTTTTATAAATTTTTGCACGACATCCCAAATAAAGTTGAATTTTAGAGCATGTCATTTTGTTTTTTGATCCATGGCATACATGTTCTCTATTTCTGCAGCATGGAAATTTTCATATTTTGAACATAATTGCATTTCTACAAAAAAGAATCTATGTTTCATTTACTGCAAGTCTTCTTCTTTCTCCCATTGTACTCTTCTCATCGAAGAAAATTGCATTGAACCAACAGTAAATAAAGGGAACACCTGCAAACACCTTCGTCATACCAGGCTTTAAAGACCACAATAACCACTCGTCCCTTGAGACAAGATCTAAAAGTCGATGAAGAAGCATCGGTCCACAAGATTGGAGAAACTGATCCATGCAACAAAATAACATAGAAAAAGATGTCAGCCATCGTTGGTCAGCCATTTCCTAAACAACTGCCCAGATCTAAAGAGATCTAACCAATCTAGGGATACAAACTCTTATAGGCCCTTCACCGGCACCGTACGAAATATCTAATAAAGTAAAAAAAAGACGGGTGGTTGCTTGGACGTCGTCGAGGTAGAAAGAAACCTTATTCCAGTATGTCATCAGCACCGCCACCTCGTTTATGTTGCTCGGAAAACAAAACCAAAGAAGAAGAAAAAACTGACGAATAAGTCCTCACTTGTCACTCCTCTTGCTGCTAACGAGACCGTTGGACGGGGAAGAGAAGTGAGCCAATCCGCTCAACTTTGGTATGTTCTTGTTACCCTTGTCCGATCAACTTTGCATATGCCATGTTCAATATTTTGCATATATCGCTAGTTCATTTCAGACATGATGAATGCTTGGAAACCATGATCATTGAGGAGTTGACCATGTCGGACATAATCAATGGTAATCAAGATCTGACCCAAATGGACCACCGTTGGATGGGCATTTTTTCGGTAAGGGAGAACAAGAAAGAGGAGAGGTATAAGCTCATGTTGGATGCACAAGAAAAGAGGATGGATTGGGACCGGAAGATGGCAGAAAAAAAGCTAAAAATTGAGAGGAAGAAGATCGAGTTGGGGAAGTAAGAGGCGGCGATGAAATGAGCGCTCGAGCAGGCCAAAATATTTGAAGAGATTGAGCCTGAGACGAAGACGTTGCAAATCACACGAGACGCGGAGGATGCAAATATAATGTTGGTGGACAAGCCTCTTGCAAAGAAGTAGTTTGCGGAGAAGAAGAATGAGATTAACGACCGTAGAAAATATGAGGCGGCAAGGACAGCTACAAACAGCAGCAGAGCATGCAGAGCAAAACACAAGGATGGCCTCGGAGCAGGCGACATGGATGGCGCCCGACAAGTAATCCGGTCATGCGATGAGTGATCAGTCACGCTCAGACATTGATTTCATTTTGGCATGTCCGGATTATTGAACTATGATATGTCTTGATTTGTTGTATTTGTATTTGTTTCAAACTGTCGAATTGAAACCATTTGTATCATATAATCGACGTGCATGAATTGCATGAATTTAAGAATCTGCAATTAAGATGTGTGGATTTACGGCAATCTAAATAAAATGTCGTCCGACGTTGTCCGTGGACACGCTCGGTCGCACACACGGGTATAGGGGACCGGATTTATGAAGCCGGATTGTAGATAGATGCTCTAACTTGTGGAGCGAATCGCGAATCAACCTATGGTTGAGTTGGTTAGGTGGAGAGTGGTATCCTCAACCCACCAGGGTTCAAATCATGGTGCTCGCATTATTCCTGAATTTATTTCAGAATTTCCGGCGATGCGCTTTCAGTGGGAGGAGACGTTTCCGTCGACGACGAGGTGCCTACGGTGACTTCGTAAATCTCAAGATGATATGCCGGCTCAGTCTCACGGAGGTGCTCATAGGGGTAGGGTGTGTGTGTGCGCGTTCATAGGGATGAGTGTATGCGCGTGTATATGAGCGCTTGTGTCTGTACTGATGCTCAAAAAAAAAACTTGTGGAGCGAATCAACGGCTCAGAGCATGAGAGCATCCATAGTGTACATCCCTAAACCTAAAGAGGTTCTTGGAGGAGAATCTTTTGGTGTCAAGACTCATTAGTACAAATTGCAAAGAGACGGTCTAACACGTCTGTGCTTGACAGGCCCGTGCGCCGTGACCTCCTCGCCCTCGATGCATGCATCTCTCCAATCCCACTGTAGCTCGTTAAAGACCATACGTACGTACAGAAATACATGAACCCGGACCAAAGTTTCAGCCATCACGGTTCGTGAGCGAGCGACCACGAGTACGACCACGAGCTGGCCCCTCCCTCAGCTGGTCCTCACGATCAGCTGCAGCCCGAGCAACAAGTTGGAGTCGCGAAGGAGCCACCCCAACACCGGGCCACACCGCGCCCCGCCGACCCGCACGACCCGCCCGGCCGAGGACAAAGCCCCGGGACGATACGATACGGTGGCCCGGGCCGGACCAGCCAATCAGGCCAGGCGGCCGCCGTTGGACCAGCTCCTCGCCTGTGCCGTCAAGCCACGCCCCACACGTGACCCATGCTAGCGGCCGTCGCCGGTCGGCAGTGCCCGCGCGCGTCCCCGTCGTCCGCCGTCGCGCTCGCAAGTAGACGTCGCCGCTGGCCAAAGCCGACACAGGCGGCCGGCCGCAGCTGTTGCCAATAGACCCCTCACCCTCCCCCCATCCCCTGACCCTCGCTCTGGTCGACGCACTGCGCCACGCCAGCGGACGTGAAGCCGTGCCCGGCCATCCTCCTCCTCCTCCTGTCACGCACTGTACCGCACCGCACGTCACCGTGCAGCAGCAGTGAGCGAGAAACGGAAACGAGGCGGGCGGAGGGAACACGCGGGGCCGGGGGAAATGAAGCGTGCGTGCAAGCGTTGATGGCGGCCCGCGGCTCGATGCCTGACGATTGATTCCCTGAGCGTCGCACAGGCTGGCCTGGCCTTTAATCAATGGCGACAGGCGCCCCGTCTGCGTCCCTCGGGCGAGCAGGGGCGTCGTCGTTGATGTCAGCTGCGAGCGCAGGGGAGGGGAGGGGAGCGCGCCTGCCGCCGGTGATGTGACGACACGTCCTCCTCCTCCGGCCGCGCCCGTGCATGCATGCATGCATGCGCGCCAGCTGGGCCGCGCCTGCGATGATGTTATTTTTTTGGTTAAGTGCTCTCTGCTCGCTTTGTCGACAATCTTTGTCAGTGTGGCTGGCTAAGCCAGCCAGTTGGGTGGGTCACTCATGGAGCATGATGTATAGGTAGGAGTACTGGCTAGCACTTGTGGGGGGCTCAGCCTACTGCCATTTTTCCGAATGCTAGCGGCCCACCTACTGACAATCATTAGCTGTACTGTGGCGGAGACTTGGAGTACTACTGTAGCAAGCAGATTGAATTTGAATATATCTACTGTGTAGTTCAGCGGCCGAAAGGCCAGCAGGATATTCTAAAGAAAAGCTAGAACAAGCATAAGGATGAAGCTCCTGGTTATCAGAAGTGTGACCCCGTTGGTGTGGCCATTGGCCAAGAAACTTGTACAGGATAAACAAAGCTCCAGGTTATCAGTAATAGTATCATATCGGTTCAACCATCCACCGGTCTGAATGGCAAGTGCTCCGACTAGGCAAGGGTACCACCAAGTGAGGACCCCGACTCATAAGTCGTGATCACCGAATGCACGTATACAGTGATCCCAGAGATCAATGCTCACTGAACACATAAAAACTGAATAACAAGAGTCTTACATCTATACATACCGTATTACACAAGTAGGACCATTATGGTCAAGTCTTGAGTATAACATCGCAGCGGAAATTTTCGTCGATAACTTGGACCCATACCATCTGCCTTAATCCTACAGGCATTCTGACTGGAAAGCGTCCTAGCTCGCATGTTCGTCACCGAGGTACTCTTCTTCATATCATGTTCTTTCATGCCTGGCCAATAAAATAACCAGTGGCAAGCCAATGAGTATTTTGAATGTACTCGCAAGCAACCCATGTTTTGGTTCAAGATACAACAATGCATGATATAGTTAATTTTTTTTTGCAGAAAGCTAGTTTTTGAGTGCAATGACATGTTCAACAACTCGTAAGACATGCATCAGGAGAATTCAAGTAACCAAGAGGACAGGTTACAGATATCAACACAAAGGGAGTGGGCTCCAACCCAACTCATCCATGTCAAGTCCTTTGACTTGACCCAAGTAGTTCTTTCCACACACACTGGTTTGTAAACAAGTGGATGTAGCCCAAAGCGGTTACCCAACTGTCCTTGACCGCTGACACGGCTATTCGAATAGTTTTACACTCTGCAGAGGTTGCACACTTTACCCACAAGATCCGGGGAACTTCCGTGTCATCCACGACCCGCGGTACCTCAAGTACCCGGGGTAAGCACCCGATCACTATCTTTCCCTAGACGACACTAACACAGAGTCCACTTGATTGGCAGTAACCCCCATGCCCAACATTTCACATCTTAAAATTGTGGAGCCTCGCTCCCATTTTCATCACATACCACAAGCACGGGGTACCAACGGTGTGTCCGGTGCCCTGTGAAGACAGTCATGGCCGCCCTACCTGGCACGACCCCGTCCCGAGAAAGAGCACCAACTCTCCCCCGTCACTAGTAATGCGGGCTCCAAGCTAGTATCGGCCTAGGTAATCAATAATGCCCTTTCCCATACAAGGGTAGAGTGGTTGCGCATGTAAGCTTGGAATAACGGTCGCAACTTAAACCAATCCGTTTTGAAAACAACACACACACTTGCCTCGGTACACCACTTCGTCATCAAGTGGCTACCCAACTCATCATCTCCCTCGGGCATAAGTGGCACCCGACGGGGTTTTCGAAAAAGCCCTTTGAAAATACTTTGTCTCCATCACCATGCATATTCCCATCCCTTTTGCGTAGCACTACTTAGCATCCTATCTACTCCCACCGGCATAACCCTCATAAGGAGGTAGGGTCATGCACAATGCAAGTATCAACGAGTAAGTAACAGAGGCAACCCATCAAAGTGGTTACCATCTCATCATGATTCCGATGCAACACTAATAAAGTGCTATATGACATGCATAAAAAGGGTTTCATAAATATGGTCAAAGGGCTGCTTGCCTGTTTTAACAAAGTCTTCGAGGTCTTCAAATATCTCTGGTCCAATTCCAAGCATTTCGTCTACTTCGTCAACTATCGTCGAAAGCAACCATAATAAGCAACACAACAAGGCAGGAAATGAAAGTGCTCTACAAATATTGATTTGACTTTTCTGGGACATCTCTGGTTATATGAAAATTAACTAGAGTGGTTTCATTGGAATTGGGTCAGTGGATATTCCTAAACATTTGGATACGATGGAATCAAGGGGTTTATGGATTTGCAAGAGGTGTACAGAAATATTATTTTGAAAAATGAGCAAGGATACCCATTTAACAAGGCATGATTTTAGAAGCATCTAGGAGTTGGTTTCACTGGATTTGGAGTTCAAATGATTTCTCTATGAATTTGCAAAGTTGACAAATATGAAGAAATGGCTCATTATTTCATGTGGGACAGAAAGTATTAATAAAAGTGTTCATAAGCTAAGTTATGAACTTAGAAGCATCTAGGAATTTGAATCATGGCATTTGGATCAAATTTTGAACTCTCTGTGATTTTCTAAAGTTTATGACAGAAATGGAAAAATGGTATTTGATAATTATTTGTGAAAGAAATATTTCTGTAAAAGTGTGCAAATAGCACCATGAGATAGGGCATGAATTTAGAAACTACTAGAAATTTGAATCATCAAATTTGGAGCTCTGTTGAACTATTTATGGATTTTACAAGTCTACAGAAAATAAAAAGGAAATATTTAGGCTTATACCTAAAACACGCATCGGGTGAGGGATAGTCACTGGGCCGGCCCGGTGGCTCAGCTGCACGCGGGAAGGGCCACGCCGAAGGCGCCCTCACGCTTTACGCTTTCGCTGCCGGGAAACGGCCCGCAAAGAAACCGTGTCCACTTAACTCATGGGCCCGCCCCACTGTGACGCTGACGCGCGGGGCCCACATGTCGGGTTTGTCCCCCACCTCCCGCTCTCGAACAGTGGCGAGGCAGGGAGGCAGGGCCGAACGCTTGCGGGCGTGGGCTCCGGCAGCACAGGCCACCTCCGGCGATGCCCGGCACACCGGCGGGTTCAGGAGAGCGTGATGCACCCGCCAAGGTGCGCCACGACTGCTGGGGCGGTCGGATGCGGGCGGTGCATCACCCGCGGCAGATGGAGGCGGCGGCGAGATTGGGGCATGGCACTGCAGCCGCGGAGAGGAAGAAGTGGAGCGAGGGAGATATGAATGATGGCGGCGGCGATGTTATGAGACGACGAGGTGGAGAGTAGGGGCTCGGGTTGTGCGAATTTAAGCCGAGGCCGACGGCAAGGCTCCGGCCATGGTGGTGGATGGAGGGCTCGGGGAGAGGTTTGGTTTCGTTCCTTGGGTCGCTGGGAGAGAGAGAGAGAGGGCGAAGGGGATCTAGAGGGAGGCCTGGGGAGGCTCTATATGGCGAGGCCACGGCTCACCATGGATGTGGCCTACGGGCAGCCGTGCAAATGGCCGTGGTGGCCACGGGAGGAGGCTCGGGGCTGTCTGCGGCGCTCTTGAGCATTGAGTAGGGCGCCAGGAAGAGAGAGGAGGAGCAGGGCGAGCTCGAGGGGGTCCCTGGAGTGGGCGCATGCATTGGCCGAGCTGGGCGGCGTCTGGCGCGCGCCTCAGGTGATGAGAGAGAGGGGGAAAGGAAGGGGACAGCACAGTCGAGTGTTGCGGACGTCGAGGCACCTCGACTGGCACGAGGGGGAGACTCGAGGTGGTCGGGTGGCTTGGGCAGAGAGCAGCTACAGTGCGTGGGAGCACTGTAGCACGCTCTGGAGCATGTCTTTGGCATGCCATGGCATAAAAAAGGGGAAGTGGGCGCGGCCACTTGTGTCCAGTAGTGCTAGGGAGTAGTAAAGAAATGTGGAGAGGCATTGGATGCCCTGGAGAGCCAGTAGGAGAGGAGAGAGGTTGAGGGAGAGAGAGAAAATGGCTGTCCAGAGAGGTAAATGGGGGTGTTTCACCCCTCAATCATTGAGCAATGGCCAGGGGAGAGTTACTGGAGGTAGGAGAAGACTAGGAGGGGCTGTGCTAAAAAGATAGGGTCATGGAGATAGTGGAAGTGGTCAAAAAGGTGGTTTTGGAAATTTTGCAGAAGGTGTTTGTTGTAGGTTTGGGCAAGTAAATTAACTCCACTTGACATGAGAATTAACAGGATCAAGTGTCACACATAATTAAGGTTGACCACCAAGTTTGAGTCCATTTTAAGAAAGTTGCCAATGCAACTTTTGTAAACCCTAGAAATCAGCAGAAATGGCTTTACCAAGATTTAGTCATGCAAATCTATTCTCCTTGATGCACCACTTGGTGTAGTGTCATCATTTGAGGATTTGAACATGTCCACAAAAATTCAGATCAAAAGGACACACTTGGCAATGTAGAGTTGTTCAAATTTGGTTCTGGACAGAAAGGGTTTTGGGTACTTTGATCAAGATAACATTCTCTCCAACTTGTGCCATTTGGTCTAGGGCATATTATTACACCATTTGAGCATGTGCACCTAGTTTGAGAGCATTTGGACATGTTTGACAGTGCAAAAATGTTCAAACTTGAAAAAGGACAGAAGTGGTTTTGAGAGGGTTTCATGGGGTTATACTATTCTCCATGACATGGTACTTGGCAAGGTCATCAAAAATGTCATATTTGACATGTTAGAATTTTCTTGGATTTTTATGAAAATATTTCCTGTAGAAATATTTCAAATCCTTGAAATGAGCAGAAATGGTTTTGGGAGGTTTTGTCCAATATTTTAAACATGACTATGTGTTTAAACTCTTATATATGGACAATATATATCCAGTGAGCTTCCCTAAATTTTCTCAAATATTTTTGAAACATTAAAATAATTTTAACCTATTAAAGACCATTTCTGTCCTTAAGAAAAAGCCTTTAAATCAAATATGAAAATAACTTTTAAAATTATATTTTTGTGGTTTCTGGGTATCCTATATCTAATAGGAGTCAAACATATTTTTGGAAATATTTTTACTGCCCTGAATTAAGTACTTGCAGTACAAATCTTAATTCAGGGTTTTTTGGAAAACTAATTTTTGAAAATACTTTTTGGCCAAAATATTTTTGCAAGAAATTTTTTTTATGTCCTACACACATGGCATGATCATTGGGCAAGGTTTTGGATCAAGGAGAAGGAGTATAAGAGTTGGAGGATTTATTTGATTTTTAGAGCACTTGCAAACAGCAGACAAAAACCAATCAAGGCAAGGTCCAAAACACTCAAAAGTTTTTGTCAAACCATATTTTATCATGATTGTTAGCTTTAGTGTAGTGGCATGAAAATCAGGGTGTGACAGACCTACCCCCCTTACAAGAACCTCGTCCCCGAGATTCCCAAACTAGGCGCGGAAAGGGATACAAAAACTTGGATCTGGGGTAGTCTTCAAGTCCTCATGTTGCTTCTGCTTCAGTGTAGTGCTCCATTGATCTTGAAGTACTTGATGGTGTGGCTTCGTGTATGACACTCCTCTTGATCCAGGTTGCTAATGGGTAGCTCGCGGTAGGTTAGATTGGGCTGGGGGTCGATGGCTCGGTGATCGATGTCCTTGTAGAGGTCGGGCTAGTTAGGAAGTTGGAAACGTTTTCGGAGTGGTGTCGTGTGGGAAAACGTTGTGCACAGTGTGTGACTCAGGTGATAACTCTAGCTGGTAGCCGTCTATTCTTCGTCTTGCGGTGATCTTGGAGAGGGCCGATAAATCTTGGTGTGAGCTTCCCTTTGACATGGAAATGCTTGGTTCCTCCGAGAGAAGTGGTTTGCAGATATGCCTGGTCTTTGATGCGGAGGTATACTTCTTGAAGATGGTGGTTGGTGTAGTTATTCCTCCTAGACATGACGATCTTCAGATGTTCCTTGACCAGCTCAATGATTCTTCTTCCGTCTTCGGGTAGACAAGTATGTCATCAAAGAAAGATGACAACTAACTTGTCCAAGCACTCCATGAAGTCTATGTGGTACGTAAATTGGGCTGAGGCATTGGTGATGGTCACGATTGAGCATTGGCCAAGGTCTTATTGATCTAGATCCAAAGCCCAAGGTCAGGGTCCGACCATGTTGTGGCTTAGTGAACATTTTATTATCTTATCCTTAAGCACAGTTTCTGAGATGCCAATAGTCTATCTAGTCCTTCAAACAAATAACCTTATACCATCGAAAGCATCATCTCGTATAGGCCAAATCCAATCATCACTCATGAGTTATCAAAGTCTCAGATAATTCCTCAGGGTCACTGATACAAACTCATGAAGTCACTTGTCCTCTATTCCCATATCCTCAAATTGGTCTTCCTTATGGCATCGTCAGTTCTTGTGCTATATTAGGGTGACAATGTGCTTGCTCACTACGTCCACTAGTTCCATAATGAGCCCAGTGATAAGCAAGGTTACGGAGGCTTAACTGGTTCTCTTGCAATTCAGTGGGTCAAGCACATGGTTAAAGATTCGATATGGGGTATCTTGTGAAGTCTCGAAGGGTCTAGGAATGGGTTTCTAGTATGGAGGGTTAAACATAATTCTACGGGGTTGCACTTGGTCGTGGAGATTGTAGCAGAAGTCTTCATTGCTAGTTGGTTGCCGAGGTAGAATCCTTGGTGTAGCTTGTCTTGCTGGTCTTCAGTTGAGGAGAGAGATGAGAGGGAAAAGTAGCATAGAGGAGGGGAATGCCTAAAGGGGGTTCTATAGTGCAAGTGCAAACAAACAAGGGCTGAAAGGGCCAAACACAAGCAATAAAATAAGGCAGGTGATATAGCCGCATACTAGTTGCCTAGGGCAAAAGGGTGGCTGATATCAAAACATAATCAAATAAAAACAAGCAACACACAATCATGGTTCTATTCGAACCATCATACGGACTTGACTGCGCATAGGGGGGTATACGACTCATCCTACCCTAGGGGTTCTCGGACTCAGTAGTCGTGCCTTGTGCCTCGTGCAGTCTTCTGAGTTTTCCTCAGGTGTCTCTTTTAGTTGTTTGATGAAACGATCTGGGTTGAGCCTGAAGAGTCTTCAACAACTTCTTGCCTGTTGAAGTGATGGGGTAAAGGTGGCTCCTTGCAGCAGGCATTGACTCAGTCTTCTGTTATCTTCTTAATCATGACGATCCCTTTTTGTGTTCTAAGGCGTCGATGGTACCAAGTAGGTAATCCTTATGCAAGGCATAGTAGAGGTCCAACATGTCGGTTACGTTGATGAAAACATCAACACCAAGAGCGGGGGATGAAGAGAACCGTTTTCCTACTCACTATAGTGAGGCGGGCCAAATGGCGAGGTTCTCATCCACCGTTGGTTGCCGATACAACAACGGTAAGGACATGATTGCTCTATTAGCGATGTCTATCATGGTCTTGCATATCTTACACCCTGATCATCATAGGACAAGGTTGCATCATCCTGGGGCAAATTCAAAGGTGTCACCATCCTCTGGGTCTTCATGTCCTCATTCTTCAAAGGCGTATTTTCTGTTGGCATCGTCTTGTTGTGGTGTCGCGAATCTTGGGTTCAGAAGAGGTGGGTGAGTATTTGGCAAGGTGTACTCCTTCTAGGCTATCCACGAGAATTACAAGGAATCCCGTGGTCAGGGGCTTGAGGGTGCTAGCGACCGTTTGCAATAGTTTTGAAGGGAAGAGATCGATGGGGAAAGTATACCTTAGTTTTCGAAAAACTGAGAAGGGAAGAGAAGTATAGATAGTTTTGAAAACTAGTAATAGTTTTAGAAATAATTTTACCCTACCTAACGACCATGCTAACTAAGGCTTCCTACAGTCAGGATGGCTCTGATACCAGCTCTGTGGGGATCCCGACTCATAAGTCGTGATCACCGAATGCATGTGTACAGTGATCCCAGAGATCAATGCTCACTGAACACACAGAAGCTGAATAACAAGAGTCTTACATCCATACATACCGTATTACACAAGTAGGACCATTATGGTCAAGTCTTGAGTATAACATCGCAGCGGAAATCTTCGTCGATAACTTGGACCCATGCCATCTGCCTTGACCCTACAGGCATTCTGACTGGGAAGCGTCCTAACTCGCATGTTCATCACCGAGGTACTCTTCTTCATATCATGTTCTTTCATGCCTGGCCAATAAAATAACCAGTGGGAAGCCAATGAGTACTTTGAATATACTCGCAAGCAACCCATGTTTTGGTTCAAGATACAACAATGCATGATATAGGTAATTTTTTTTGCGGAAAGCTAGTTTTTGAGTGCAATGACATGTTCAACAACTCGTAAGACATGCATCAGGAGAATTCAAGTAATCAAGAGGACATGTTACAGATATCAACACAAAGGAAGTGGGCTCCAACCCAACTCATCCATGTCAAGTCCTTTGACTTGACCCAAGTAGTTCTTCCCACACACACTGGTTTGTAAACAAGTGGACGTAGCCCAAGAGCGGTTACCCAACTGTCCTTGACAGTGGACACAGCTATTTGAATAGTTTTACACTCTGTAGAGGTTGCACACTTTACCCACAAGATCCGGGGAACTTCCGTGTCATCCACGACCCGCGGTACCTCAAGTACCCGGGGTAAGCACCCGATCACTATCTTTCCCTAGACGACACTAACACAGAGTCCACTCGATTGGCAGTAACCCCCATGCCCAACATTTCACATCTTAAAATTGTGGAGCCTGGCTCCCATTTTCATCACATACCACAAGCACGGGGTACCAACGGTGTGTCCGGTGCCCTGTGAAGACAGTCATGGCCGCCCTACCTGGCACGACCCCGTCCCGAGAAAGAGCACCAACTCTCCCCCGTCACTAGTAATGCGGGCTCCAAGCTAGTATCGGCCTAGGTAATCAATAATGCCCTTTCCCATACAAGGGTAGAGTGGTTGCGCATGTAAACTTGGAATAACGGTCGCAACTTAAACCAATCCGTTTTGAAAACAACACACACACTTGCCTCGGTACACCACTTCGTCATCAAGTGGCTACCCAACTCATCATCTCCCTCGGGCATAAGTGGCACCCGACGGGGTTTTCGAAAAGCCCTTTGAAAATACTTTGTCTCCATCACCATGCATATTCCCATCCCTTTTGCGTAGCACTACTTAGCATCCTATCTACTCCCACCGGCATAACCCTCATAAGGAGGTAGGGTCATGCACAATGCAAGTATCAACGAGTAAGTAACAGAGGCAACCCATCAAAGTGGTTACCATCTCATCATGATTCCGATGCAACACTAATAAAGTGCTATATGACATGCATAAAAAGGGTTTCATAAATATGGTCAAAGGGCTGCTTGCCTGTTTTAACAAAGTCTTCGAGGTCTTCAAATATCTCTGGTCCAATTCCAAGCATTTCGTCTACTTCGTCAACTATCGTCGAAAGCAACCATAATAAGCAACATAACAAGGCAGGAAATGAAAGTGCTCTACAAATATTGATTTGACTTTTCTGGGACATCTCTGGTTATATGAAAATTAACTAGAGTGGTTTCATTGGAATTGGGTCAGTGGATATTCCTAAACATTTGGATACGATGGAATCAAGGGGTTTATGGATTTGCAAGAGGTGTACAGAAATATTATTTTGAAAAATGAGCAAGGATACCCATTTAACAAGGCATGATTTTAGAAGCATCTAGGAGTTGGTTTCACTGGATTTGGAGTTCAAATGATTTCTCTATGAATTTGCAAAGTTGACAAATATGAAGAAATGGCTCATTATTTCATGTGGGACAGAAAGTATTAATAAAAGTGTTCATAAGCTAAGTTATGAACTTAGAAGCATCTAGGAATTTGAATCATGGCATTTGGATCAAATTTTGAACTCTCTGTGATTTTCTAAAGTTTATGACAGAAATGGAAAAAATGGTATTTGGTAATTATTTGTGAAAGAAATATTCTTGTAAAAGTGTGCAAATAGCACCATGAGATAGGGCATGAATTTAGAAACTACTAGAAATTTGAATCATCAAATTTGGAGCTCTGTTGAACTATTTATGGATTTTACAAGTCTACAGAAAATAAAAAGGAAATATTTAGGCTTATACCTAAAACACGCATCGGGCGAGGGATAGCCACTGGGCTGGCCCGGTGGCTCAGCTGCACGCGGGAAGGGCCACGTCGAAGGCGCCCTCACGCTTTACGCTTTCGCTGCCGGGAAACGGCCCGCAAAGAAACCGTGTCCACTTAACTCATGGGCCTGCCCCACTGTGCCGCTGACGTGCGGGGCCCACATGTCGGGTTCGTCCCCCACCTCCCGCGCTCGAACAGTGGCAAGGCAGGGAGGCAGGGCTGAACGCTTGCGGGCGTGGGCTCCGGCGGCACAGGCCACCTCCGGCGATGCCCGGCACACCGGCGGGTTCAGGAGAGCGTGACGCACCCGCCAAGGTGTGCCACGACTGCTGGGGCGGTCGGATGCGGGCGGTGCATCACCCACGGCGGATGGAGGCGGCGGCGAGATTGGGGCATGGCGCTGCAGCCGCGGAGAGGAAGAAGTGGAGCGAGGGAGATATGAATGATGGCGGCGGCGATGTTATGAGACGACGAGGTGGAGAGTAGGGGCTCGGGTTGTGCGAATTTAAGCCGAGGCCGACGGCAAGGCTCCGGCCATGGTGGTGGATGGAGGGCTCGGGGAGAGGTTTGGCTTCGTTCCTTGGGTCGCTGGGAGGGAGAGAGGGCGAAGGGGATCCAGAGGGAAGCCTGGGGAGGCTCTATATGGCGAGGCCACGGCTCACCGTGGACGTGGCCTACGGGCACCCGCGCAAATGGCCGTGGTGGCCACGGGAGGAGGCTCGGGGCTGTCTGCGGCGCTCTTGAGCATTGATTAGGGCGCCAGGAAGAGAGAGGAGGAGCAGGGCGAGCTCGAGGGGGTCCCTGGCGTGGGCGCATGCTTTGGCCGAGCTGGGCGGCGTCTGGCGCGCGCCTCAGGGGATGAGAGAGAGGGGGGAAGGAAGGGGACAACACGGTGGAGTGTTGCGGACATCGAGGCACCTCGACTGGCGCGAGGGGGAGGCTCGAGGTGGTCGGGTGGCTTGGGCAGAGAGCAGCTACAGTGCGTGGGAGCACTGTAGCGCGCTCTGGAGCACGTCTTTGGCATGCCATGGCATAAAAAAAGGGGAAGTGGGCGCGGCCACTTGTGTCCAGTAGTGCTAGGGAGTAGTAAAGAAATGTGGAGAGGCATTGGATGCCCTGGAGAGCCAGTAGGAGAGGAGAGAGGTTGAGGGAGAGAGAGAAAATGGTTGTCCAGAGAGGTAAATGGGGGTGTTTCACCCCTCAATCATTGAGCAATGGCCAGGGGAGAGTTACTGGAGGTAGGAGAAGACTAGGAGGGGCTGTGCTAAAAAGATAGGGTCATGGAGATTAGTGGAAGTGGTCAAAAAGGTGGTTTTGGAAATTTTGCAGAAGGTGTTTGTTGTAGGTTTGGGCAAGTAAATTAACTCCACTTGACATGGGAATTAACAGGATCAAGTGTCACACATAATTGAGGTTGACCACCAAGTTTGAGTCCATTTTAAGAAAGTTGCCAATGCAATTTTTGTAAACCCTAGAAATCAGCAGAAATGGCTTTACCAAGATTTAGTCATGCAAATCTATTCTCCTTGATGCACCACTTGGTGTAGTGTCATCATTTGAGGATTTGAACATGTCCACAAAAATTCAGATCAAAAGGGCACACTTGGCAATGTAGAGTTGTTCAAATTTGGTTCTGAACAGAAAGGGTTTTGGGGTACTTTGATCAAGATAACATTCTCTCCAACTTGTGCCATTTGGTCTAGGGCAGATTATTACACCATTTGAGCATGTGCACCTAGTTTGAGAGCATTTGGACATGTTTGACAGTGCAAAAATGTTCAAACTTGAAAAAGGACAAAAGTGGTTTTGAGAGGGTTTCATGGGGTTATGCTATTCTTCATGACATGGTACTTGGCAAGATCATCAAAAATGTCATATGTGACATGTTAGAATTTTCTTGGATTTTTATGAAAATATTTCCTGTAGAAATATTTCAAATCCTTGAAATGAGCAGAAATGGTTTTGGGAGGTTTTGTCCAATATTTTAAACATGACCATGTGTTTAAACTCTTATATATGGACAATATGTATCCACTGAGCTTCCCTAAATTTTCTCAAATATTTTTGAAACACTAAAATAATTTTAACCTATTAAAGATCATTTCTGGCCTTAAGGAAAAGCCTTTAAATCAAATAGTAAAATAACTTTTAAAATTATATTTTTGTGGTTTCTGGGTATCCTATATCTAATAGGAGTCAAACATATTTTTGGAAAGATTTTTACTGCCCTGAATTAAGTACTTACAGTACAAATCTTAATTCAGGGGTTTTTGGAAAACTAATTTTTGAAAATACTTTTTGGCCAAAATATTTTTTCAAGAAATTGTTTTTATGTCCTACACACATGGCATGATCATTGGGCAAGGTTTTGGATCAAGGAGAAGGAGTATAAGAGTTGGAGGATTTATTTGATTTTTAGAGCACTTGCAAACAGCAGACAAAAACCAATCAAGGCAATGTCCAAAACACTCAAAAGTTTTTGTCAAACCATATTTTATCATGATTGTTAGCTTTAGTGTAGTGGCATGAAAATCAGGGTGTGACACACCACCAATGTTTGCTTGGACTCCGGCTAGGCAGGTCACAACCCAATCAGCAAAAAATATCTACTCTACCATAAATTTCGACAGTCGGGCCATTGAACAACGGCAATGATTGAGATCCGGGAAAACAAACGGGCAATGATAACTGTTCGCCACTGCATCCCACAGGAAACGGCGCCATCCTTGTTTACTCCCATCTGATTCTCATGGGATGGGAGCATGGAGAGGGGCATCCAGTGGCCGGTCCTGTGCATCATCACGATAGGACGACCGGATCGCGATCGCCCATGGGTACATCCATCCTCCTCGCGCTTGCGCCGATGCGTGCATGGGTGCATGTATGGCCATCGACGTATCCGTCAAGTTCGGCAGCGACCTTTCCGTTCCCCGGCCGAAAGCTCCGACGAAGCTCCGGACGATAGAAAGCCAGTTTCTGCGCTGATGGGAGGCCACCGTCTCTTCTCGGCCTCTCGGGTGGTATCATGACGAGGGCCCCCCTCCAATTATATGTGGCCCGTACGTGGTAGTACTTGGTTGACTGCTTGGCTCCCACGTACACGCGCGTGTGCTTTAGCTGGGATATTCGTGAGCCGTTCTAATCCTAAACCATGGCCGCATGCATGCATGCGTACGTGCTCGCTTTGCTCCACTGATTGGCACCTGCAGTTTTCTAGCATCTTTAGCATACCTTGTATAATGTCGACCCGTAAAATGCGTTTACAGTTCGTGAAAAAACAGCTTTATGGGCCCGTGAAGGCGGCAGAATATTCTTTTTAACGGGTTCGCTTTGCGGGGTCTGCTCGGTTGCGCCCGCGCCGGACCTTAAATCAATAATTTGCATTTTAATTTCGGGCACGAAAACACATTTCTTTACTTCTTTATTTTCTTTTAAGGCATTGGATACATAATAATTCACCAATTTTTTGCTAGAATAGTAAGACCAAAGAAAACAAAAACCACAATTAGTCATCTTCTATATCTAAATAGCTAGCCCCCACTACAAATTTCTCTCAATATGCAAGCATGCCACCTCATTACTCAACATGCATAGAAAAGGCCCACCTCAACATGCAACTATGCATATTAACAATCCACTTCAACATGCAAACATGCATGCATGTAAAATTCCATTCTATTATGGTATTAAATTTAATTCTTGTATCATTTTTAAAACTATTATTTCAAATATTCATGTTCCATATAACCAAAATCTCACAAAAATATTGCAAAATATTCCCGCAATGCAAACATGCATGCATGTAAAATTCCATTCTATTATGGTATTAAACTTAATTCTTATATAATTTTAAAAACTATTATTTCAAATATTCATGTTCCAGATAACCAAAATCTCACTAAAATACTATAAAATATCCCCGCAACAACGTGCGGGGCATCATCTAGTTTTTGAAGATATCCAACTTTCATAATTGCTCCCGCTAGTTGGACCAACATTTTCTTCATGTCTTCATTGTTGATCTGTGGATTCTTGATCTTGCATTCTTCATTCTCCTTCTTCGATTTTAAAGAAGTAGACATTATTTTCCTTCTAGTTTCTTCTCTAATTGCACATGTAGCCGCATCATTCGCTTCAATTCTATTAACGAGTGCACGAACATCTATTGAGTTTCTTCCTATCAGTAAATCGATGTATTCGTCTTCCCAATACCAAAATAAGCATCCACCTTCCTGCACACATGACCATCTCAATAAGCTACCAAAATTGAACCGAATAGGTTGACAAAGCCGAATGAAAACAAGAACATACCCCGTCTTTTTTGCATTTGAAGAATACCCATCCGGGGTGTTGCAGCGTGCTAGATGTTAGCCGCAGCACTATCAATGTGCAGTCGTCGCACTGTATGAGCGGCATCGGCGAGGCGGCGAACCGCTGCTTGAGCGCCGAGCCTGGGTGACGGTCGGCCGAGTCCTTGACGGCAAGCCACCGACGACGGCTAGAGGATGAACCAGTACCTGCATGCGGCGCTGGGGCTTTGTCGGGGCTGTGCGGGGTGCTCCCCTACCAATCTATGGCTTGGCGCAGCCGCCGGTGGCCGGAAACGCCAAATCCAGCGGCCACGACAAACAACTGTCGATCTGCAACTTTTCGGCCGACCGAGACATGAGGAAGTGGTGGAGGACAATCTCGGGCGTGTGGCCGCTCGCCGGAGTGATCTCGACGGCTGGTATTGCCGAAATCATAGGCGGCGGGTGATAATCCACAAGTATAGGGGATCGCAATAGTTTTCGAGGGTAGAGTATTCAACCCAAATTTATTGATTCGACACAAGGGGTGCCAAAGAATATTCTCAAGTATTACCAGCTGAGTTGTCAATTCAACCACACCTGAAAACTTAATATCTGCAGCAAAGTGTTTAGTAGCAAAGTAATATGATAGTAGTGGTAACGATAGCAAAAGTAATTTTTTTGGGTTTTGTAGTGATTGTGACAATAGCAACGGAAAAGTAAATAAGCGAAGAACAATATATGAAAAGCTCGTAGGCATTGGATCGGTGATGGAGAATTATGCCGGATGCGATCGATCATGCAACAGTCATAACATAGGGTGACACAAAACTAGCTCCAGTTCATCAATGTAATGTAGGTATTATTCCAAATATAGTCATACGTACTTATGGAAAAGAACTTGCATGCCATCTTTTGTCCTACCCTCCCGTGGCAGCGGAGTCCTATTGGAGACTAAGGGATATTAAGGCCTCCTTTTAATAGAGTATCGGACCAAAGCATTAACACTTAGTGAATACATGAACTCCTCAAACTACTGCCATCACCGGTAAGTATCTCGATTATTGTCACTTCGGGGTTAACAGATCATAACACATAATAGGTGACTATAGACTTGCAAAATAGGATCACGAACTCACATATATTCATGAAAACATAATAGGTTCAGATCTGAAATCATGGCACTCGGGCCCTAGTGACAAGCATTAAGCATAGCAAAGTCATAGCAACATCAATCTCAGAACATAGTGGATACTGGGGATCAAACCCTAACAAAACTAACTCGATTACATGATAAATCTCATCCAACTCATCACCGTCCAGCAAGCCTACGATGGAATTACTCACGCACGATGGTGAGCATCATAAATTGGTGATGGAGGAAGGTTGATGATGACGATGGCAACAAATTCCCCTCTCTGGAGCCCCGAACGGACTCCAGATCAGCCCTCCCGAGAGAGTTTAGGGCTTGGCGACGGCTCCGTATCGTAAAACGCAATGAATCCTTCTTTCTGATTTTTTTTCTCCCCGAACACGAATATATGGAGTTGGAGTTGAGGTCGATGGAGCGTCAGGGGGCCCACGAGGCAGGGGGCACGCCCAGGGGGTAGGCGCGCCCCCACCCTCATGGACAGAGTGTGGGCCCCCTAACGCGGATTCTTCTTGCACTATTTTTTATATATTCCAAAAATAATCTCTGTTTATTTTCAGGTCATTCCGAGAATTTTTATTTCTGCACAAAAATAACACCATGGCAATTCTGCTGAAAACAGCGTCAGTCCGGATTAGTTCCATTCAAATCATACAAATTAGAGTCCAAAACAAGGGCAAAAGTGTTTGAAAAAGTAGATACGACGGAGACGTATCAGCTCCCACAACCTTAAACCTTTGCTTGTCCTCAAGAAATTCAGTTCATAAACTGAAAGTGATAAAGAAAAATTTTTACAAACTCTGTTTGCTCTTGTTGTTGTAAATATGTAAATCCAGCATTCAAGTTTTCAGCAAAGATTATGAACTAACCATATTCACAATAACACTTATGTCTCATGTTTACTCATATCAATGGCATAATCAACTAGCGAGCAATATTAATAAATCTCGGATGACAACATTTCTCAAAACAATCATAATATGATATAACAAGATGGTATCTCGCTAGCCCTTTCTGAGACCGCAAATCATAAATGCAGAGCACCTTTAAAGATCAATGACTAACTAGACGTTGTAATTCATGGTAAAAGAGATCCAATCAAGTCATACTCAATCTAAACTAACAGTAATGGATGCAAATGACAGAGGTGCTCTCCAACTGGTGCTTTTTAATAAGAGGATGATGACTCAACATGAAAGTAAATAGATAGGCCCTTCGCAGAGGGAAGCAGGGATTTGTAGAGGTGTCCGAGTTCGGTTTTGAAATAGATATGAATAATATTTTGAGCGGTATACTTTCATTGTCAATATAACAACCGAGATATCTCGATATCTTCCATGCTACACACATTATAGGTGGTTCCCAAACAGAATGGTAAAGTTTATACTCCCCCTCCACCAACAAGCATCAATCCATGGCTTGATCGAAACAATGAGTGCCTCCAACTAACAAGAGTCCCGGAGGAGCTTTGTTTGCAGTTATTTTGATTTGATTTGCATAAAGCATGGGACTGGGCATTCCGGTGACCAGCCATTTTCTCGTGAGTGAGGAGCGGAGTCCACTCCTCTTGAGAATAACCCGCCTAACATGGAAGATACAGACAATCCTAGTTGATACATGAGCTACTCGAGCATACAAAACAGAATGTTTATTTGAAGGTTTAGAGTTTGGCACATACAAATTTACTTGGAATGACAGATAGATACCATATATAGGTAGGTATGGTGGACTCATATGGAATAACTTTGGGGTTTATGGAATTGGATGCACAAGCAGTATTCCCTCTTAGTACAAGTGAAGGCTAGAAAAAGACTGGGAAGCGACCAGCTAGAGAGCGACAACAATCATGAACATGCATTAAAATTAATCAACACCGAATGCAAGCATGAGTAGGATATAATGCACCATGAACATAAATATCGTAGAGGCTCTGTTGATTTTGTTTCAACTACATGCTTGAACATGTGCCAAAGTCAAGCCACTCGGATCGTTCAAAGGAGGATACCACCCTATCATACCACATCACAACCATTTTAATAGCATATTGGCACGTAAGGTAAACCATTATAAGCTCCTAGCTAATTAAGCATAACATAAGTAACTATAATCTCTAATTGTTATTGCAAACATGTTTCTTTCATAATAGGCTGAATCAGGAACAATGAACTAATCATATTTACAAAAACAAGAGAGATCGAGTTCATAACAGTTTTTCTCATCTCAATAAGTTCGTCATATAATCATCATTATTTTCTTTCACTTGCACGACCGAATAGTGTGGATAATAATAATAGTGCACGTGCATTGGACTAAGCTGGAATCTGCAAGCATTCAATTCAAGAGAGAAGACAAGGTAATATGGGCTCTTGGTTAGATCAACAATAATGCATATAAGAGCCACTCAACATTTTCATTATGGTCTTCTCCTCTCGACCCCCGAAGGAAAGAAAAGAAACAAAATTATTTACAAGGGAAAGATCCCAACAAGCAAAAGAAGAATGCGAAATCTTTTGGGGTTTTCTTTTTAATTACTACTACTACATGCATGGAAAGTAAACTAGCTAAAAGCTATAAATAATTTTTTTATTTTTTTCTTAAGGTTTATCAAACATACAAGAAGAAAGCATGAAAAGGGAAATAAACTAGCATGGATATTACAATGAAGAAGTATGAGCACCGACAACTAGCATGAGTACGTGAACATGAATGTAATGTCAGTGAGAAATACGTACTCCCCTACTTCCCTCTGCGAAGGGCCTTTCTTTTACTTTATGCAATTTTTATTTTTATTTGAGTCTCCATCTTTTCTTATAAAACACCAACTAAGGGGCACTACGATCGTACTTGAGCATTGTGTGTAGCTAATATGCGAGTGTGTTTCGTGAATGAATCATTGATTGAGCATAATGGGCTAGGTATAACTTGCTTTAGCGTTGATATTTTGAAATAAATGGTTGCTAGTTAATATGCTTGAGTATTAAAGTCTTCATGTCAAAACTAGAGTACTGCTTTGAACCATATAAAAGTCCAAATGCCCATGCTATAAAAGAAAGATTACATGGTGAACATGTTAGGCAGCATTCCACATCAAAAATTCTGTTTTTATCATTTACCTACCCGAGGATGAGCAGGAATTAAGCTTGGGGATGCTGATACGTCTCCAACGTATCTATAATTTTTGATTGTTTCATGTTGTTATATTATCATTCTTGGATGTTTTATAATCACTATATATCATTTTTGGTACTTGATACATCTCCATCGTATCTATAATTTTTTATTGTTCCATGCCAATATTATTCAACTTTCATATACTTTTGGCAACTTTTTATACTATTTTTGGGACTAACATATTGATCCAGTGCCCAGTGCCAGTTCCTGTTTGTTGCATGTTTTTTGTTTCGCAGAATATCCATATCAAATGGAGTCCAAACGGAATAAAAACTGACAGAGATTTTTTTTTGGAATATATATGATTTTTGGGAAGAAGAATCCACGCGAGACAATGCTCGAGGGGCCCACAAGGTAGGGGGCGCGTCCCAGGGTGTCAGGCGTGCCCCTGACCCTCGTGGCCACCCCGTAAGGCGGTTGGTGCCCTTCTTTCGCCGCAAGAAAACTAATTTTCGGATAGAGACCGTGTCAAAATTTCAGCCCAATCGGAGTTACGGATCTTCGGGAATATAAGAAATGGTGAAAGGGAAGAATCTGAGAACGCAGAAACAGAGAGAGACAAAGAGATAGATCCAATCTCGGAGGGGCTCTCACCCCTCCCGTGCCATGGAGGCCATGGACCAGAGGGGAAACCCTTCTCCCATCTAGGGATGAGGTCAAGGAAGAAGAAGAAGGAGGGGCTCTCTCCCCCCCTCGCTTCCGGTGGCACCGGAGTGCCACCGGGGCCATCATCATCACCGCGATCTACACCAACACATCCGCCATCTTCACCAACATCTCCATCACCTTCCCCCCTCTATCTACAGCGGTCCACTCTCCCGCAACCCGTTGTACCCTCTACTTGAACATGGTGCTTTATGCTTCATATTATTATCCAATGATGTGTTGCCATTCTATGATGTCTGAGTAGATTTTCGTTGTCCTATCGGTGGTTGATGAATTGCTATGATTGATTTAATTTGCTTGTGGTTATGTTGCTGTCCTTTGGTGCCCATCATATGATTGCGCGCGTGGATCACACCCTAGGGTTAGTTGTATGTTGATAGGACAATGTATTGGAGGGCAAGAGTGACAGAAGCTTCAACCTAGCATAGAAATTGATGCATACGGGATTGAACGGGGAGCAATATATCTTAATGCTATGGTTGGGTTTTACCTTAATGAACATTAGTAGTTGCAGATGCTTGCTAATAGTTCAAATCATAAGTGCATAGAATTCCAAGTCAGGGATGACATGCTAGCAGTGGCCTCTCCCACATAATACTTGCTATCGGTCTAGTAAAGTAGTCAATTGCTTAAGGGGCAATTTCGCAACTCCTACCACCACTTTTCCACACTCGCTATATTTACTTTATTGTTTCTTTATCTAAACAGACCCTACTTTTTATTTCCGTACTCTTTATTATCCTGCAAACCTATCCGACAACACCTACAAAGTACTTCTAGTTTCATACTTGTTCTAGGTAAAGCGAACGTCAAGCGTGCGTAGAGTTGTATCGGTGATCGATAGAACTTGAGGGAATATTTGTTCTACCTTTAGCTCCTCGTTGGGTTCGACACTCTTACTTATCGAAAACTGTTGCGATCCCCTATACTTGTGGGTTATCAATACTAACCTATTGACATAGTGCCAAGTGTCAGGTGCAGTTTTTTGCTTATTTTTTTACATCACAAGAAATCAATACCAAACAGAGTCCAAACGCAGTGAAACTTTTTGTGGATTTTTTATGGATCAGAATACACCCAATGTGCCGGAGAAGCACCTGGGGGTGCCCCGTGGGGGCACAACCCACCTGGGCACGCCTCTTTGCTCTATAATTACCCCAATATTCCAGAAACCCTAGGAGAGTCAACGAAAATCAATTCCAGCCGCCACAAGTTCCAGAAACACCTGATCCAATCTAGACACCATCACGGAGGGGTTCATCATCCTCATTGGTGCCTCTCCAATGATGTGTGAGTAGTCTTTTGTAGACCTTCGGGTCCGTAGTTAGTATCTAGATGGATTCCTCTCTCACTCGTTTGATTCTCAATACAATGGTCTCTTGGAGATCCACATGATGTAACTCGCTTTGCGGTGTGTTTGTTGGGATCTGCTGAACTTTGAGTTTATAATCAGATCTATGTTTTTATCCATGAAAGTTATTTGAGTCTTTTGATCTCTTATATGCGCGATTGTTTATAGCCTCGTATTTCTTCTCCGGTATTTGGGTTTTGTTTGGCCAACTTGATCTATTTATCTTGCAATGGGAAGAGGTGCTTTGTGATGGGTTCGATCTTACGGTGCTTGATCCCAGTGACAGAAGGGGAACCGACATGTATGTATCGTTGCTATTAAGGATAACAAGATGGGGTCTACTTCTACATAAATAGATTTTGTCTACATCATGTCATCGTTCTTATTGCATTACTTCGTTTCTCCATGAACTTAATACACTAGATGCATGCTGGATAGCGGTCGATGTATGGAGTAATAGTAGTAGATGTAGGCAGGAGTCGGTCTACTAATTTTGAACGTGATGCCTATATAATGATCATTGCGTGGATATCGTCATGATTATTTAAAGCTCTATCAATTATCGAACAGTAATTTGTTCACCCACTGCTTGCTATTTTTCTCGAGAGAAGCCACTAGTGAAACCTGCGACCCCCGGGTCTCTTCTTTATTATATTTGCCTTTGTGATCTATTTTTTATTTCCTTTTATTTTCAGATCTATTAATCCAAAAACCCAAAAATATCTCACTGTTATTTGCTTTTATTTGCATTTATCAATCTACTACAATTTTTATTCCGTCTACTTGCCAATTTCTGGCGTCGTTACCCGAAAGGGATTGACAACCCCTTTAATATGTTGGGTTGCGAGTATTTTTTATTTGTGTGCCGGAGCTGTTTACGTGGTATTGCGTGGTTCTCGTATTGGTTCGATAACCTTGGTCTCATCACTGAGGGAAATACCTACAGTAGATGTGTTCCATCATCCCTTTCTCTTTGGGGAATACCGATGTAGTTCAAGCCGCTATCATATACTAACCCCTCATGCTAACGATGAACTTGTGTAGGATTACACCCTTTTTTGGATGTGGTGATAGGATGACACCATAGTAGTTAGGATGAACTTGCTATGCTTTTGGGTATATGATCATGCATGCCTAAGTTTCTTCGGTTCCATGTGTTGTGTATTCCTTTGCTTGTTGCTATTTAGTCATGCTAGGCAAGTTGGTATGTGATATATAGAGGGAGGGTTCCAAGGATTTACATTCATAGCAAACATGCCAAGAAAAAAGTGACGTGCACCCGCTACACAGACAACTCCTTCTAAGGGTTTAAGTGTAGGCAGGAGGCACATAATGCTTACTCCAAGTTTGTCCGCGAGTAGAAGAGCAATGTTGAAGCAGGCAAGTCTCTTAGTCAGTTTAGGTTGTGTGGGATGAAAAACTTCATCATTATTGTCCAATTCGTCTTGAATGTAGTGTTGTTTTATTGATGCGATCGCTATGATCGTATGTAAGGTGTAGATGGTAAACACATCACATAAGGTACAAGGTAAGTAGATTTAGACAGATGTATGTGACCAAGCAACGTCCAACACATCAGCACAACCGTAAGTGGACAACCAGCGGCAAGAGCTCCGTAGGGGCCAAACTGGGTCGTTGCCCGCCCAGGATTTTGACACAAATAATAATTATGTATACATCTTCATAGGCCATCCCACCTACCCATCCTGTCAGACTCATCCCACACAGGGAGCGCATGACATCTGCAATCCTCTCTTGCCGTCTCACCGTCCAGGGTGCACCTGCCACTGGAGCGAGCTGCCCGCCGAGATCTTGCGTCAGTCGTCACCATCCCCCTGCCCTCCTTCCTATCCCGAGCATCGGTGATGACATCTACTTGGTCGTTGATACGTCTCCAACGTATCTATAATTTTTGGTTGTTCCATGCTGTTTTATTATCAATCTTGGATGTTTTATAATCATTTTGTAGTCATTCTATATCTTTTTTGGTACTAACCTATTGACATAGTGCCAAGTGCCAGTTGCTATTTTTTCCATGTTTTTTACCTCACATAAAATCAATATGAAACGAAGTCCAAATGCCACGAAACTTTACAGAGATTTTTTATGGACCAGAAGGAATAAATTGGACCCTGGTTGCACCTGGTGGAGTCACTAGGAGGGGACAACCCACCAGGGCGCGCTAGGAGGCCCAAGCGCGCCTTGGTGGGTTGTGTTGGGGAACGTAGTAATTTCAAAAAATTTCCCACGCACACGCAAGATCATGGTGATGCATAGCAACGAGAGGGGAGAGTGTGATCTACGTACCCTTGTAGATCGACAACGGAAGCGTTTGGTTGATGTAGTCGTACGTCTCCACGGCCCGACCGATCAAGCACCGAAACTACGGCACCTCCGAGTTCTAGCACACGTTCAGCTCGATGATGATCCCCGGACTCCGATCCAGCAAAGTGTCGGGGAAGAGTTCTGTCAACACGAGGGCGTGGTGACGATCTGGATGTACTACCGTCGCAGGGCTTCGCCTAAGCACCGCTACAATATTCTTGAGGACTATGGTGGAAGGGGGCACCGCACACGGCTAAGAATATGATCATGTGGATCAACTTGTGTGTCTATGGGTGCCCCTTGCCTCCGTCTATAAAGGATCCAAGGGGGGGTGCGGCCGGCCCTAGTAGGAGGCGCGCAGGAGGAGTCCTACTCCTACCGGGAGTAGGACTCCCCTCCCTTTCCTTGTCCAAGTAGGAGAGGGGGAAGGAGAGAAGGAAAAGGGGGGGGGGGCGCCGCCCCTCCCTCCTTGTCCAATTCGGACTAGGGGGAGAGGGGGCGCGCGGCCTGCCCTGGTAGCCCCTTCCTCTTCTCCACTTTAGGCCCATGAGGCCCATTAACCCTCCGGGGGGTTCCGGTAACCCCCTGGTGCTCTGGTTTTATCCGAAACTTCCCCGGAACACTTCCGGTGTCCGAATATAGCCATCCAATATATCAATCTTTATGTCTCGACCATTTCGAGACTCCTCGTCATGTCCGTGATCACATCCGGGACTCCGAACTAACTTTGGTACATCAAAACTCATAAACTCATAATATAACTGTCATCAAAACCTTAAGCGTGCGGACCCTACGGGTTCGAGAACAATGTAGACATGACTGAGACTCGTCTCCGGTCAATAACCAATAGCGGAACCTGGATGCTCAAATTGGCTCCTACATATTCTACGAAGATCTTTTATCGGTCAGACTGCATAACAACATACATTGTTCCCTTTGTCATCGGTATGTTACTTGCCCGAGATTCGATCGTCGGTATCCCATACCTAGTTCAATCTCGTTACCGGCATGTCTCTTTACTCGTTCCGTAATACATCATCTCACAACTAACTCATTAGTTGCAATGCTTGCAAGGCTTATGTGATGTGTATTACCGAGAGGGCCCAGAGATACCTCTCCGACAATCGGAGTGACAAATCCTAATCTCGAAATACGCCAACCCAACATGTACCTTTGGAGACACCTGTAGAGCACCTTTATAATCACCCATTTACGTTGTGATGTTTGGTAGCACACAAAGTGTTCCTCCGGCAAACGGGAGTTGCATAATCTCATAGTCATAGGAACATGTATAAGTCATGAAGAAAGCAATAGCAACATACTAAACGATCGGGTGCTAAGCTAATGGAATGGGTCATGTCAATCAGATCATTCACCTAATGATGTGATCCCGTTAATCAAATAACAACTCTTTGTTCATGGTTAGGAAACATAACCATCTTTGATAAACGAGCTAGTCAAGTAGAGGCATACTAGTGACACTCTGTTTGTCTATGTATTCACACATGTATTATGTTTCCGGTTAATACAATTCTAGCATGAATAATAAACATTTATAATGATATAAGGAAATAAATAATAACTTTAATATTGCCTCTAGGGCATATTTCCTTCAGTCTCCCACTTGCACTAGAGTCAATAATCTAGATTACACAGTAATGATTCTAACACCCATGGAGCCTTGGTGCTGATCATGTTTTGCTCGTGGAAGAGGCTTAGTCAACGGTTCTGCAACATTCAGATCCGTATGTATCTTGCAAATCTCTATGTCTCCCACCTGGACTAGATCCCGGATGGAATTGAAGCGTCTCTTGATGTGCTTGGTTCTCTTGTGAAATCTGGATTCCTTTGCCAAGGCAATTGCACCAGTATTGTCACAAAAGATTTTCATTGGACCCGATGCACTAGGTATGACACCTAGATCGGATATGAACTCCTTCATCCAGACTCCTTCATTTGCTGCTTCCGAAGCAGCTATGTACTCCGCTTCACATGTAGATCCCGCTACAACGCTTTGTTTAGAACTGCACCAACTGACAGCTCCACCGTTTAATGTAAACACGTATCCGGTTTGCGATTTAGAATCGTCCGGATCAGTGTCAAAGCTTGCATCAACGTAACCTTTTACGATGAGCTCTTTGTCACCTCCATATATGAGAAACATATCCTTAGTCCTTTTCAGGTATTTCAGGATGTTCTTGACCGCTGTCCAGTGATCCACTCCTGGATCACTTTGGTACCTCCCTGCTAGACTTATTGCAAGGCACACATCAGGTCTGGTACACAGCATTGCATACATGATAGAGCCTATGGCTGAAGCATAGGGAACATCTTTCATTTTCTCTCTATCTTCTGCAGTGGTCGGGCATTGAGTCTTACTCAACTTCACACCTTGTAACACAGGCAAGAACCCTTTCTTTGCTTGATCCATTTTGAACTTCTTCAAAACTTTGTCAAGGTATGTGCTTTGTGAAAGTCCAATTAAGCGTCTTGATCTATCTCTATAGATCTTAATGCCTAATATGTAAGCAGCTTCACCGAGGTCTTTCATTGAAAAACTCTTATTCAAGTATCCCTTTATGCTATCCAGAAATTCTATATCATTTCCAATTAGTAATATGTCATCCACATATAATATCAGAAATGCTACAGAGCTCCCACTCACTTTCTTGTAAATACAGGCTTCTCCAAAAGTCTGTATAAAACCAAATGCTTTGATCACACTATCAAAGCGTTTATTCCAACTCCGAGAGGCTTGCACCAGTCCATAAATGGATCGCTGGAGCTTGCACACTTTGTTAGCTCCCTTTGGATCGACAAAACCTTCTGGTTGCATCATATACAACTCTTCTTCCAGAAATCCATTCAGGAATGCAGTTTTGACATCCATCTGCCAAATTTCATAATCATAAAATGCGGCAATTGCTAACATGATTCGGACAGACTTAAGCATCGCTACGGGTGAGAAGGTCTCATCGTAGTCAATCCCTTGAACTTGCCGAAAACCTTTTGCGACAAGTCGAGCTTTGTAGACAGTAATATTACCGTCAGCGTCGGTCTTCTTCTTGAAGATCCATTTATTCTCAATTGCTTGGCGATCAACGGGCAAGTCAACCAAAGTCCATACTTTGTTCTCATACATGGATCCCATCTCAGATTTCATGGCTTCAAGCCATTTTGCGGAATCTGGGCTCACCATCGCTTCTTCATAGTTCGTAGGTTCATCATGATCTAGTAGCATGACTTCCAGAACAGGATTACCGTACCACTCTGGCGCGGATCTCACTCTGGTTGATCTACGAGGTTCAGTAGTATCTTGTTCTGAAGTTTCATGATCATCATCATTAGCTTCCTCACTAACTGGTGTAGATGTCACTGAAACAGTTTTCTGTGATGCACTACTTTCCAATAAGGGAGCAGGTACAGTTACCTCGTCAAGTTCTACTTTCCTCCCACTCACTTCTTTCGAGAGAAACTCCTTCTCCAGAAAGTTTCCGAATTTAGCAACAAAAGTCTTGCCTTCGGATCTGTGATAGAAGGTGTATCCAATAGTTTCCTTTGGATATCCTATGAAGACACATTTCTCCGATTTGGGTTCGAGCTTATCAGGTTGAAGCTTTTTCACATAAGCATCGCAGCCCCAAACTTTCAGAAACGACAACTTTGGTTTCTTGCCAAACCACAGTTCATAAGGCGTCGTCTCAACGGATTTTGATGGTGCCCTATTTAATTTGAATGCGTCGTATCTAGAGCGTATCCCCAAAACGATAGCGGTAAATCAGTAAGAGACATCATAGATCGCACCATATCTAGTAAAGTACGATTACGATGTTCAGACACACCATTACGCTGTGGTGTTCCGGGTGGCGTGAGTTGCGAAACTATTCCACAATTTTTCAAATGTACACCAAACTCATAACTCAAATATTCTCCTCCACGATCAGATTGTAGAAACTTTATTTTCTTGTTACGATGATTTTCAACTTCACTCTGAAATTCTTTAAACTTTTCAAACGTTTCAGACTTATGTTTCATTAAGTAGATATACCCATATCTGCTTAAGTCGTCTGTGAAGGTGAGAAAATAACGATATCCGCCACGAGCCTCAATATTCATCGGACCACATACATCTGTATGTATGATTTCCAACAAATCTGTTGCTCTCTCCATAGTACCGGAGAACGGTGTTTTAGTCATCTTGCCCATGAGGCACGATTCGCAAGTACCAAGTGGTTCATAATCAAGTGGTTCCAAAAGTCAATCAGTATGGAGTTTCTTCATGCGCTTTACACCAATATGACCTAAACGGCAGTGCCACAAATAAGTTGCACTATCATTATCAACTCTGCATCTTTTGGCTTCAACACTATGAATATGTGTGTCACTACTATCGAGATTCAATAAAAATAGACCACTCTTTAAGGGTGCATGACCATAAAAGATATTACTCATATAAATAGAACAACCATTATTCTCAGATTTAAATGAATAACCGTCTCGCATCAAACAAGATCCAGATATAATGTTCATGATTAACGCTGGCACCAAATAACAATTATTTAGGTCTAATATTAATCCTGAAGGTAGATGTAGAGGTAGCGTGCCGACTGCGATCACATCGACTTTGGAACCGTTTCCCACGCACATCGTCACCTCGTCCTTAGCCAATCTTCGCTTAATCCGTAGTCCCTGTTTCGAGTTGCAAATATTAGCAACAGAACCCGTATCAAATACCCAGGTGCTACTGCGAGCATTAGTAAGGTACACATCAATAACATGTATATCACATATACCTTTGTTCACCTTGCCATCCTTCTTATCCGCCAAATACTTGGGGCAGTTCCGCTTCCAGTGACCAGTCTGCGTGTAGTAGAAGCACTCAGTTTCAGGCTTAGGTCCAGGTTTGGGTTTCTTCTCTTGAGTAGCAACTTGCTTGCTGTTCTTTTTGAAGTTCCCCTTCTTCTTCCCTTTGCCCTTTTTCTTGAAACTAGTGGTCTTGTTGACCATCAACACTTGATGCTCTTTCTTGATTTCTACCTCCGCAGCTTTCAGCATTGCGAAGAGCTCGGGAATAGTCTTATTCATCCCTTGCATATTATAGTTCATCACAAAGCTCTTGTAGCTTGGTGGCAGTGATTGGAGAATTCTGTCAATGACGCAATCATCTGGAAGATTAACTCCCAATTGAATCAAGTGATTATTATACCCAGACATTTTGAGTATATGCTCACTGACAGAACTGTTCTCCTCCATCTTGCAGCTATAGAACTTATTGGAGACTTCATATCTCTCAATCCGGGCATTTGCTTGAAATATTAACTTCAACTCCTGGAACATCTCATATGCTCCATGACGTTCAAAACGTCATTGAAGTCCTGATTCTAAGCCGTAAAGCATGGCACACTGAACTATCGAGTAGTCATCAGCTTTGCTCTGCCAGACGTTCATAACATCTGGTGTTGCTCCAGCAGCAGGCCTGGCACCCAGCGGTGCTTCCAGGACGTAATTCTTTTGTGCAGCAATGAGGATAATCCTCAAGTTACGGACCCAGACCGTGTAATTGCTACCATCATCTTTCAACTTTGCTTTCTCAAGGAACGCATTAAAATTCAACGGAACAACATCACGAGCCATCTATCTACAATCAAGCATAAACAAGCAAGATACTATCAGGTACTAAGTTTCATGATAAATTTAGGTTCAATTAATTTACTTAAAGAACTCCACTTAGATAGACATCCCTCTAATCCTCTAAGTGATTACATGATCCAAATCAACTAAACCATGTCCGATCATCACGTGAGATGGAGTAGTTTCATTGGTGAACATCACTATGTTAATCATATCTACCATATGATTCACGCTCGACCTTTCAGTCTCCGTGTTCCGAGGCCATATCTGTATATGCTTGGCTCGTCAAGTATAACCTGAGTATTCTGCGTGTGTAACTGTTTTGCACCCGTTGTATTTGAACGTAGAGCCTATCACACCCGATCATCACATGGTGTCTCAGCACGAAGAACTTTCGCAACAGTGCATACTCAGGGAGACACTTCTTGATAATTAGTGAGAGATCATCTTATAATGCTACCGTCAATCAAAGCAAGATAAGATGCATAAAAGATAAACATCACATGCAATCAATATAAGTGATATGATATGGCCATCATCATCTTGTGCTTGTGATCTCCATGTTCGAAGCACCGTCGTGATCACCATCGTCACCGGCGCGACACCTTGATCTCCATCGTAGCATCGTTGTCGTCTCGCCAATCTTATGCTTCCACGACTATCGCTACCGCTTAGTGATAAAGTAAAGCATTACAGCGCGATTGCATTGCATACAATAAAGCGACAACCATATGACTCCTGCCAGTTGCCGATAACTCGGTTACAAAACATGATCATCTCATACAATAAAATTTAGCATCATGTCTTGACCATATCACATCACAACATGCCCTGCAAAAACAAGTTAGACGTCCTTTACTTTGTTGTTGCAAGTTTTACGTGGCTACTACGGGCTTAAGCAAGAACCAATCTTACCTACGCATCAAAACCACAACGATAGTTTGTCAAGTTGGTGCTGTTTTAACCTTCGCAAGGACCGGGCGTAGCCACACTCGGTTCAATTAAAGTTGGAGAAACTGTCACCCTCAAGCCACCTATGTGCAAAGCACGTCGGGAGAACCGGTCTCGTGTAAGCGTACGCGTAATGTCAGTCCGGGCCGCTTCGTCCAACAATACCGCCGAACCAAAGTATGACATGCTGGTAAGTAGTATGACTTATATCGCCCACAACTCACTTGTGTTCTACTCGTGCATATAACATCAACATATAAAACCTAGGCTCGGATGCCACTGTTGGGGAACGTAGTAATTTCAAAAAAATTCCTACGCACACGCAAGATCATGGTGATGCATAGCAACGAGAGGGGAGAGTGTGATCTACGTACCCTTGTAGATCGACAACAGAAGCGTTTGGTTGATGTAGTCGTACGTCTCCACGGCCCGACCGATCAAGCACCGAAACTACGGCACCTCCGAGTTCTAGCACATGTTCAGCTCAATGACGATCCCCAGACTTCGATCCAGCAAAGTGTCGGGGAAGAGTTTCGTCAACACGACCGCGTGGTGATGATCTTGATGTACGACCGTCGTAGGGCTTCGCCTAAGCACCGCTACAATATTATCGAGGACTATAGTGGAAGGGGGCACCGCACACGGCTAGGAATATGATCACGTGGATCAACTTGTGTGTCTAGGGGTGCCCCTTGCCTCCGTATATAAAGGATCCAAGGGGGGGTGCGGCCGACCCTAGTAGGAGGCGCGCAGGAGGAGTCCTACTCCTACCGGGAGTAGGACTCCCCTCCCTTTCCTTGTCCAAGTAGGAGAGGGGGAAGGAGAGAAGGAAAAGGGGGGGCGCCGCCCCTCCCTCCTTGTCCAATTCGGACTAGGGGGAGAGGGGGCGCACGGCCTGCCCTGGCAGCCCCTTCCTCTTCTCCACTTTAGGCCCATGAGGCCCATTAACCCCCCGGGGGGTTTCGGTAACCCCCCGGTGCTCCGGTTTTATCCGAAACTTCCCCGAAGCACTTCCGGTGTCCGAATATAGCCGTCCAATATATCAATCTTTATGTCTCGACCATTTCGAGACTCCTCGTCATGTCCGTGATCACATCCGGGACTCCGAACTAACTTCGGTACATCAAAACTCATAAACTCATAATATAACTGTCATCGAAACCTTAAGCGTGCGGACCCTACGGGTTCGAGAACAATGTAGACATGACCAAGACTCGTCTCTGGTCAATAACCAATAGCGGAACCTGGATGCTCATATTGGCTCCTACATATTCTACGAAGATCTTTTATCGGTCAGACCGCATAACAACATACGTTGTTCCCTTTGTCATCGGTATGTTACTTGCCTGAGATTCGATCATCGGTATCCCATACCTAGTTCAATCTCGTTACCGGCAAGTCTCTTTACTCGTTCCGTAATACATCATCTCACAACTAACTCATTAGTTGCAATGCTTGCAAGGCTTATGTGATGTGTATTACCGAGAGGGCCCAGAGATACCTCTCCGACAATCGGAGTGACAAATCCTAATCTCAAAATACGCCAACCCAACATGTACCTTTGGAGACACCTGTAGAGCACCTTTATAATCACCCATTTACGTTGTGACGTTTGGTAGCACACAAAGTGTTCCTCCAGCAAACGGGAGTTGCATAATCTCATAGTCATAGGAACATGTATAAGTCATGAAGAAAGCAATAGCAACATACTAAACGATCGGGTGCTAAGCTAATGGAATGGGTCATGTCAATCAGATCATTCACCTAATGATGTGATCCCATTAATCAAATAACAACTCTTTGTTCATGGTTAGGAAACATAACATCTTTGATTAACGAGCTAGTCAAGTAGAGGCATACTAGTGACACTCTATTTGTCTATGTATTCACACATGTATTATGTTTCCGGTTAATACAATTCTAGCATGAATAATAAACATTTATCATGATATAAGGAAATAAATAATAACTTTAATATTGCCTCTAGGGCATATTTCCTTCAGGTTGTGCCCACCTCGGGTGCCCCCGGACCACCTCTTTGCTTTATAAATACCCCAATATTTCAGAAACCCTAGGGGAGTTGACGAAATATTCACCCAGCCACCGCAGAGTCCAGAACCACCAGATCCAATCTAGACACCATCACGGAGGGGTTCACCACCTCCACTAGTGCCTCTCCGATGATGCGTGAGTAGTTCTTTGTAGACCTTCGGGTCCGTAGTTAGTAGCTAGATGGCTTCATCTCTCTCTCTCTCTCTCTCTCTCTCTCTCTCTTGATTCTCAATACAATGGTCTTTTGGAGATCCATATGATGTAACTCTTTTGCGGTGTGTTTGTTGGGATCGATGAACTTTGAGTTTATAATCAGATCTATCCTTTTATATCCATGAAAATATTTGAAGTTCTTTGATCTCTTTTATGCATGATCTCTTATAGCCCCGTATTTCTTCTCCGATATTTGGGTTTTGTTTGGCCAACTTGATCTATTTATCTTGTAATGGAAAGAAGTGCCCGGTAGTGGGTTCAATCTTACGGTGCTTGATGCCAGTGAGAGAAAGGGAACCGACACGTATGTATCGTTGCTACTAAGGATAAAAAGATGAGATCTATATCTACCTCCATAGATAAACGGATCTCGTCTACATCATGCCATCGTTCTTATTGCATTACTCCGTTTTTTCATGAACTTAATACACTAGATGCATGCTGGATAGCGGTTGATGTGTGGAGTAATAGTAGTAGATGCAGGCAGAAGTCGGTCTACTAATCTTGGACGTGATGCCTATGTAATGATCATTGCCTGGATATCGTCATAATTTTTTGAGGTTGTATCAATTTCCCAACAGTAATTTTTTCACCAACCGCTTCGCTATTTTTCTCAAGAGAAGCCACTAGTGAAACCTACGACCCTCGGGTCTCTTTCTCATATTATTTGCCTTCGCGATCTATTTTTATTTGTTTTTATTTTCAGATCTATTAAACCAAAAAATCCAAAAATACCTTACTGTAATTTATTTTATTTGGCATTCGATCTATCAATATTTACAAGTCTCTCCCGTCAACACGCCATTTCTGGCGCCGTTATCCGAAAGGGATTGACAACCTCTTTAACACCTCGGGTTACGAGTGGTTGTTATTTGTGTGCAAGGGCTGATTACGTTGTGTTGCTTGATTCTCCTACTGGATCGATAACCTTGGTTTCATATCTGAGGGAAATACCTACCACCGCTGTGCTGCATCATCCCTTTCTCTTTGGAAAAAAACCGACGTAGCTTCAAGCGACATCAGTCGCGCCGTCGTGCCGCCGACAAACGCATGAGCTCCATGCATCTTGGCATCTGCTCTCCTCCAAAGCTCCAACATTCAGTCTTGCCAACATCCCTGCTAGGCGCTGGTGCATGAGCCCCCTGCCTGCCGGCCTGATTTTCTGTAGGACACATCACACAACACCAACAAGGCAACATAAGTAAACTAGCATCTTCCTCCAAATTCCCCATTTGATAAGCAATAGCCTGATTTCTTTCAGTTCCTTACATCTAGTGATAACTAATAGTCTGATTTTATGCAAATTGCAACCTAGGTAGTCATAGGCGGGGGAAATTAGACTCGGACAAGAGCTGTTTCGGTATTTAAAAGAAAAAGAGATGACATAGCCGAAGTTGAGTAAGACAATGTATTGCCCTTGCTTGAATTAGCTAACTTAATGGTGCTTCATGGTTTTGTATTGGCTAACTTAACGGTCCTTCATGGTTTGGTATTAGCTAACTTAATGATGCTTCATGATTGAATTGTATTTTGATGTGTGTGTCTATCTGCTCGCTCCATCTACCTTGCATCACATACTAATGCTTATGATTTAGATTTTTTTTTAACTCAGGCTCTTCTTTAGTTTGACCCGTCCGATAGTTTCTTTCAAGCTTCGCCATTGCACGCAACCAAACGCAGATGGCAAATTAGTGCATCATGGAGGGAGATAGTATGCTGACAACCAAACTATGCGCACAACATGATTTTCAACCTGCATCCTAAAATTGTGGGGAAAAAGATCTTACATTTCGAGATAGAGTGGCAATCTGCTTAAATTGAATAGAATAGGGATTTTTTTATTAAATTGGATATAATCTATCACCAACCAACACATATGCATAAAAATGAATTAACTCTTATTAGATCAGTAACTGCATAAATTTGAATTGTTTTACGTTTATAAACGGGTGGTTTCAGTACGTTTTCAGAGAAAGCAAGTGAGTAAGTGACTATTAGTGCACACGCGTTTGTATTAATCAACTAAGCAAGTGAGTAAGTCACTGCATTAGTGGACACGCGTTTATATCAAAGCAACTAGTTGGCTGGCAACAGCCTGGTTACTTGGACCACGGGAACGGCTCGTTTAGCATATGCGCAGCGGCATTCACATCTCGCACTGCGCTCCCCTATATAAACAGATCCCCGCTTGCCATTGCTTCCCACACACTCACAAATAGCACCATACACGACACGGACACGGACACGTACGCAAAACCTTCTTCCCAAATCTAAACCCCTCCTCCTCCCAAATGGCGAAGAGAAACCTCCTCCTCCTGGCGCTAATGGCGCTCGCCGCTAACATGGCATCCGCGTCGGCTACCACGAGCACGAGGAAGCTCATGTTCCTGGTCCAGCCCCAGCCGAACCTCCTCACGTACCACAACGGCGCCGTGCTGCACGGCGACATCCCCGTCTCCGTTCTCTGGTACGGCCGCTTCACGGCTGCGCAGAAGGCCATCGTCTCCGACTTCCTCCTCTCCCTCTCCGCCGCGCCCCGCGCGTCCCCGGCGCCGTCCGTGTCCCAGTGGTGGAGCAGCATCCACCAGCTGTACCTCTCCAAGGCGGCGGCCGTCGGCAAGAACGGCGAGCACGGCGCCGGCCCCACCAAGGCCGCGCGGGTGGTCCTGTCCGGCCAGGTCTCCGACGAGGCGTGCTCGCTCGGGAAGAGCATGAAGCTGTCCCAGCTCCCGGCGCTGGCGGCGAAGGCGAGGCCCGCCAAGGGCGGCATCGCGCTGGTGCTCACGGCGCAGGACGTGGGCGTGGAGGGGTTCTGCATGAGCCGGTGCGGCCGGCACGGGACCGTGGACGCCAAGTCCGGCACGGCCTACGTGTGGGCCGGCAACCCGGCGACGCAGTGCGCCGGGCAGTGCGCGTGGCCGTTCCACCAGCCGGCGTACGGGCCCCAGGCGCCGCCGCTGGCCGCGCCCAACGGCGACGTGGGCATGGACGGGCTCATCATCAACGTGGCCAGCATGGTGGCCGGCGCGGTGACCAACCCGTTCGGCGACGGGTTCTACCAGGGGGAGCGCGAGGCGCCGCTGGAGGCCGCGACGGCGTGCCCGGGGGTGTACGGCAAGGGGGCGTACCCCGGGTACGCCGGCCAGCTGCTGGTGGACGGCGCCACCGGAGCGAGCTACAACGCCCACGGCGCGCACGGGAGGAAGTACCTGCTCCCGGCGCTGTTCGACCCCGCCACCTCCGCCTGCTCCACGCTCGTCTAGTCGTACGGCGGCACAGTGGCAGCGACAAGTGAAGTGAGTCCAATCCGCTAGCTGCCCGTCTAGCCAAGAGTGTATTGGGTACAACTAGTACTGTACCGTAGTGCATATATGTGTGAATAGTTCGTATATGAGCTTGTGTTTGGATCTTCTCGTGCTAAATAAAAAAAATGTAAATCAGCCTTTGTACTGCACAAATGGAGTGTACACTAGTGGTAATTTTGTTTGTGTCGTACGGTACGGTGCGGAAGCGGCAGCACGTGAACGAATTAATCTCGAACTTGGTGGTGAAGCTTATCTTATCTTCCGAGCGGCGCCGACGAGGACAAGGGGATGCCTGCTTCGATGAGGGATAGGCCTCGACCCTCTGGTCCGACGTGTCCGTGCTGCACATTGCCGTACTGGACAACAGAGCGCCCGTCCGTGGGATGTGACACGTAAGACACGTTTCGGTGGTGACGCGTCACAGCATGTGTGACTGTGACCGAGAGTACTCTCTTTTTTCATGCTGCTGGGTGGGTTGTCTTTCTTGCGACTAGAGAGGTTATTATGGTCAAGCTTATCAGCCGCAATTAAAATAGTGAGTGATGCCCTTGCTGAGTACGAGCGTACAATGCCACGCACTGCTGTGTGGTTTAGGTTCTACTCCCTCCGTTTTATAATATAAGATCGTTGCTGTGTGGTTTAGGTTTTACTCCCTTCGTTCTATAATATAATATAAGATTATTTTACAAGCTAACTAGGTTCTACTCTCTCTGTCCTACTCTCTTCGTTCAGAATTACTTGTCGCATCTAGATGTATCTTAGTTATATATATATATATATATATATATATATATATATATATATATATATATATATATATATATATATATATATATATATATATATCCATTTCTTGAATATAAGATCGTTGTTGTATGGACAAAGAAAGTAGAGATTGCTAGCCTTTGTATGAAATATATTATACCCCCTAATTTAATACAGTCTCTTTTTCCTGCAAGAAAAAATAATTGAGTTGTGGGATCAACTATTTAGACTCATTTTTTGAGAAACACACGTAGTTTTACTCATACTCATAACAATTACATGTATATTGGTTTGGATATAAAATTGACAAAATTACAAAGTAACTTCTACAACTAATAATTTCATTGAAATCCTTGAAAACACCTTCTTTAGGGTATCAGACTTCGCTAAAGAGGTTGCAATAGATTTCTTTTTTGACAGGTAGAGGTTGCAATGGGTGAGGATCATTTATTTAGACATCTAGGATAAGATATGTTGGGCTGGGTTGGGCTTGTCTGAGCAAAGATCTATTGGGCCTTAATAGTGCTTACCTTCTCTCATGTTGTAGTGCTTAAATTTGCCAGATCTAATCGGGAGCCCCGGGAGCAACTAGTTAACGAGCGCTCCTTCGAGAGCCTCACAACTATCAGCGTCACTTCGCACGCTCTCAGTCATTCGCCACGTGTCACGCTCTGAATGCTTCCTTTGGATTTTGTTTTTTTATTTTTTCGCACGCGTTTTTGACTTTTTAAACGGTTTTTTCTGGGTTTTGGTTTTCTTCCGGTCTTTCTTACCTTTTCGATAAAAAAAATTTGAATTTTTTGCGCGAAAATAACGCATTTCCCCCCGCAAAAGTCATGCTTTTTTTCCACGAGAGGCACGGTTGTGCTTTAGCGAGAGTCACGGCCGTGCCTTCGGAAACGGAAAAAATGCGTTTTCTGTTTTTTTTCTTTCACGAGAGTCACGGTTTGCTTCCGTGAGAGGCACGGTTGTACTTTCGCGGCCGTACCTCTCGGAAAGGGAAAAACAAAACACGTTTTTTGTTTTTTTCTGTCGCGAGAGTCACGGCTTTGCTTCCGCGAGAGGCATGGTTGTGCTTTCGCGAGAGTCACGGCCATGCCTCTCGGAAAGGGAAAAAAATAAGTGTTTTCTGTTTTTTTCCTTCGCGAGAGTCACGGTTTTGCTTCTGCGAGGGGTATGGTTGTGCTTTCATGAGAGTCACGGTCGTGCCTCTCGGAAACGGAAAAAAACGCGTTTTCTGTTTTTTTTCCTTCCACGAGAGTCACGGTTTTGCTTTCACGAGAGGCACGGACGTGATTTCGCGAGAGGCACGGGCGTGCCTCTTTCGGGAAGGGAAAAAAACTATGCTCCCGCTTTCGGTTTTTCGCCCGGTTTTTTTTGTCCGGTTTTTTTGTGAGAAAAAAAGTTCGTCAAAACTTATCAACATGAGATCTAATTTTGAAGATCTCGACGCGAGGAATCCAACGATGAAAATGGTTCGAGATTTGGACGCACGGTTAAAAGATTAAACGTTTTGAATAAACGAATCTACGAAAAAAGGGAAAACTCTCATGTTGCGACAAGTGACGGCTGCATGTGAGCCATTTGTCGCGACCTAGGAAAGTGAAGTGTTCTTTCAACGAGTATTCCTTAATTAGTGATTTCAGGGAGCCCCTAGCTGACCCTCGCGTGCGTCAAGAAGACGAGCATTCGCGCATGTCGCGGTTGGATGGGCCGGCCCGTTTCTTGGCGTTACAGCGAGCCAGTGCCAAAAATCCCAAAAAAGAATGCTGTACGTAGGAATCATACTCCCAACCCAACGATAGAGAGTTAGCGTTCCTTACCACTGGAGCTGCTGCGTCATTGCAATTAAAACGCTGCGTGACTACTTGAGAGCTATATGTACTGACTGATCCAAAAAAAAAATTGACCATTGAACATTTTCTGATATACGTTGAACATTTTCGTAATATACAATGAACATTTCTCAAATACCCATTGAACCTTTCTTGTCATATATGCTGAACAATTTGAAAAATACATATTTAACATTTTTTTGTGATATAACCTGAACAATTTAAAAATACACATTGAACATTTATCTTTGGAGGGCAATTCCATACGATGAACATTTTTGAAAAAATGAATATATGCGCTGGACAATTTTCAGATACACACTGAACATTTGTGTAATATACAGTGAACAAAATTAAGAAACATAGTGAACATTTGTATATTCGTTGAAAAAACAAAGCTAAAAGAGAAAAACCAAAACCAAAAAAGGAAAACAGGACAAAACCCAAAAACCAGAAGAGAAACAGGAGAAAATCAAACCAGAAGAAATGTAAACAAAACTAGAAGAAGAAAACCGGAACAAAACCAGAAAAAAAAACAAGAGAGAAAACCAAACGTGGAAGAAAAAAAACTAACGAAAGAAACATCAGCGAACGAAAAAGAAGCATGCGAACCCCGTAGTGGGCCGGCCCAATATGCACGCGAACGAAACACCTGCGAGCGTTTCCTCGTCAGCTTGCCGCCCGCGCACGTCAAATAGGAATTGCCGATCTAGTCTGTCCTGGCCTCCTGGGATTCGTGGACGGATAGTCCACCTCCCACACACATGGAGCGCCCTTACGGGACTAACCCTAGAAAAAAGTGAACATGTATGAAATAGAAGATTTGTATGTTTTTGAAAAAACGAATCTTTTAAAAATTTGTGTGTTTTAAAAAAAATGAATTTGTTTTGGAAACACAAATATTTTGGAAAAAACACCACATTTTTTGAAATACGTCAACATTTTCAAAAATATGAAACATGTACTATGATATAGAGAAGATTTTTCCAAGCATCTGCATTTCTTGAATTAATGAAATAATTTTTAAAATTATAACATTTATTGAAATTCTGAATAATTTTCGAAAACGATTTTTTAAAGGAACATTTTTAAAAAACTCCTAAAAATTCAAAACACAGACTTTTTTGAAAAGTCCAGTTTGGTTCTAAAATTCAGAAGAACTTTTGAATTTTTTGAATATTCCTCATAAGATTAGTTTTTTAAAAAGAAAACCAAAAAAAGAAGAAAGAAACAACAGAATGAGCAAAAGAAACCATAAAAACCGAATCTAAACCTTCTAGAAAGTTCCCAATAGCAGAAATGAACCGGCCCAGCTGGCTAGGTCCTGTGCGAAGCCCCGACAGTTTGACGCTAAGCACATCAAATAAGGATTTCACCTATTTCATGTTGCGCGTTCGATAGCTGCCAATCACGTACCTAGTAGCCCCCGACGACGCTAATTGCGCATATCCAATAAGCATACTAGGGTACTAAAGGTTATGTGCTATTCTCTGCTATTTCTTGAAAAATGATTCTCAGTATTTTATCGTTGTTTATCATTCAGTTTTTTTCTTGGTTGGTTCTTTTGTATCAAATACTTCCAAAATCACAAAATGTTCCGGAATTTAAAATATTGTGAACTTCACGATACATGTATTTAAAAAAATATTATTGTATATAAGAAATACTCATGAGTTTCAATTTTGTCTGTGAATTTGAAAAAATATCTGTGAATTGAAAAATTATTCAGAATTTTGAAAAATAATCGCCAATTCTATAAATGTTTGTGCATTCAAAAATGTTCTCATATTCGAAAAATGTTTGCAAATTCAAAAATTATTCACACATGTGGAAAATGTCCATGAATTCAGAAAATGTCCACAAATACAATTTAAAAAAGGTGCATGAATACAAAATTATTCACTCATTCAAAAAAAAACTAAATTTTGAGAAATATTTTAGAATTCGAAAAATATTCAGAAGTTGAAAAAATATAGGGCACATTTATTTCGGTTTTTCGCCTTCTAGTTTTCTTACTACATTAAAATATCGATAAACAAGATCAAAAATAGAGAAAAATGAGGGAACTAAAAAATGACTTAAAGAAACAAAAACAAATATAAGACGAGGAAAAAGACAGACGGAACAACCAATTGGGCTGACCTAGTATGCATTTCCTTGCTGTCTATAGCCGGGCACACCTATGTCTCACTTACAACACAATTGGGTTTGGTGCATTTGCTAAAAAACAAATTTGGTTTGGTGCAAAAAATGGCATGCCAATATTTGGCATTTTGTCAAATATTGGCTACTAATTGGCCGGTTATCAAGTTGTTTTGCCTATCTCACATAAAGTTATTATTATTTGGCAAGTATTGGTATTGTCAATATTTAGCAATGCCAACATTTGGCTAGCCAAATATTGGTAGCAAACCAATCATGCTCTTACTACAAGACCGGTCAGTTTGTGGCAGCACGTGCTGCGCGTTTGCTGCTTTTTTTCGTTTGTTAATTCTATTGCATTTTATTTTCATTTATCTTTTTATTTTTTCTTTCTGGTTCTTCCATGTTTTTTCTTTTTTTGTTTGTTTGGCTATGTCTTTCCTTTTTCTTCCTTTAATAAACTAAGAATGTTTCATCATTTATTTATTTCATTAATACATTTAATCGATGAACAATATGTGTTTCTTCTGTTTACTTTTTCCGTTTTCTACTATTTTTTGTCTATCATACAAGAGTTAATCGTGTCTTATAATAATTGCCATCGTATATTTAAGAAAAAGTTCACCTTATATTAAGAAAATGTCAATGTGTTTAAAAATATATTTATTGTGTACTTAAAAACGGTTCAATGTATATCAAAAACATGTTCACTGTGCATTTTAAATTTATTCAGCGTATATCATAAAAATGTTCAATGTGTGTTTAAAAATTGTTCATTGCATATTAAAAAATCATATTTAAAAATTCAATATATATTTAAAAATTGTTTTGCATTTATAATAATTTTCAATATTTTCGGAATTTCAAAATTTTGTTCATGTGTTTAATATTTGTTAAATTTTTCTCATGTTTTGAATGTTTAGTTTAAAATTTAATTTTTTTACACGAGCACAAAACATGATTATTATTTTTTTTAAAAAAAATTGTGCACATTTGTTCCAATAAATGTTGAAAACCTGTTTTAAGAAATTGATCTACCCGCTGCTCTTAGCACTTCAAATTTAGTGTTGCGTTTTAGGCAACCTCAATCGCCATTTCGACTGCTAAGTGATGCTGTTTCTATTCCTCTGGGTCGGGAGTTCATCTCCATGGTCTACTCCCTCCGTCCCAAATTATGTGTTCGCTGATTTAGTACAAAGGGAGCGGTAATTCAATCCGAGCCTGGGCTCATGTGCACCTGATAAACAGTAAAATCAAAGGAGAATAATACAGAAAAATCTGATTTCTTTTGTATGCAAGATGCTTGAGTGTGCCAGATTCGTGCAAAAATTCATGGGTAAATGGCATTCGACAAGCTCATGGCAAAAAAGACAAAATGAGCTCTGAACAGTATTATTTTCACAAGCCCGAAATTTATCTTTTTTTTGCTGGGAGCTACTGTAATGTCCAAACTCCATGACAATTTGCACGACAACAACGGACCTGAGGGAGCATCTACAACTGAGAGCCAAAATGTTGTGTCCCAAAAGGAGTACTTTAATTTTGGTGATATATAAATTCCCTAGACTAGATGCCTCTGAATGGGCCAGCCCGTTGGCGTGCGCCTACAGCGAAAATTGGACTATTGGACAGATGTGGGCGTCCTACAACAAATACATATTGTGAATCTTTAAAAAAATGTTCACGTATTATTATTTTTCCTGATTTTGGAAAAATGATAAGGAAATCATTAAATGTTCGTGCACTCAGAAAAAATTTGTGAATGAAAATAATGTTCATGGAAAAGAAAATCATGTATTCATAAATATTCAATTAAGGTATATGATTCCCAAAAAGATTCATGATTTCAAAAATTGCGAGTTTCTCAAAAATTGCGAGTTTCTCAAAAATGTTCAAAAATTTACAAAATTGTTCACGAATTCAAAAAATATTCCTAGATAAAAAATGTTTGTGAATTCAAGAAATCTTTATGAATAAAAAATAGTTCAAAAGTTCATAAAAATATTCACGAGTTTGTAGAATTTTTTTACGGATTTAGAAAATTGTTCTAAAACTTGAAAAGATTTGCATAATATGTTTCTGAATTCATAGAATTTAATAAATGTTTGCATATTGACCGGGCCATAACGAAGCCGTTATGGAGAGTGTTTGCGTTGGGGTTGCTATTAGCGACCCACGCTGCAAATAATAATTGTTGAGACATAGGCAGCCTCGCCTGGGCTGGACTTGGCCGACCCAGCGCTCAGGAGGCCACCACCTTATTTTATTCCTTCTATTTATTCCGGATTTTGTTTTCATTTTTTCATTTTTCATTTTTATCTTTTTACTTCCAAATATTCTAAATTATTATACTACAAAAAAACTATACATAAACATTTGCAAAGTGCTAATCATGCAATTGAAACATGTTAAATGTGTATAGAGAAAATGTTTCTCATGTATACGAAAAATGTATTAAAAAAAAACAATTTGTATGAAAACAGTTGATGATGTATTTTTAAAATGTTAATCAAATATTTGAAAAATGTTAGTCAAGCGTCTAAAAATGTTAAATGTGTGTAGAATTATTTTTATCATGTATATGTAAAATGTATACGGAAGATATACAATGTGTATAAAAGATATTCATGTATTTAAAAAATGTTAAACGTGTATCAAATATGTTCTTGATATATATGAAAAATTTACGACATATATCAACTAAAAGTGTACATCACAAAATATGTAATTTAAATTTTTTAGTTCTGTATTTAAAAATATTAAAAAAAGTATATAAAAATGTTCCTAATTTTTTTTAAATGCATATTGTGTGTGGATTTTCTTATTGCCATTAAGAAAGCAGTCCACTGTGTATTAAAAATATATTGACCATGTTTTAAATTACAACTTTTCAAAAAGTTGTATTGGTAAAAAGATGTACATCGTCTGTTTAAAAATTCCAATGTCAACAAAAATGTTTTACGCGCACCTTAAAAATGTACATTTTGTACTAAAAAACAAAGGCATGGAGTGAAGAGAAAAGTATCCAATGAAACTAGTGAAGTAACCAAAAAACTAACCAAAGCTGAAGGAGAAAACAAATAAAATGAAAAATAAGGAAATGGGAGAGAACAAATGCAAAAGAAGGGAAACTGTGAAAACTGAAAAGGAAAAAAGAAACCAAATAAGAAAGAACCAATTAAATTCAAGGAAAAATCAAACCTAAGAAATGAGGAAACGGGAGAGAACAAATGCAAAAGAAGGGAAACTGTGAAAACTGAAAGGAAAAAAGAAACCAAATAAGAAAGAACCAACTGATTATATCACAGAAAGCGAAGAAAACTTAAAAAATGAGGAAAAATAGCGAAAAGTAAAAAAGAAACAAAGGAGACCAAAGAAAAAGAAAACCTAAGAAAACCATTTGCAAAGGAATAGAAACAGTAAAACGGAGTAAAAACAAGGTATAGCAAAGAAAAGTGAAATAAAAGTAACAAGTAAAAACCAGTGAAAGCCCAAGAAAGAAACAAAGAAATCATAAGTAAACATAGGAAAAAGAAATGAAAAAATCTAATGAAAATCGATAAAGAAGTAAAGGAAATAAAAAAGGCAAGAAAACTGGAGAAAATAAAGAAAACCAGCAAAGAAAAAAAGTAACAAAAAGAAAAAAAACAAAGAAAATGAGTAAAAACGATCGAAAAACCCACCCGCGAGCGAGTGTCTTAGATAAAAAACATAGTGAACAAAAAAAAAGTTTAAACCGCTCGGGCTAGTATGGTTGTGTGGAAAAAAACCCTGCAGTCAGATGGAGGCTGCTGTGCCTATAAGTTAGATATATTGTTCTCGCGTCCATAGCCCTAAAAAAAGTTCTGGCGTCCATAGCCGCGGAAATAGGAAATGCCCAAGCGAGAGTTCCTCGGGACGTTTTTGGTACCACAGGAAGTCCCTGTGTGCCGCTCATTGTGGCACTGTGTGTAGAGAGTTGTGCCGGTCCAACTCTCATTGGTTTATTTTGTTCTTTTTTTTTCATGTCTATTTCTTTTTGGAAAATGTTTGCATTTTTGAAATTGTTCAAAACTTCAATACACATTTTTGTATTACAATTTTGTTTTTACAAATGTTAAAGATACTTGCGTTTACAAAAAATGTTTGTGGAATATGAAAAATGGTTGCACTTTTCAAAAATTGAGTTAAACAGTTCATGTTTTGATTTTTTTTCACAAAATCACAAGAAATCGTGTTTTAAAAAAATAACGTTTTACAAAAATTGTTCACAATTGTTTAAGAAAATTCGTTTTGAAAATTTGCTCGGGAAGTGAAAAGAAGGTTCACATTAAAAAAATTATTCACAAATTTGATAAATATATCAAGTTTTTAAAATTTGTTCATAATTTTCAGAAAAAAGTTGTGTTCATCAAATATTGTTTAGTATTTTTTTTCTAAATTTCAGGAAATATAAAAAAATAGTAAACGGATCTGCTACTGCAGTCAGTTCTTATTAGTGAGAAAAACTCACTAGCTTCGCTAGCTAGCTACATGTGTCCAGATGTCGAGGGTTGGAGTTCGGTTTCTGTCAGTGGCTCCATTTGTTTTTGTGATTTTTACACCGCTTGCATCCGCATGGGTCGGCCCAAGTGGGGGACTCTCCTTTGTGAAACTCGAACAATTCACAGCAATAAGCGACACATAGGATTGTCTCAATTGTCTCAAAAAAAAAACATAGGATTGTCTCAAAAAAAGCGACACATAGGAGGTCCCGTCACTGCATAGGGTGAGGGGAGACTAGTAAAGACGTACCCATGGTGCACTTTGAGCCTGCCTAGTGGAGAAGTGGGGTGCCTATGTTTCGTTTCTTTTTTGTTTTTGAGTTCTTCTTTTTTCGTTTAAACAAAATTCAATGAAATGTTAGCGAATATGAAAAATGTTCAAAATTCCCGGAGTAGCTGAGCCTGGACGCCAAAACTTTCTTCTCATATGAAATAAGCATGATAAGCACGAACCATTTTTTTTTGCAAATAACACATGAAAGCCAAGTAAACTTATTACTGAGTGTACTCAAGCTAAATCATCATAATTTAGAGAACACAAATTCAATGTAAACAATCAATATTTACAAAAAAAAACAATTCAATGTCATGCTTTTTTTCAAAGGTTGCACTTACCAATAAAACTAACTTAAAATAATGACTAGGAACAAAATGTCATCCTCGGTGCTCCTATGATCCGTGCGTGCTCGAGGCAAGGTAGCGTCCAGGTGTGATGCGGTGAGATGAAAAGGACAAGATCGGGAGGCAACCATCCTGGGAGCAGTCTGGATGAAGGCAAGTAGGAAGAAGTCTTTCTTGACTCCGTGTGCAATGCTTAAGAGGAAAACATGGAGATTGGTCCCAAAGGTGAGATACCTACAAAGATGACGGGGAGGTCGATCCACTGGCCATGGATATTGTGGCGGTGCTTGTCCATCACACCTAGAATGCCCTCGAGCGCGGGCTAGGTGGAGCCGCTGTTGGTCATGGCGTAATCGAGCGATATGGGTCATGGTCCTTAGCGACGGTGTCACGTCTAGGGTTCCGGGAGACGAGGGGAAACAAGCCGAGTGGGAAGGGAGAGCCACAAGGTTGCTTGGGAGGGGGTCAGGAAGGAGCATCAGGTTCATGGCAAGAGTCACCAGAGAGAGAAAGAGAGGGACAAAAACCATGGTGAGACGAATGGAAAAAACAACGCGATGGGAGGAACAAAAAAACTAGTGGAAGGGAGGGACAAATGAAGGCAGACAAAACAGATGACGGGAGATGGATCTTTCCACTCTTTTAAGGTAAGTAGTGAGTCAACTGGCTTTTCTGTAAGAGACAAACCAAGGCAAGTCCTACCACGCATTGCGAACTACCATCTAAATGCAAGGGGAGGGGAGCGAGCAACTTAAACGGGGCCAACCCGTTTACCTTTTCAAATTTTCTTGGTTATGGAACCTTCGGGAAGGTTTTGTCCGATTTCTTGTTTTTCTTCTTCCTATTGTTTCTACTTAATGGGGTTCTTTTTTTCATCAAATTTTCATGTTTTTTCAAAAGTTTCCTTGCAAAGGATGTAAAAATTTAGCAAGAATGTCCGGGGTTTCAAAAGTTGTCCGCTCTTTAAAAAATTGTTCATGTTCTTCAAAAATTGTTTCAATTTTTTTAAAACAATCATGTTTAAAAAATATCAAATTTCTAAAGTAGTTCATATTTTCCTAAAAAGTCTGAAATTTTAAAAATATTCTTATTTTTAAAACAAGTTTGTGTTTCAAAAAAGTTCACAAATTCAAAAAATTTCTTCCTTTTTAAGAAATCTTAGATAAAACTTTCAATTTTTTAAAAATGTTCTTACAGTAAAATATATTCGTATTTCTAAAAGTTTTTAGAAATTTCGAAAAATCTTCATGTTTTCAAAAAATGTTCTAAAGTTTCAGATAATGTGCAGAAATTTAAAAAATTGCTCGTGTGAAAAGATATATTTGTGTTTTCGAAAAATAAGTAGGAATTTAAAAGCAAGATCCCAAATTTTAAAAAATGTTCCCTAGAGTACACCAGCTATAGTGTACTCTTTGCTGCGAGGTTTTTAATACATACTAGATCATTGATGGCGCGCGATGCTGCGCCCTTCTATTTGGATTTTTCTTTAATATAGATAGACATGATCATGACCATTAATTAGATTTGCATATATTGACCCATATATTTGTGAGCAACACAAGGGAGGTTAGTATTAATTGGTTTGCAAGAAGTAATGTGGCAGTATAGTATGGCAGGATAGAGTTTTATCTTTGGTCTAATGGGATTTAGTCGGCTCAAGGACAGTCAACATGTGATGGGGTAGACAATTATAAAATAACAAAAGGAAAGTATGATTCATAGTTGGGACTATAAATTAGTACATGATGGTTCAATTGGAAGGTAGAAAAATAGAACAACTATATGAGGCGCTGTTCTGAACAATAGCAGATAGCACGGAAAATAAATGGAGGGCAAGCAGATGCAATAGAATACCTAGCGAAGGATGGAGAAGCACAAGAGCGAGAAATAAAAACAAGCCAACACATTGAAGCCTGGACAAACGACATAACTAATTTAGTATAACACAGTAGCTCGGCATTGTATAAGACAATAACATGTGAAGGTCTTGCCTAAATGAAATCACTCAACAAGTGGTTTATAACATTTACATAAAGTCTATTCTAAGCTTATGAAATAACATAACAAGAAGCTGCCCAAAAGCATCTAGGAGTGGAATTACATGTTTTCTGATCCAAAAGAACAAAAAAGAAAGACCTTCGAGTCAAAATGATGCATAGAAAGCTTCACAAGAACATCAGTTGCAACAATGGACTATGGAGGTTAATGGTATCTGCTATAGTGAGTCTATGCTATGATACCGGTAGGAAAGACTATCAATTGCTGAGTAAAATGGTTCCTCTTGTGCACTCCATCAACATCCGGTATGCATGTTGTTAAGGAAATAAAAAAATAATGACAAAAGTAATATAAGGGCTTAACAAAGAGAGAGTTTTCCTGGACCAAACAATGGAGCCTGCCGCCGCGCATCATGGCTGCCACTTGTCATCACGAATGCTACCTTGGCCACTTGCCTCTTGACACTTGATGGTTTATTTGACACCAACGAATGCTTCTTCATGCAAGGAGTTTTGTTCCAGACCAAATTCTTATGAACCCAAAACTAAGCATAATCACATAGGCAAAAAGTACAGAATCAGTTCAGTTAGGAGTGAAAAGCGTTGCAATTTAAATCTTCAGCACATTTCAATCCATTAAGCACAAAAACAAACCATTGTAAATCAAGTGAAATTTCAACATTTGGCTCTAAGTAGATGGTCAATTTGTTCTTGTGAATTGAGCAAAAAATTAAAATGGCGGGTACATTTTTGCACAGAAGCATGTATGACAGAACTGTAAAACATATAAACCGTACCACCAAAAGTATGATTCTCATCAAACTGTGTGCACATCGTACCAGCTCTAGACAGAGAAGGGTGATGGTGATAATGCGTTTCACCTCCTGCACTCCCTCGAACGTTGCCTTACCAGGCTTAGCTGCTAATGTGAATTTTTTGCCAAGTGTAGCAATGAGTGGTCCAGCATACAAAAAAACAGATGTGCACACTGGTGAATGGAACTTAAATAGTAACATTGTGGATGTACATACCAAAACCATCTTATCTCATGCATACATCTGGACCACAAAGGTGATGTAACCCAATTAAGCTCCATGCACCTATAGTGAATAGGTTTAAGTTAACAACATTTTCCAGAAACTAAAGGCAATGAGTTAGTTAAAGCATAAGAATAGGTATTGAACAGTGACATGAGGAATACCGTCGCACGTAGCCCAAGTGTAAGTGCATCAGGTGCCCCCTTATTGGTTTGGAGTATTGAAGACAAATAGGTTGAGGAACTAATATGTTTATGAGTATACACAGGAGATAGAGTCCCTGAGGATTTGGTTTAACACATGAAAGATGACCCCTAAAAATGGATTTCTCCAAGTGAAGAATTTGGTGATGAAATTGGTACGACCTTTGAAGAAATTGATGTGAAGACTTTGAAGCTTGAAGACTTTGTTTTCTTAGTTTCTTTTCTTCTTCTTTGAGTCATTGGGAAAACCGTGCTGTTAAAGGGGGTCCAGGTGAAACATATTTCACATTTCCAAAGTGATGCTCAAACTTACTCAAACCCATACACAAAAGTCGCTTCGAGTGAAGCCTTTGGAAATCTTCAGTATAGCCGACGCATTTGCTAGCGACAGTGGTGTAGTTCATCTGGTCGCTGGCGAATTTGGTCATGTTGAGGAGTTAGGAGTTCGCCAGTGCGATCTGCCTAAAAGTGAGGAAATTGAGTGCCCCGATGAATTTGAGAGTTCAAATTCTGACCGTTGCTGCGCCGTGTGCCAGCTGTCAAGTGGATCCTTATCTCGACAATGGTCCAATCAGAGAAGGGCATTTATGAGAATTCATGTCGGGTTGCCCCTGGCTATAAATAGCCGCCCCACAACCACTTGTTAGTTGGCTGTTTCGAGAAAACTTGACACTTATCATTTGAGAGCAACCCATCCTCTCACGACTTTGAGAGAATCCTAAGTGAGGAAAAACCCAGAGCCAAAGTGATTGAGCATCACTGAACATATTAATCTGTGTGATCCAACGTCTGTTACCTTTGAAGACTGTCATTCTTCCAGACGGTTACGCGTCAAGTTCTGAGTACACCAAGAGTCATTGTGGTGCGCCGGTGAACAAGTCTGTGAAGGTTTTGGAAGTCTACCTTGAAGATTTACCATGAGTGATTGGGCGAGGTCTGCGGGCCTTAGCTCAAGAGGAATATGGTGAGGATTGTGTGTACTCTGAGTTGCGACTCGGCCGCCTCAACCAGACATACAACTGATGCAGCAACTGGAACTGGTCTACCAAATTGCTTCGTCTTCATCGAGCCAACTTGGTTTCAAACTCCTCACCCTCTCTTACATTATTCCGCTGCTGGAGAATTTGTGATCTATGCTCTAATGAATTTAAACTGAAGTATTTCATCAAGCTATCTTTCATTTCCCCAGTTCATATTCTTCATGCTTGTATGACTGTATGATTGCATGTTCTTTACTCTTCCGTATCTTGATTGCATGTACTCTGATTCTGTGATGACTTAGTTTCCCTTGCGTTTCTATCTCTTCACTCTAATCTTCGTCAAATTCTTTAGAGTTTGACAAATTTCTAAAAATCTCCCATTCACCCCCTTATGGGAGATAACCTGCACTTTAATTGGTATCAGAGCAAGGTACTCCCTTGTTCTGTGTGATTTTGGTTTAACCACCTGGAGTTTTAGTTATGTCGACCGCAGGTATGATCAAGGTTTCTGCCGCATGGCCCATCTTCGATGGCAAAAACTATCCTTACTAGAAGAACAAGATGCACATGCATCTTGAGGCAATCGACAATGATCTCTGGTTCATCGTTGAGAACGGCGTTCCCACTGTTGCTCCTAGCATCAATGCTGCTGATGTGAAGAGATTCAAGCAACTCGACTCTCAAGCGAATAACATCATATATGGACATCTCAACAAAGGGTAGTATGGCAGAGTGAGTGGACTAGAAACATCAAAGCTGATCTAGGACATGCTCTCCAAGGTCAATGGAGGAGTTTCCACTCAACGTGAATCTCGAGTTGATGTGCTTCGCAATCTCTTCAACCGCTTCAAGAGGCTTGATAATGAAGATGTTCAAAAAAAATTCTATCGCCTTACTAATATTTCCAATGAGCTACAAGCACTAGGTGCTACTGACATCACTGAACACAAGGTGGTGAAGAAATTGCTAAGATCTCTTGACAGCTCCTTTGACACCCTTGCCCTGATGATTCAAGAGCGTCCTGATTACAAGCCATTTGACCCCGCTGATGTTCTTGAGAGGCTCAATACTCATGAATTTCAGCAAGCTGAGAAGAGGGACATGTATGGTCACAGCTATGGACGACCTCGTGCTCTAAAGGAAAAGGATAAAGCAAAGGAAATTTCATCATCTGAAGAGGATGAAGAAGTGTTAGAATGCAGTACTGATGATGCTGAGGAAATCGGCAGAGAATTGGCTATGCTTGTGAGGAAGTTCCAGAAGTTCTCGAGAGTCTTCAAAGTACGATTCGAAGAACACTGAAGCTTCTGCTCGAGACTATGATAAAAGTACTTGCCACAAAATGCAAGAAGCCGGCCATTACATCACCGATTGCCCTCTCTTGAAAAAAGGCTCAAAGAAGAAAAAGTCTAGCAAGGATGACGATTCTGATGAAAAAAGAAGAATTCATCAAAGTATTCATCAAAGAAGAAAAGCACCTCCGATAGAGCTCGTGCTTTCATTGGGAAGGAAATGGATTCCGAGGAAGAATCTGAGGAAGCTGAGGAATCTAAGGAGGAATCTGACTCTGGGGTTTTAAGTTTGGCTCTCGCTACTGAGTTCATCAGCAAGTCCATCTTCGATCATGAAGAAAAAAGTGACTCCACCAACTCTGAAGACTATGCTGATGACTACGCTCCCACCTATTGCTTCATGGAAAGAGGTGTCAAGGTAACCTCATGTGAAGCCTACTTTAATACCTCAAGTGATGATGAGTCTAAATGTGAAGCAAACAAGAAACTTGCTATAATTGCAAATGAACAACAAAATGCTATGGAAAAGATTCAAAAATTGCTAGACAAAAGTGATGATCTGTTAGATGAGAAAATGGATCATAGTCAAGGTTAGTCTGAGGATCTTAGACGCCTAAAGTCAAAATATGACGAACTTGAAAGTTGTCATGTGGCCCTCTCAGTTGCACACGAGAAGCTATCCTATGAATTACTTCAAAGGAAGCAAGAGCTCGAGAAGCTGAGAGCGTCTCATGATGATCTTTAGAAAGACAACGATTCATTACTCGCTCAACAGATCAGCACTCCTCAGGAAGAATTTGTTGCTCCATGCTTAAAATGCCTTGAACGTGATAATGCAAATTCTTTAGCTGAATGTTCAAATGCTTCAACTATTTCTATAGCTTAAAATGTATCTATGGTTTCAATTCCCTCATCTGAGGAGACCACTAGTGTCACTGACGAAAATGCAGGTCTGAAGAAATTGTACGTGACAGGAATGTAGAAAAGCCTAAAGGGCACCAAACACTTTGTGATGTGCTCAAGAAGCAGATTCTGAACAAGAACCCTAGGAAAGAGGGTATTGCTTTTGAGAGAAAGCTGAACGCAGATGGATCTTATTAGAAACCTGAGCAGTGTCCCAAAACCACATGGGTTGCTACAAAAGGACCTCCAGTTGATCCATCCACTCTATCTGGCTACAATTGTGATACTCCACATTCTTATGATGAGTCATCTGAATCCAACTACAATCTATTCAAAAATTAGAATGGTGAAGTATTTGCTAGATTTGCTGGTACTAACTACAGGAATGGTCCCCAAGTGAAGAAAATCTAGGTGCCCAAAAGTGTTCTTCAAAATCTTCAAGTGAATGTCATCATGACACCACCGAAGAAAAGGAATAGACCTAGGGAAAATTCTTCACCTAGACCAAAGTCGTCAAATGGACACAGGCCAACTCATGCTCGTACTAACACTTCTATGTAGGGAAACAGACAACGATCTGATGAATATGTGCATTTTTTCTCAAATCACTATGTGCATAGAACTGCCAAGAGTTTCTCTGCATATTCTTATGAGTACTACACTCCGCCTGTGAAGAGAAATGCATATTCGTCAATGCCTAAGTTCTCTATCAATGCTTTGTGTTACATTGCTTCTCAGCCACCCACTCAGATGTGGGTGGTTAAGAAGAAGAACTAATCTCTTTTACAGGGTCAGGTCTTCAGACACAATAAATGTCTGATGAATTTGTTGAAGGCCTGGCATAATGCTTGTTGGAATGCAAGCTAATCATGATGAAATGAATTCCTCATTTCACACATCCCTATGTTGCTAGTTATATGCTTACTGATGAAATTCACTGATGAAATTGACCATCATATTCTTCAACTGAAGTATATGAATTTGTAAGTGAGACTAATGCTTCTACATGATGATACTCCCAAAGCTACTGAATGGGTTCTGGACAATGGCTGCACCAATCACATGACTGGTGACAGGAATCTCCTCACCAATGCTCCCCTTGCTTCGTCTCATCTGAAGCATATCACCTACGCTGACAAAGGAAGAAAGCAAGGTATTGGGTCTAGGTAAGGTTGCTATCTCAAAGGATCGACAAATGGAAAAGGTGATGCTTGTCGAGTCCCTAGGATACAACCTCATGTCTGTCTCAATGCTTTGTGATCTTGATATGATTGTCATCTTTGGCAAATATAGATGCATTGTGCTAATGGAATATGAGAAGTCCAAAGTCTTCGAAGGCTTTAGGGGAGGTGATTTGTATATTGTAGATTTCTCTCTAGGTCCTCAACCGACACGTGTCTACTGGCAAAAGCTTCATAGTGCTGGCTATGGAATCGATGACTTGGACATGCTGGCATGAGGAATTTGAGCACACTCATCAATAAGAAGCACATCATTGGCATCGATGGCGTCAAATTCATCAAAGATCACCTTTGCGGTGCTTGTGAGGCTGGAAAGATGACAAGATCCAAGCACTCCACGAAGACAATCATGACCACTACTCGTCCCTTTGATTTACTTCATATGGATCTCTTTGGTCCTACTCATTATGCCACACTAACCAATGCAACATCACTTTATGGATTTGTCATAGTTGATGATCATTCTTGTTACACATGGGTGCATATCATTACCTTCAAGACTGAAGTGCAGGGTGTCTTCAGACGGTTCGCAAACTGTGACATGACGAATTATGGCATCAAGATCAAGCATATCAGAAGTGAAAATGGCACCGAGTTCAAGAACACATGCCTTGATGACTATCTTGACAAACTTGGTATCACTCATGAGCTATCTACTCCTTATACTCCTCAGAAGAATGGAATTGCTGAGCGCAAGAACATGTCACTCATTGAGATGGCCCGCACTATGCTTGATAAATACAAGAGATCTCGTCGATGGTGGCCTTAAGCAATTGATACTGCTTGTCACATCATCAATCGGGTATATCTTCACAAATTCCTTAAGAATACTTCATATGAGCTCCTCACTGATAAAAAGCACAAGGTAAGTTATTTCAAAGTCTTTGGTGCTAAATGTTAGATTAGAGATCCACATCACAATTCCAAATTTGCACTGAAAGCACATGAGGGTTTTATGCTTGGTTACAGAAAAGACTCGCACACCTACAGAGTCTTCAAAACCTATCAAAACAAGGTGGTTGAAACTGTATACGTGTGGTTAACGGCTCGCAAAGAGAGCACCTGCCTTCTGTGCTAGATGAAATGCCTCCTGAGGAATCCATCAAGCTGATGAGCACTAGTGAAATAGTGCCCAGTGAAGAAATAGCTGAAGAAGAAGTGATCATTCCCCGTCATGAAGAAACTACTACTCCTGAAGAAATTGACTCCGAGGAAAATGCTCAATCTCTACAAGGCCCTCGTCCATCTCATCCACGAGTGGCGGATGAAGTGCAGATTGAGAAGATCCTCGACAATATCAACACACCTGGTCCCCTCACTCACACGAGAGCTTCACGTTTAGCTAACTTTTATGGGCATTTTGCATTTGTCTATATCACAGAGCCCACCAAAGTTGTGATGCATTTCTGGAACTTGAGTGGATTCAAGCCATGCAAGAAGAATTGCAACAATTCGAGCTCAACAATGTGTGGGAGCTTGTCAATCATCCTGATCCACGCAAGCACAATATCATCAGCACTAAGTGGATCTATCGCAACAAGCAAAACAAAAATGGCCAAGTGGTAAGAAATAAGGCTCGTCTTGTAGCACAAGGATACACACATGTTGAGGGTATTGATTTCGGTGAAACATTTTCACCTGTTGCTAGACTTGAAACTATTCGTATATTGCTTGCATATGCTAACCATCACAATATTCTCTTATATCAAATGGATGTGAAAAGTGCATTCCTCAATGGTAAGCTTGAGGAAGAAGTATATGTTGCTCAACCACCAGGTTTTGAGGATCCAAAATATCCTGACAAAGTCTTCAGACTGAACAACGCTCTCTATGGCCTCAAGAAAGCCCCACGGGCTTGGTATGACACTCTGCAGGAATTACGCCGGAGATCATGTGGATCGCAAGTCTACATCAGGAAGATGCCATCTCCCCGGACAATCACTTGTCTATTGATCCTCAAAGAAGCAGACTAGCGTGGAACTTTTCACAGTTGAGGCTGAATACATTGCCACTGGTGCCTGTTGCTCACAGTTGCTATGGATGAAGCAAACCCTCAAGGACTATGGCGTCAACATGAAGAAAGTCCCTCTCTTTTGTGACAATGATAGTTCTATCAAGATCGCCCATAACCCTGTGCAACATTCCAAGACGAAGCATATTCAGGTTCATCACCATTTTCTTCGTGATCATGTGCTGAAGGGAGACATCATCATCGACCACATGAAGACTGAAGACTACCTTGCCGATATCTTCACTAAGCCCTTGGATGAAAAGAGGTTCTGCAAGTTGCGGTGTGAGCTAAACATCCTAGAATCTTCGAATGTACTCTGAAGTGGACACACATCCTAACGCTTATGTATTTTTTGATGACTTTGATGTACAACACATGAAGTAGCGTTTTCTTAAATCAATGAAGACTAAACCTCTAAGTGTGAAGAAATTAATGAAGAACTTGACTCTCAGAACCCTATGATAATTGTACGCGGTGTCTGAAGTCATCACAGTTCTTATATGGTGGGTAACGCCACCACCTCTTTATGACATTATTCAAATATGAGTTTTTCGTCATTTGCAATTTCGTTAAACTTTTCAAATTCGTCATTTGAGGTTATTCCTCACTGCTTATTATTTATGTTTTTAATCAAGCTTTTCAACAACATCCACATATTGCTAATTCTTCAATTTGGTTTCTTCATGTATGTGGATGTGATCAGACCCGCTCCCCTCTATGTTAAGCTCAGCTCACTCTATTCACGAAGTCTTCATATGCATTCTACTCCCTCCACTACAAAAAAAAGACACATTCGTGACATTTTGGGCCAAACAATTTTTTTTCTGTCATATATATGACACTTCTATGACAATAATTGTGACAAAACCCGGTATCATCATAGATGTGGTGGGATCCTACTTCTATGACAAAAAATCATGACAGAAAATGGGCTTTTCGTCCTGGGCGGGCCGGAGACGCAGCTGCATGACATTCTTTGGGCCGTCCATGACGGAAAAAACCTTGGTAGAAACGAGGGCGAGGAAAGTTTCATGGAGTTCCCGGTTACGGTGGGAGGTCGGGGCCGAGCGATGCGCGCTTCTCTCGTACACGTACGCTCGTGTGTGCGAGGCGTTGGCTCTAACTGAACTCGAGCGAGGTGTTGGGCTCTAACTGAACCCGAGCGATTGCACTGCAGGCTACGCGTTACTGAACCCAAGCGGTCGATCGATGGCTATTAACTGATCCCGATCGAGCGATTCCTTCGCTACTGCTGCTAACTGAAGCTGATCGATGCTGCCTCTGGATGAACAGTGAGCGTTGCGGGGGGGGGGGTTGGATGAACAGTTCCCGGCGGGGGTGGATGAACAGGACCCCGTGGTGTTGCCTCTGGATGAACAAGACCCCGATCGATCGAGCCGGTTGGGGCTAGATGAACAGGACCCCGTGGAGGGCTGGATGAACAGGACCACCCCGTGGAGGGCAGGATGAACAGTAGACGGTGGAGGGCAGGATGAACAGTAGCCCGTGGAGGGGTGGTTGAACAGGAGCCCGTGGAGAGGGCTGGTTGAATAGTAGCTGGTGGAGTAGCGCGCGGTGGAGGCTGGATGAACAAGAGCCCGTGGATGAACAATCGCAGGTGGAGGTTGGAGGAGGTCGGCGGTGGATGAACAGTAGCTCGTGGAGGCTGGAGGGGGTCGACGATGGAGATGAACAGTATCTCGTGGAGTCCCGTTTTGCGGTACACCACACCCCTCCCGATGAACAGGACCCCCGTTTCGACCGTAGCGCTCCAACACAAGTCCGTTTCGTCCGTTTTGCGGTACGCCACACCCCTCCCGATCAACAGGACCCCCGTTTTGACCGTAGGAGGTCCGTTTCCTCCGTTTTGCGGCACGCCAGACCCCTCCAGATGAACAGGATCCCGTTTCGAACGTGGCCGGTTGAACACAAGGCCGTTTCCTCCGTACTGCGGTACGCCAGGCCTCGTTTCCATCGCCTGTTCCGTCCAAGCCCTCCCGATGAACACGACGCATTCCGTTGCCTCCCCATGAACACGAGCATTCCGTTGCCTCCCCATGAACACGACACATTCCGTTACCTCCCCATGAACACGACGACGGCGTTGTTTCTCCGTTCCGACCCAACCATGTACACGAGCCCTGGCCATACGTACGCGCGAGTAGGCGTTCGAGACCCCGCCCGTATGTACACATACGTGGCCGTATTTTCTTTCTTGCACCCTGGCCGCTGTACGTACGTGTACATGCTACGTGCGTGCCTCTAATACGACACGTGCGCGCCTCTACATCGGCTAGTATATATGTACGTACATGTTCGCGACCAGAATGACAACGCTACGTACGCTTCGACCAGGTGGGTCCCGACTGTCAGACACTTCCTTGCGTGCGAAGATGTAGCTGGTGGGTCCTAGCAGTCAGGGGCAAACGTTTTTTCTGTGAGATACGGTGGCCCGTCCGGTGGGTCCCTGCTGTCAGGTGGAGGAATAATTATTTTGCGCGTAATAAGGAGGCACTTCCTTGCTGCGACCGTGGACCCAGCTGTCAGGTCTCCACGCATAGTACTCTTCCGATGGAAGTAGGTCGTTTACCACATTGACCACGCCGCGCCGAGAGCACCATGGCGGTGGACGACGGCGAGGCCTAGGAAGGGGACGATGCGGAGCCGGGGAAGATGCGGCAGTGGAAGCCCGCGCGGAGAGGAGTACGAGGGTTCACTGGTTCGACTGCGGTGTGAGGCTGCCATCGCCGCAGGGCTTGGCCAGCGGTGGGAATAGTAGGGGGCGGTGAGGCCTCCATGGCAGCACAGCCGGCCATGGGAGGCAGGAGCATGCGGCACGACCGGCGCTGCTTTGGGTGGCTGGAGCAAGAAGACCAGAGGTTGAAGAAGCACTACGGCCGTTGGATGGACATCGTACGGTCACTGGAGGTAGAATCGTTCATATTGACTAAGTTGACAAAGCCCTTCGTCCCCGTCAACTTAGTAGGCCCACAAGTCAGCCTCCCACCAAGGTGGATCCCAGCTAGCCGGGGGAGTATTCATTTTTTGTGCGTAATAAGGAGGCACTTCCGGTGGGTCCGAGCTGACAGCGCGAGGAATGTTTTTTTCGCGAAATACGGTGGCCCATCCGGTGGGTCCCAGCAGTCAGGGGGAAACGATTTTTTTTTCACAAAATACTGGTGGCCTGTCCGGTGGGTCCCTGTTGTCAGGTGGAGGAATAATTATTTTCCGCGTAATAAGGAGGCACTTCCTTGCGGCTGCCGTGGACCTAGCTGTCAGCCTTTCCATATACAGTACTCTTCCGATGGAAGTCGGTCGTTGACCACATTGACCACGCCGCGCCGAGAGAACCACGGCGGTGGACGACGACGAGGCATAGGAAGGGGATGATGTGGAGCCGGGGAAGACGCGGAAGTGGATGCCCACGCGGAGAGGAGTACGAGCGTTCACCGGTTCAGCTGCGGTGTGAGGCTGGCGTCGCCGTTGAATAATAGGGGGTGTGGGTGAGTAGAGGGATGCCCTGGCCAGTGGTGGGAGTAGTAGGGGGCGCTGAGGCCTGCGCGGCAGCACAGCCGGCCACGAGAGGCGGGAGTAGGCGGTCCCGCCGGCGCTGCTTTGGCGGCTGGAGCAAGAAGACCAGAGATTGAAGAAACACGACGGCCGTTGGATTGACATCCAACGGTTACGTCTGCTAGAATTGTTTGTTGACGTATATAATAACTAAAAAAATCTTGCATACACGTCAACTAAACAGGCCCACAAGTCAGACCACTCCCTCTTTTTTTCAATAATTTATATATAGCTCATGACAACTTCTTATGCAATTTATTGCAGTCGTTTTTTTGGTTGGTCAGGGCCAATTTCGCATATTTCTGTGGGTTCCAAACTATTTTTAATACCGAAATGTCCAGCCAGATTTAAAGTGCTTTGAATATATATTTAAATTAGGTTAATGCCCAGTTAAATAGGAATCTGAAAATGTAATAAAATTCAGAAATTATAAAGTAATTGCCAATTTGTCATCTGTTTTTATATTTACAACCCATTTCATATTACTTTCAAGATTTGCAGGCGTCTTGAAAGAGTTGCAGCCCATCAGGGCGTAGAAACATAAGTAGGCTTGGATTGGGTATTCTTCAGAAAAAATAAACTGGGCTCATTTTCACAAAGAAAAAATAGCTGGGTTGGTCACATGGTGAACATAAAATATAAGCCTGGGCTAGACGAGCCACAGCCCAGTTCAAACCCTGCTCTGTCTCAACAATACCAAACAAAAAAATCCTGCTTGAGTAGCTACATCCCAGGTGTCAGCCGATCTTGTGCTGTTCTCTTGTCTATTGACTATATACGCTCACAATGTCATGGGTCCCAGATGTTAGGAAAACACTAGGAGGAAGCATTTTATTTTTCCATACGCTGACGTGGTGGGCCCCTACTATCATCCTCTCCATGTACTTCTGCCGATTCCTGTTGTTTGTTGACCATGTTGACAATGCGAGAGGGCGGCGCCGTGGCGAGCGCACCAAAGCGCGCAGAGGACGTTGATGCATGCACTGAGGCGCAGCCAGCCGTGGGAGGCGGAAGCAGGCGGCTCCGCCGGTGTTGGTTTGGTTTTGGCGGCTGGAGGAAGACAGGACCGAAGAAACACGACAGACTGTAAAAGCAGCAAGAGTACTTAACAACCTTAACTGAAACAAGCAAGGGCACTTAACAACCAAAGCTGAAAGCAGTATGAGTACTTATACAGGTTCAACCGTACAAAGCACACCTCGAAAAGTGCTACTTTGCCTACAGTTAACCAAGGGTGAGGCCGCCAAGCCCCAGGACAAGGCCCAGGCACCACCCCGCACATCCACAACCTTCTGAAAGCGGCTTCATCTCGCAACGTGGTCAATAAATAGGATATTCGCTTTAGAGCCATGGAAAAACATGAACATAATCTTCTATCCTATTCTCCAAGATGGACGGGCCTTCATTATTTGAGACCACCCATGAATAAGTATCTTTTCACCTCCAAGGGGAATTGAGTAGGTCGACATAAACATCATGTTGTGACCAAGCGCAAGTCTGACCCGACCATGGTCAGGCATCTGTATAGGAACAATAGAACTCGGCAGTTCCTGTTTCAAGAAGATCACAACTGTAAAACTGTGTATAAGCAATAGTTTATGAACAACATATATAATAGAAAACAGCTCGTACCATAAGTTTCTCGACACAGTTGGACCTGTTCAACGAGTGCAGCAGTGGCACACATATCCCACGTGGCCTTCCACCATTGAAACGCCCCACAAGGACCTCAAGACGATCAATAAAGTGTAGGAACTTGTGGATGTCGATCCAGTCAACTTCAGTGCCATTAGTAACAGCCGAGTTATTACAGAGTAACAAACGAGCAGACTACTTAACTCTGAAAAAACCTACACGGGCCACCAATTATAAGAAAATATTAGTTAGAAGTAGCATCTTCGTGAGAGATTCGTTGCTACTTCTAAAGTTAAATTGTGATTAGTTAGACAGAATAGGTGGATTAAGAAGTAATCGAGGCAACAAGCAAGAACCAGATACAAAACTAACATGGATGAACAATTGGAACGACGTTGGGAGTGGAAGATCGCAGTGAAGATGAGACCAGGTTCTGCTATTTCCATCAACATTCGTGCGCCAACTTTCAGTCCGTAACACTTGAGAAAGTTTATCCAAGTTCGGCCATAAAAAAGCAGCGATCTTCTTGGTTCATGAACCCAACTCGGAACTTATATCCATGGCTTGTCTTCACTGTGACCATTAAACTAGTGTATTCAGTTATGGTAAGGCCGAGCATCTTGAGTACATGTGTTCTGGTAGAGCAAATAATACACTGCAGGAAAAATAATATGAGAACACAACATGTTCAAAAAACCCCCACCCCCCGGATAGAAAAGAGGATTCTAGGAACATACTGTGCGCGTTTCAAAATGCTGTGTTAGGATGAAAAGGAACAAGTGTGGCATCTCGCCGAGGGCGTAGAAACCTGTAGGGTACTCACACTTTGGGCACTGCAAATGAAACACACTAGATTCAGTAGGAAGAAAAATGCATCAACGGCGGCGGCTGCCATCCTAGGATTACCTGCAACCAAGGGACTTGGGTTTATCGGGGATGGATGAAGAATTCGTACCTGGTTCTCCATGAGAAAACCCTATGCAATCGCCGAGAGGGGGTTTTCTCTGAACAAGCAGACGAGGGAGAAGGGGATTCAGGCCCAGTGAAATATTGCCGCTTCGTCCGTCCAGCTTACTGCTAAAGCTAGAAGGGGGGGGGGTTGTGATTTGATGGCTCATTGGGCATTACTGCGGCGCTACGACCGGGGTGTGTCTACCGTGAAGTTGTGCACTCTAACTTGTGCATATGGCACATGGACCCCGTTGCCGGTTGCCCCACATATCAGCGAAAGGAAGTAGAAAGACATGAGTAACTAGTTACACATAAATATATTTTTTGACAGAGAGATACTCCCTCTGTAAAGAAATATACAAATCTTTTATATCACAGGCTCACCTTGCCGAGAAATATGCTCCCTCTGCAACGCACGGGCATTATGGGGGTTCAGCTTTTCTTATGGGGGTTCAGCTGAGAATACAATACTCAGATACGCTCACAGTTCTGGACTTTGGGCCGCAGGCCGACCCTGCATGTTTGGGGGCCCATGTGTTCTACCTTAGCGCTTTTCATATTGCAAGCGATCGGTACGGCGCTGGTTTTAGATGCTGTCGCAAGGCGAATACACAAAATTGAATAAAGCATGGCAGCTGTTGGAATAAAATTGAACGACAGTTCCTAACCAGCAATTAGAGTTGCAATTCTATCAACGATATACCATGTGATAAATAATACTGTCGTACTACTTATACAGACATGACACTTGTTTCACCATGCCATATTATTACATCAAAATCTCTCAGAGGATAGATCAGTTCGGCAGTTGTGTGCTGCTACTGAAGAATTTCAAAGTTGATTTGGACTAGCTCTCCTTGCCGAGAAAGTTCGATTTTGATTTAGATTTGAACCTTGACCATCCTTTAGCATCAATCATCATGCGACCATCCTTTGTACTTATGGTATATTGAGCAGGTTCATTCACACCAAGGCTGCACATGGTAAGAGAAACTTGGTTGCGGTCGCCCGGATTGTTGAACGACTCCCTCGTTGCTCTAGAAATTCTCTGTTTGCAAACAAGAAGACATACCCAAACAGTTAGATCAACACAGTGAATCATGTGAACAGCATGGAAAGAAAAAAGAACGAAGCACTTGGGCGGCCAATGCTTACCAAGAAGGTGGAGATGTCGGTTTTTGTAAGGACTTTGGTATATGAAGTGCGAACTGCAGCCCAGCCTGTTGCCGGTGCAACTGCACGGGCCGGAGCAGATGCAAGTGCAAGTGTTGGTGCAGGTGTCGAAGCCGCTGCTGCTGCCGGAGATGGTGCTCCTTGTAGAACTGGTGCCGGTGTCGGAGCAGGTGCCGTGTCGATGCCCGATCCCCCGGTAGATCAGACTGATCTGCTGACGCGGTCGGTGCCCAATCCTCAGCTGGATCAGACTGAGCTGCTGCCGCTGTCAGTGCTAGAGCAACTGCCGGTGCTCGATCTGTGCAAGACAGCGGTGATCGTGTCTGGTCTGCTATGATCAGCGTTCTAACTTGACTAGGATCCGTGACCGTGATCCAGTCTTTTTCTTCATTTCTTTTAAATGCGAGAAGGACTAATTGTGGCGTTTTTGTTAAACCAAACTGCAGTTCATCATAGGGATTCAGCTTGTACTCAGACAATAGACTGATCTAATTTTTTCCAGTAATATAAGTGATGGACGGTGCCTTCGTTACTGACACGACATAAGAAGTGAAACTTGCAAAAATAGCCATCGTATAGCGAACCGAACGGTTTATTCTGTGATGAATGTCACATGGCAAAACCTGCATAGTAAAATTGCAGGAAAAGAAAGAAAACATGACATTAAATCAATAAGATTTAGACAGTAAATCAATAAGATTTACTTGATGTGACACGAGTGAATCCTTACCAGGAAATCACTATGTTGAAGTACTAAACAGAAGATTGATCGTCCAACTACGCGTGGCATGCAGGGGCCTCGCCTACTCCCACAAGCAGGACAGTCCAAAGGTCGTGACAAATCGTATGGACCGAACGTCCATGGGGCTGGAAATCCTGGTGGGTGCGATAAACCCTTCAATGCATACAGATATTGGAGTGTAACCATAATTGATACACCATCCTCACAAAAAATATGATATGGATACTTCAAAATATACAGACTGAATTGAGTGGACAGACATTAACATAGACCGTTCTCAGGACTGACCACACACCAAAAGCGGAAGTACTAATAAACAATACATGGTTCACAAACACAAATCAAGTACTGAACAATAGTACTTACTACAGACAAGCAAAGTTGCACTAACTAAACTCTACAGACTATTTTTTGCCACCGACCTACGGGATGAACCCCGCATAACTGACTAGGCCACGGACTTCGTGTGAGATGTCTACATGCACCATCACCATCTTGTCAACCTTGGAGAACCTAACAGAGTGGTCTTTCCACTCATAAACATGATGGTGAAGACATGCCGCATCAGATTTGTTGGGAAGCTTTACAAGAACCACACCCTTCGTAATCGAAGGCACAGCCAGGAAATTATTGTGGTCAAGTACAGCCTCGAGAACACGCCTGACAACAATGCTACAGGAAAACACTAGTCTAGGACACGTGGCGACAAGGACACCAAAGCTGGATAGTTCAACAGTAGAACTCATCATCAGGTCTTCCAGTTCACACGGCATGACTTTGAGAACTTCATCTCCACTGCGGACCTGGTTCTAATTCAAACAGAAACCATATTTTATTACTACCTCCATTCAGAAATATAATATGATTTTCGATATTATACTCCATATATGACTACATATACACATAGAAAATGAGTGAACAAAGACACTAGAACATGTCTTCAAAGGCATGAGAGCGGACGGATTACATGCAATATCCATAACACAAGTTACCGAGGCAAATATACCCTCTTAAAAGGTAGCATTAATGTTCATAAAGTACTCCCTCCGTCCCAAAATTCTTGTCTTAGATTTTTCTAGATACAGATGTATCAAGTCACATTTTAGTATTAGATACATCCATATCTAGACAAATTTAAGACAAGAAATTTGGGATAGCGGGAGTATTTTAAAGTAATCTATAAGAAATCAGTGTCAACCTCTCGCATGTTTTGGTTAAAAGAGGAATTTAGAACCGTCATTTGGCACACAAAAATCACATGCAAGATCACCCAGAAAGTTGTACTACCAGTACTAGTACTGCGTGTTAGATGAAAAAACACGATCAAGATCGAGAAAAAGATCGTCAAGAAGAGATATTACCTGGACTTGCTTAATGAGGGATCCCAGAGAGGGGGGCTTGGACAGGGCGATGGCTTTGAGCTTGTCTGCGGTAGTCTCGGCGGGGTGCTTGCGCTTCTTTGTACCATGAGCCTCGACGGTTTTGGCCGGAGCCATAGACATCACTTTGGCCGGTGCTCCAGCGTCCATCAAGAAACTGTCAAATAGAAATAAAAGAAAAGAAACCATAATCACAAACCCAAAAGAAGAAAAGAGAGGGAGTTATAGGATCAGTCTCGGGGTTGCAAGACCGGGCCTTGGCCAGAATCAACACCATTGATGCGCTCACCTTTCCTTCTTTGGGAGAGAAGAACAATGGCAGAAGCAGGTCGGGGTTTTCTTGAAGAAATGAGGAACAAGATGAGGCAGAAGCGAGGGTTGGGTAGAGAGGAAGCTGAGAGAGAAGAGTGAAATGATGGTTGCTTCGTCCGTCCAACTTACTGCTGGAAAGGAGGGGGTTTTGTGATTTGACGGCTCATTGGGCATTACTGCGGCGTTTCGATCGGGGTAGTCTACCGTCACTCTACTACGGAGTAATTTAGTGCATGGCTGGTGGACCTCGATGCTGGCTGTCTCACACGTCGGCGAAAGTGAGTAATTTAGTGCATGGCTGGAGGAGGATCCGCACGGTAGAGCGTGTTCATTGCTTTTCAGAAGAAAAAATGATTACAGCAAGCGTTTCCACTCTTACAACGGAGGAGTGCGAAACACGACAACCACTTGAACATACACAGTGCTCCTACTACTAGGCATGTGCAGTGGTTCATACGTCAGTACTACACAATCTTGTTGCTAGTGTAGTAAGATATGATGATAACAAATGATGTTGTGCGCATGTCAACTACTCCTATATGTAACATAGTACCGCTTTTTTGACTGTCCGGTCAAGAATGAACGGTGAGATCAATGTTAACAAAACTAGGTCCACAGCGCACGGAGAGTACGGTGCTACAGTACTCCACGAAACATGAACCATATGAAGCACGAATAGTGTTAGGCAGGGTGTATGAAGGGTGCACGGGATGGGAGCAAAAGTTCCCTTCTCGACCCACTTTTGGGTGTTTGGCAGAGTGCATGAGTCCACACTAGTAGGTTGACAAAAATACACAAAGAGGAAACAACTATATTGAGATGAGAATGCAACCAAACACACCCACACGCTTTGTGCTACAGTGACTGATCTGCACTGTCTGAGTTTGATCCAACGGTCATGTTGCACCGAGACATGGACATGCCCATGCAGAGGGCGCCTAAACACCACCGAAGTCCCTCTGCTTCTCGAGGCACATGACGTCGGTGATGCAGGGTGCAACCGCCCGCAGAGCCCGCTCCCGGTCGACGGGAGCCAGCTCGTCAAAGACGGTGTCCAATGGCACGAATGGATTCTAGTGACGGAGCCATGAAAGGATTCGCCCGGCAACGGCGACGACAGCCCGCAACCCCTCCTTGTCCAGCTCAGCCCCCACCATCGCGCGGAGACGGCTTAGCTCCTCGGAGATATAGGTGAAGAAGGAGACTAGATCAGGAAGCCGCAGCTCGTTGAAGTCGACCGGGTGGTCGAACGGGTTTAGCCCGACGGCCGGCATCGTCGCGCTAGCATGACGGTAGGCATCACGTAGCCGCAGCACGTGCATGGCAAATTGGTTCACCAAGTAGCTGAGGCGATCCTGGACCTCGTCACGATCGGCCCGCTCACGCTCCAGCCGGCTCCCCTGATGGCCTATCATATCTCCCGCTTTCTGCAGCAACGCCGCCGACGCCTCGAGCATCTTTGTGGTGGACGCCCGCCGCTTTTGAAGCTCCGTGAACTCCCGCACATAACGGAGGAGCATGGCACTCCTCTCCTCCTTGAGCTCACGGAGCTCCATGCCCTTGGCCATGAGCTCCGCATCCTTGGCATGGAGCTCCTGTGTCAGGAGCCTCACCTCGGACTCCGTGATCTGCTGCGCCGCCATGGCACCAGGTAGAAGCAATGGGGAGAGGAAGCAAAGGGGGCGAAACGGCTGAAAGGCAATGCAATCTACGGGAAGGCGGAGGGAGCGGGGAATATTTTGGTTTTCACCATGGTAAAACACCAGTCGACGACTTCTCACATCAGGGTGCAGTGGGTACAGGCGGAGTCATCATGACTAATTGCTGCCGCGCCTGCTCCCGTCAATCAAAAAATTAAAAATCCTGCCGCACCCAAACACCAGAGCAACGCCACGGTGGATATTTAAATTTACCTGCCGACAAGTAGATAAAAAAGGGGTGAAAAAACAAATGTGGCGGTGGCCTAGCTAATCGGTCGAACTAGCCCAACTAGCTAGCCACCGTGCTTCACTAATGTACTCGGCGGGAAAGGTGGTCTTTCGTGATTTGACGACTCATTTACTTGCTTCGGCGCTATGACAGAGGAGGACCCAGAAAACGTGCGATAGGGCGTCCCACGTCAGGAAGAATATATGCATGCACCACCCTGGAGGACACCGAAACCGCGCGGTAGGGTGTGCCACGTCTTGGCACGGAGGAAAAATGTGCGTGTAAAAATATACTATATCAGACGTAGTACCTATGGTTCGACCTTGGGACCTAGCCAGTCAGTTGAAAACACCCCTGTCAGTGTCAAAACCGGCGGATCTCGGGTAGGGGGTCCCGAACTGTGCGTCTAGGCCGGATGGTAACATGAGGCAGGGGACACGAAGTTTTACCCAGGTTCGGGCCCTCTTGATGGAGGTAAAACCCTACGTCCTGCTTGATTAATATTGATGATATGGGTAGTACAAGAGTAGATCTACCACGAGATCAGAGAGGCTAAACCCTAGAAGCTAGCTTATGGTATGATTGTATGTTGTGATTGTTGTCCTACGGACTAAAACCCTTCAGTTTATATAGACACCAGAGAGGGTTAGGGTTACACAAGGTCGGTTACAAAGGAGGAGATATCCATATACATATCGCCTAGCTTGCCTTCCACGCCAAGTAGAGTCCCATCCGGACACGAGACGAAGTCTTCAATCTTGTATCTTCATAGTCTAACAGTCCGGCCAATGGAGATAGTCCGGCTGTCCAGAGAACCCCTAATCCAAGACTCCCATAGTAGCCCCTGAACCAGGCTTCAATGACGATGAGTCCGGCGCGCAGTATTGTCTTCGGCATTGCAAGGCGGGTTCCTTCTCTGAATACATCACAGAAGAATTTGAATACGAGGATAGTGTCCTACCCTGCAAAATAAGTTCCACATTCCACCATAGAGAGAATAATATTTTCGCAGATCTAATTTGCTGGCTTGTTTCGGCAACATGACGTTACGTCATGGCCTGGTGATTATTCGAACCGTTTCTCTTAACCAGCCCCGCACATTAAGCGAGGTAGTTTTTCGACACGTCTTGTCAAAGCAGAGATCATGTCCCCTTATTATGGGATTCTCATCAATACGGGCGTGGGTAACCCAACCGCGCCATCAATTGCGGCGCTTGGGGGATAAGCAAGTTTTACCAGGCAAGTGGGGAAGCTTAGTTTCGTCCGCCCATATAAAGGGATAAGGATTCACCTCTCTATCCACGCCTTCTTCCTCCTTTGCTCATCCGCTCCCGCACACTTGAGCTCTAGCGCCTAAGTCCTCACTTCCATCTCAACCTTCTCCAACCATGTCCGGAGCGGGAGGCGAGTGGATGGTCTCCTCCATCACGAAGGGAGACATCAAGAAACTGAAGAGAGCCGGATACCTGCCCGATGACATCGCGCACCGGCTCCCAGATGAGGGGCAGCTCATCCCCACCCCCAGGCCCCATGAGAGGGTGGTATTCCTCACCCATTTCCTCTGTGGACTGGGATTCCCTCTCCATCCCTTCGTCCGGGGCTCATGTTTTATTACGTCCTGGATTTCCACGATCTGGCCCTGAACTTCATCCTCAACATCTCCGCATTTATCATTGTGTGCGAGGCCTTCCTCCGCATCAAGCCCCACTTCGGCTTATGGCTGAAGACCTTCAACGTTAAGCCGAAGGTGGTGGGCGGCCGCCAGGCGGAGTGCGGAGGCGCCATGGTGGGCAAGATGCCCAACATAACATGGCTTGAGGGCTCCTTTGTGGAAACCATAAAGGGGTGGTAATCGGGGTGGTTCTATATTACCGAGCCACGCGACCCCGCATGGGTAGCGGCCCCCGAGTTCCAATCTGGCATCCCCATGCGGCTCACCTCCTGGAAAGAGAAGGGCCTGTCCTGGGGTAGCTCAAAAGAGCTGACCGGACTCCAAACATGTATTCAAAACATGGTGGACAAGAAGCTCAAGCTTGTCAACATAGTCCAGGTTATGCTCATCCGCCGGATACTACCGTGCCAACAACAGGAGTTCACCTTGTGGGAGTTCAATCCGGCGTAGCACCGGACTCTGAACATGCTCTTCGACACGACTCATGAAGACGCCTGGAGGGTGCTGTTCAAAAGTGCCGAGGTCCCTCCCCCTATCACTGAGGACCGCGGATTCAGCGCGAAGCGCCAAGCTAGTGCGGTAAGCTGCTTTACCTTTCACAGGATACTTATTTTTTATATAGATTGGCTCTATGCGGGATCTAAACTCCCAGACCTTTGACAGCACCGGCAGAAGATGGCCGGACAGATCGACTATCCGGCTCCTTTGCCCGAAGGCCCCGCAAACGCTCTTCTGGCGAAGATGCTGACTCCGGCCCCTTACAAGGTGCCAGAGAAGACCAAGAAGGCCAAGGGAACTCTAAAGAGTTCCCGACGCCAGGCGTCGTCGGACTCACCGTCTGATGATTCTGCGGCGCACTCTTCCCCTGAAGACGAGGAAGAGGAAGAAGATGCTCCCCCACCGACTGGGGGAGACAAGAAAAGGAAGGCCGCCCCAACTAGGGAGGCCGGAGGGTCCAAGAAGGGAAGGACTCTTCTTTCGGACAGCTCAACCGCCGCCGACGAAAGCGAAGACAAGTGGTTGCCCAGGGCCAAGCCCCCGGGGAGATCGTAAGTATTGAAAGTGCGTTATATCGACTAGAGGGGGGGTGAATAGGTGATTTTTATGAAATTCTTCACTAAGGAATTTGCCGGTGAGGAAATTCCTTAGCAAATAACTACTAGCAGTGGAATAAGTACTCAAAAGTAAACATAACAGAATACAAGCATAGTCATCATGATGAAATGAAGACAGGCACAGAGTACTGGAAGCGTAATCATAGGATAACACAGGATGAAGACAAACAGACTGAAGAAATTGAACTAAGGAAATTGAGAAAGTCTTCAGTCAAAGTCTTCAAACACAGATATGAACAAACACACAACACAGTTATGAGGAAATGAAAGAGTTGAGGAAATAGAACCAGTAAGCTTGCTGAAGATAATGATTTGGTAGACCAGTTCCAACTGTTGTCTCAGTTGTACGTCTGGTTGGAGCGGCTGCGTATTTAAACTCGAGGACACCCAGTCCCAGAAACCCAGTCCCGGACACCCAGTCCTGAACACGCAGCTCAGGACACCCAGTCCTCACCGTATTATCCTTGAACTAAGGTCACACAGACCTCGTCCAATCACTCGTGGTAAGTCTTCAGGCGACTTCCAAACCTTCACAAACTTGGTCACTCAGCGATCCACAATTCCTCTTGGATGCTCTAGACCATGACGCCTAACCGTCTGGAAGAAGCACAGTCTTCAAAGGTAACAAGCGTCGGATCTACGCAGGATCAATCTCTTCAGTGATGCTCAATCACTTGGGGTTTGTAGGTGTTTGGGTTTTGGGTTTTGGGTTTTTGGTTTTTCCTCACTTGATGATTTTCGCTCAAAGTCCTTGGAGGATGGGTTGCTCTCAAATGACAAGTGTCAGTTTCTCTCGGAGCAGCCAACCAACTAGTGGTTGTAGGGGGCGGCTATTTATAGCCTAGGGAGCAGCCCGACATGATAAGACATAAATGCTCTTCAATGATATGACCGTTAGGTGGATAGATATTTTGGGACAGCTGGCGCATAGCACAGCAACGATCAGAATTTTGAGTAGTAAAATCCTCAGGGCTATCATGTTCCTCACTGTGTAGGCAATCCGCACTGGCGAATTCCTAACTCCTCAGTCAGGACAAATTCCTCAGAGACCAGAAGAACTTCGTCTCTGTCACTGAAGAAATTGACTGAACTGTATGAGATTTCCAAAGGCTTCACTCGAAGGGATTGGTAGGTGTAGGATTTTGAGTTGAGCATCACATGGAAAATTTTCCTTAGTATTTCCTCGACCCCCTTTAACAGTACGGTGTTTCCTATGACTCAAGAAAGAGAAAAACAAAACTATGAAAACGAAAGTCTTCAAGCTTCATATTTCTCGCATGAATATCAAGTCTTCACGGACACACCAATTTCTTCACTTTCAAAGTCTTCATGAAAGTCTTCAGAAATACCAAAATCTTTAGTCGAAGATATTCATTTTTAGGGGTTGACTTTTCCTGTAAACATCAAACTCCTCATAGACTTATAGACCTATGTACACTCACAAACGCATTAGTCCCTTAACCTATAAGTCTTCAATACACCAAAATCACTAAGGGCCACTAGATGCACTTACAATCTCCCCCTTTTTGGTGATTGATGACAATATAGGTTAAGTTTTCAACGGGGATAACATATGAAGTGTAACTACTGATATTGAGGAATTTGATTGCAAGATATAGAAGAACTCCCCCTGGAGATGTGCATGGTGAAGAATTTGCTTTTGAAGCAATGCACACTTGAAGAGTTGAATCATGGAGATCTCCCCCTATATCTTGTAATTCATACACGCATTTAACATATAATATGAAGAATTTGAAATGCATGATGAAATATGGTGCCTGATGAAATTCAGCATGGCAATAATATTAACGAGGAATAAGCATGCAGAATAGTGCATCAAAAGTATCAGAGCACAGTGCATCAAAAGTATTAGAGCACCATCGGGTTTAAGATTACAACTCGATCCAGTAAAGTTTTAGAAGAGCGAGAGTTGTAACTTAGCAAAAAAACGCCCATATAGTAGACCCGCTTGAAGACTAACTCATATTTCTCCCCCTTTGTCATCGAATGACCAAAAGGATCGAAAATGAGGACTAACGCCCCTGAAGATAATCATGTTGAAGAAGGAGCACCAACGTTGTTGGGGTCGTTTGTTGATGTAGGGCCTGCTGCAGTGTCGTCCAAATCTTCATGTTCATCAGTGTCGCGTGATGAAGAATATGAGCTGGCCACTAGAGAAGGAACCTGGACCTTCTTGAATTTCTTCGATGGAGGTGCAGACCAGTCAAAATCTTCTTTGAGACCCATGTTCTTCAGATCTTCTTCACCATACAGATGTGACAGGATTGCCCAGGTGCGACCGAAGACTTGATGGAGGTAGTAGTGGTTTTTCTTCACTGCATTGTGTGTGGCAGTCATGTTGTGAAGAAGTGAACCAAACTGACGCTTAACCCATTTCTGATTTTGATCCACCTTCTGGTGAAGACTAAGCAGAAGTTCACGGTCAGTCATCACACGCGGAGCAGTGGCTTGAGGAGTGGACTTGGGTGCATTAGCAGAGTCATGTGTGGCAGAGTCATCATTGGTGGAATAAGATGCAGCTTTGTGAAACTGACCATCCAATGGACGAATGCCTTCATCTATTACAGCTGGTGCCTTGCCCTTTCCATCAACTGAGGAATATGTCTGCTTGAGGACTTCAATTGGGGGCAAGTAGCTGAGGTGATTCTGGAAATTAGCTTTGTAGTTTAGTGAAGACCCTGTCCGGAGGAATCTCATAATCGAAGGTGCATAAGGCTTCATCTCAAACGGAGACAGTGCAACATTGGCCATAGTCCTCATGAAGAAATCATGATAATTGACAGGAATGCCATGAACGATGTTGAATACCAGATTCTTCATGATGCCAACAATTTCCTCATCAGATGAGTCATGGCCTTTGATGGGACTGATTGTCCTCGTAAGAATACGATAGACAGTTCTGGGCACATACAACAATTCCTTCATGAGGAATTTGGTTCTTGGTGCTTGACCTGGCTTCAAAGGTTTCATCAGCACCTGCATGTAATGATGTGTGAGCTCAGGTTCACTGTAGATGCAACGAGCTTCTTCAAGGGGAGGACTGAGTGGTAGAGCACGAAGCAATTCAGAGGCTGGTGCAGTGTAGTGAGTGTTTTCAGACATCCAGTCCAGCACCCATGAATTCACATCTTCAGCATCTCCGGTGATGTGCAGCGTTGCATAGAATTGAAGAATTAGTTCTTCATTCCAATCGCAGATGTCAGAGCAAAAGTTTAGCAGTCCAGCATCATGAAGAACACTGAGGACTGGTGCGAAGCACGACAGAGATTCCATATCCACGTGAGGAATATGCTCATGGTAGAAGATCTTCTCCTTGTTGAACAGCACCGAGGAATATAATTTGGCTTGACTGGCAGTCCAGAAACACCTCTTCCTAATGCGAGCAGAGTCATATGGGTTGTAATCTTCGAAGAAGACATGCTCACCAAAGAAATCATCAGCCTTGAACTTTTGCTTGCGTGAGAATGGATCCTTTGGCTTCGGCAGAGGAGTGTCAGTGAGTTGCATCACGACCTCAGGAATCTCAATCGCAGGTTCTTCAGGCTGAGGAATTTCTGGTTCCTCCTCAGTGGCAGTCTATGTCATTGGTTGTTCAACAGCAGCAGTTTCTTCAGCGCTAGTGGCTGGAATTTCCTCATGGACAGATGCAGTGGGATGAGTTTCTTCAGAGTCCATGTGAACAGTTTGTGTGGGGGACTGAGGAATTTGCTGTAGAGGGGTGAACATTGGAGAGTTTGAATGCTGACCTTCCCAGAATTCATCACTGATTACAGGTGTGGAGTAGCCAATGTCCACATCTTCATCTTCTATTTCTTCAACGCTAGCCTCTTCAGCTGTGAACTGAGGCATAGGCGAGGAGATGATAGGTGTTGAAGTGATCGCATCCACTTCAATTTCTTCATCCAATGGTTCAGACGAAGCAGTAGAAGGAGTTTCTTCATCAGATCCGCTGGGGATCACATATTCTTCATCAAAAGGAACAAGGTCCTTTGATGTCCTGGTTGAGATGGGAACAACATCGATCGGATTTGCAAATGAACTTGTCATAGGCTTCATTTTCTTCGGAGCTGAAGAATCTGAAGCAGCTGATGCTTTCCTTTTCTTCACTGCAGCACGCTCTGCAGCCTTGGTCTTCTTCACATCCGATGCAGATGGAAGGATTGGAGTTGAAGTTGGTGCAGGAGCAGCTGAGGAATCTGGTTGATTTTATTCAGGCACAACTGATGCAGTTGCCCTGAGTTCTTCAGTTTCTTCAGGCACACCACTAGTGGGTGCCCTGGCAATTTCTTCAGTGGCTGGAATGTAGTCATCAGCCCTGGAACTCACATTATCTTCAGCAGCCTGATTGTCATCAGCGGTGCTGGCATTTTCTTCAGTAGGCCGAGCAGATGCTTCAGCCTGAGGAATTTCCTGTTGCATTGGGGCTGCAACATTGGAAGTGAAGTTATCCGCAAGTTTCACAAAACGAACCTTGGCTCCAAGCCAATCAGCACGATATGCGTCAAAGTCATCACTGAGTTTCTTAATCTTAGTCTGAATAGTGACAAGTTCTTCAGTTGTCATAGAGACAACATTTTTCTTCAGATAGCGCTCTTTCTTGTACTGCGCTTTCTTGATTTGCCTGGCCTTCTCAAATTTCCACTTTTCTTCTTGAATGAAGTGGGTCAGTATGTGACTCTGGCCAGGAGTCAGCTTGAAGTCAGGCAAGGGAGTGTTGGGGTCCTTGTGCCAATCATCAATGTAGTCGAGGATCAGCTTGGGATCCAAAAGCAGTGGCACCTCTGATCCCTTGGCTCTAGCGGCCCTGACTTGCCTGTCTCTGATGATTTCTGCAAGTTCATCATCATCAGCTTCGTCTTCATCAGACGACACTTGGAAAGCGACTTGCTTCTTTTGAGGACTTGGGCGAGGACCTCGTCTAGCAGTGGCCTTTGTCTTCATCAGTGAGGGGCTAGCTGAGGAACTTGGTGCAGCTGAGGAACTAGCTGAGACACCTGAGGCAATGGAGATGTCGGCAGTCCTTTGGCACGAGGCGAGATGCATAGGTGCTGAGGATTTAGTCGGAATAGCTGAGGGCTTTGGAGGAACAGGAGTAGCATGAGGACTTGGCCGTGAGGGCTTTGATGATTCTGGCCGTGAGGGCATTGCTGATTCTGGCCGTGAGGGCATTGCTGAGGAACTTGGCCTGTGCGCAGGCTTCTTAGACATAGCCTTCTTTGGCTTGACAGCAGAGGCCTCAGCAGAGGCAGCAGCAGCAGCAGAGTCTTCATTGAATTTCCCCACTGCTTCTCTGGTAGCCAACTTGGCTTGGCGCTTGGCCCATTCATCAGGATAGTCCTCACCGCACTTGAGGCTGGTGGGATCTGCTATCTGGCCAGGTGCCAATGGAGCTCTTGGGCATGGAGGATTGAGTGCGAATTTCTTCATGTACTTAGGAGTGACATATCTGTACTCCCTCCATTCTCTTGCCCATCTCCTCTCTATCCTCTGTTTGCGCACTTTGCGCTCATTCTTGGTTTCCTTAGTAGGTGTGCAGTACCCAGCATATATGTCATGAGGGATCTCAAACGCTGTATTTACCTCAGGCCTCTTTCCTCCTTTCTGTGGCCTTTTACCATCAGCCATTTTCTTCAGTTGCGGAATTTGAACAATCGAATTCTCTGAAGAAGTATGCAACTTTTCTTCGAGGAACACTGCAAATGAGTTAAGTTGATGAGAACCTAGTGATTCAGCAGCTGACATGTGTACCTGTGAACAAAGTATAGTTGCGAGGAATTTGGAGAGGTCATATGCGTTCTCAGAAGGTTTTTCAAGAAGAACAAGTTTGAGGAATTTGACCAGACGAGTCTTGAAGATTTTCACTAAGCGTTCTTTGTCTTAGGTTCTAGAGTTGTATAGATCGAAGATCCACACAATTGAGGAATCTTGAAGAAAAATGATGCTTAGAGAAATGAATCAAGAACGGATGACTTGTGAGGTGTTCAGTGTGTGAAGATATGAAGAAAAACACTTTTGAAGATTTTGTAGATAATCATTCGAATCAACGAGGGCAGTAAAAGTAACTTTTAATTACCCTGGATGAAGAACATGATGAACAGTGAAGTGGAGAGGTGAAGTTCATCTGTGTAGATCTTCCACGCCCTAACTCGGCGGAGGAAGACATCTACGGTGACGGCGGAGTGAAGATTTCCGCGGTCGGCGCGAGTACGTCAACGACGAGGTCGAGGCAGTGAAGCTCTTCCTCATCGGCGGCGATGAAGTAGCGGCGGCGCTAGGGTTTGGGAAGCTTGAGCTAGAGAGAGAGGTCGAGCGGAGTAAAAGAAGTGAGGAAGGGAAGGAGGGGTATTTATAGCCACGGTGAAAAACTGCTCGCCCAAAGAAATTGGACGAACGTGCCCCTGACCCTTCTCATTCGCATGACATGTGTCACCCACGTAGTGAGAGGTGGAGATCGTGTTAGATCGTGAGTGAGTGGATAAGTGTACCGTGGGATGCGGAACGGTTTGAGTGGCAAAGTCGAAAATTTCGATAAGATAGGTTTTAAAGTTCCGTTCGCAATTTTTTCAGCTGACAAGGACACACTGAAGATTTTGAATGAGTTTCAAATAGAACGCACATGAAGAATTTGTGAACAGATTGGGTTGAGTATAGCATAGAGGGGAAGGGTCCGATCACATTCACTTAGCAGAAAACCAACTTGAAGAAATAGCAATAAGTGAATGCTGTAGAGGACATAAACTCACATATATATATATATAGCCAATGAAGAAAAACGATGAAACCAGTGAAGACTATGCAAAGTTGAAGAATATGAATAATTTGAGAAATTTCAACTTTTGGTGGTGGCGTGACCCACCGTATAAGAATGATGATTTCAGACACCGCGTACAATTATCGTAGGGTTCTGAGAATCAAATTCTTCACACTAAGAGTGTTATTCTTCATTGATTGAAGAAAAACGTTTCTTCATGTGTTGCACATCTAAGTCATCAATTTTGCGTAAGTGTTAGGATGAGTGTCCTTTTCAAAGAACATTCAAAGATTCTAGGATATTTAGCTCACACCGCAACTTGCTAAATCTCTTCTCATCCAAGGGCTTTGTGAAGATATCGGCTAGCTATTCTTCAGTCTTCACATGCTCAATAGAAATGTCGCCCTTCAACACATGATCACGAAGAAAATGATGACAAATCTGAATGTGCTTTGTCTTCGAGTGCTGAACTGGGTTGTGAGCAATCTTGATGGCACTCTCATTGTCACAGAAGAGAGGCACATTCTTCATGTTGATGCCGTAGTCCTTGAGAGTTTGCTTCATCCATAGCAATTGGGCACAGCAAGAACTAGCGGCAATGTACTCAGCTTCAGCAGTAGATAGTGATACGCAGTTCTGTTTCTTCGAGGACCAACAGACCAAAAATCGTCCAAGGAAATGACATGTACCAGATGTTGACTTGCGATCCACACGATCACCAGCATAGTCAGAGTCAGAATATCCAACAAGATCAAAATCTGAGCCCTTGGGGTACCATAATCCAAGTGTTGGTGTGTGAGCTAGATATCGAAGAATATGCTTCACAGCCTTATGGTGTGATTCCTTCGGTGTAGCTTGAAATCGGGCACACATGCAAACACTAAGCATTATATCTGGCCTAGATGCACATAAGTACAATAAGGAACCTATCATGGAGCGGTATACCTTATGATCGAAGTCAATACCATTTTCAACAGTGCACAGGTGGCCATTTGTGGGCATAGGAATTTTGACGCCTTTGCAATCTTGCATGCCGAATTTCCTCAGTACATCCTTGAGGTATTTCTCCTGAGATATGAATATGCCATTGCGTTGTTGACGAATTTGAAGACCTAAGAAGAATTTCAACTCTCCCATCCTAGACATTTGATATTCTTCACTCATCATATAGGCAAATTCATCACTATAACGTTGGTCAGTACAGCCAAAGATAATATCATCAACATATATTTGGCACACAAACAATTCACCATCATAAGATTTAGTGAAAAGAGTAGGGTCGAGTGAACCGGGTTTGAAGCCTTTCGTCATGAGGAGTTCCTTCAAGGTATCATACCAAGCCCATGGGGCCTGCTTGAGGCCATAGAGGGCCTTGTTGAGTCTGAAGACTTTGTCAGGATTCTTTGGATCGTCAAAACCTGGGGGTTGAGCAACATATACTTCTTCCTCAAGCTTACCATTGAGGAATGCACTTTTCACATCCATTTGCTATAAAGTGATATCATGATGGTTAGCATAAGCAAGTAATATGTGAATAGCCTCAAGTCTAGCAACATGTGCAAAAGTTTCATCAAAATCAATTCCTTCAACCTGTGTGTAGCCTTGAGCTACAAGCCGTGCCTTATTCCTCACCACAAGGCCATTTTCATCTTGCTTGTTGTGGTAGATCCACTTTGTGCCGATGATATTGTGCTTGCGAGGATCTGGACATTTGACCAGTTCCCAGACATTGTTGAGCTCGAACTGATGTAATTCTTCTTGCATGGCCTGAATCCACCCAGGCTCCAAAAATGCTTCATCTACCTTAGTGGGCTCTCTAATAGATACAAAAGCATAGTGCCCACAAAAGTTAGACAAATGTGAAGCTTTTGAGCGTGTGAGAGGACCTGGCGCTTTGATGTCATTGATGATCTTTTCAACTTGCACTTCTTTTGCAATGCGAGGATGAGCTAGTTGTCGTTGAAGAATTTGATCAACGTTTTCTTCAGCACCATTTTCTTCAGGTGCATTAGCTCGAAGCTCTTCATGTTCTGGAATGAATTCTTCAGTAGATTCTTTAGTAGGAATGACATCCTCAATAGCCTTGAACTTGATAGTTTCCTCAGGTGCTGGTTCATCTATCACAGTAGGTAGGTGCTCTCTTTGCGAGCCATTAGTTTCATCGAACCGCACATCTACAGTTTCAACAACTTTGTGAAGAACGTTGTTGAAGACTCTGTAGGTGTGCGAGTCCTTTCCGTAACCAAGCATAAAACCTTCATGTGCTTTCGGTGCAAATTTTGAGTTGTGATGAGGATCTCTAATCCAACATTTAGCACCGAAGACTTTGAAATAACTTACATTGGGTTTCTTATCAGTGAGGAGTTCGTAGGCAGTCTTTTTGAAGAATTTGTGAAGATATACTCTGTTGATGATGTGGCATGCAGTATCAATTGCCTCAGTCCAGAAACGACGAGGCGTTTTGTATTCATCAAGCATAGTGCGAGCTATCTCAGCAAGAGTCCTGTTCTTGCGCTCCACGACGCCATTCTGCTCAGGAGTGTAAGGAGCAGATAACTCATGAGTAATACCAAGTTCATCAAGATAGTCATCGAGACCAGAATTCTTGAACTCAGTGCCATTGTCACTTCTGATGTGCTTGATCTTCACACCAAAGTTGGTTGAAGCCCTCGAGGAAAATCGTTTGAAGACTTCCTGCACTTCATGTTTGTAAGTAACAGGGTGTACCCATGTGTAGCGAGAATAATCATCAGCAATAACAAAGCCATATTGAGATGCTTCATTTGAAATAGCAGAATAATGATTAGGACCAAAGAGATCCATGTGAAGCAATTCAAACGGGTGAGTGGTGGTCATGATAGTCTTTGCTGGATGCTTGGCCTTCGTCATCTTCCCAGCTTCACAGGCTCCGCATAGGTGATCCTTGAGGAATTTGATATTCTCGATGCCAATGACATGCTTCTTATTCGCAAGCGTGTGCAAATTCCTCATGCCTGCATGACCAAGTCGTTGATGCCAGAGCCAGCCTTCTGAAGCTTTTGCAAGTAAGCACACGGCTGGTTGTGGTCCTGTAGAGAAATCAACAATATACAGGTCTCCTCTCCTAAAGCCTTCGAAGACTTTGGAATTGTTAGCTTCCAAAACCACAACACAACGGTACTTGCCAAAGACAACAACGATACCAAGATCACAAAGCATTGAGACAGACATAAGGTTGTATCCTAAGGACTCAACAAGCATGACTTTCTCCATGTGTCGATCCTTTGTAATTGCAACCTTACCTAGACCCAATACCTGACTTTTGCCTTTGTCAGCAAAGATGATATGCTTCAGATGCAACGGAGATAATGGAGCATCCATCAATAGATTCTTGTCACCAGTCATGTGGTTTGTACATCCACTATCGAGGACCCACTCAGTGGCTTTGGGTTGATCATCCTGCAGATGAATTAGTGCAGCTTACAAACTCATATACTTCATCAGTGAAGAATATGCCATCAATTCATCAGATCAATTTCATCAAGTAAAAGAACTGATAAAGCAATATGAGGACGTGAGAAATGAAAGTTCATTTCTTCATGATTAGCCTGCATCCTATCAGGCATGCTCAGGTCTCCAGCAAATTCTTCAGACGATTACGTGCGTCTGGAGACCTGATGTCAGTGTCAAAACCGGCGGATCTCAAGTAGGGGGTCCCGAACTGTGCGTTAAGGCCGGATGGTAATAGGAGACAGGGGACACGATGTTTTTACCCAGGTTCAGACCCTCTCGATGGAGGTAATACCCTACTCCTGCTTGATTAATATTGATGATATGGGTAGTACAAGAGTAGATCTACCACGAGATCAAGGAGGCTAAACCCTAGAAGCTAGCCTATGGTATGATTGTTGTATATGGAGTTGATGTCCTACGGACTACAACCCTCCGGTTTATATAGACACCGGATAGGGTTAGGGTTACACAGAGTCGGTTACAATGGTAGGAGATCTTGAATATCCGCATCGCCAAGCTTGCCTTCCATGCCAAGAAAAGTCCCATACGGACACGGGACGAAGTCTTCAATCTTGTATCTTCATAGTCCTGGAGTCCGGCTGAAGGTATAGTCCAGCTACCCGAACACCCCCTAATCCAGGACCCCCTCAGTAGCCCCTGAACCAGGCTTCAATGACGACGAGTCCGGTGCACAAATTGTCTTCGGCATTGCAAGGCGGTTTCCTCCTCCAAGTCCTTCATAAGAGGTGACCTTCCGGACTCCAGGAGCCGCGGGGACGGGGCCCACGAGAGCTCTGAGTTCGGCCCTCAGCCGAACACCGTGCCGGACCCTCCAGAGGTTCCGGACTCGGGCAGGCGGCCTCCTTCTAAGAGGGGCAAAACGCCTGTGCCAGTGACCTCTGTCCATCCAGAGGCACCGGACAATCTGCTGGAAGCGCTTTGCAGTGCTTCCATCGACGAGGAGTACCGCACTATCATGAGTGCGGTGATCCAGAAGGTTCAGTCCGCCAAGAGCGGATTGACTGAAGCCTGTGCCAGCCTTCTAACAGGCTTTGAGGTAAGTGTGTTTAAAATGTAGTAGAAATATTACCGCATAGACAGTAGCCCCTGATGCTTTGTTTGGCGTTCACAAAGAAAAGTCGGACAGAGGATCAAATAATATCGCAGGAGTCTAATATAAGTATGTCAATATGCATATGCAGGCTTCGCTGCTGGCGTCCGCCGCACTAACTGCGGAGGTCGTCATACTAAAGCAGGACCTCGAGGGGTCCAAGAAAGAGCTCGGCCTTGCCAAGAGGCAGCTCGAGGAGAACAAGGGTAAGCAATACCCCGTCTATAGATATGTATATATAAAAAGGACACGATTGCAAAATGACAGGATCGTTGTATGTTTGCCAGGGGCCTCGACCGAGGTGGCGACCCTGAAGCAAGCGCTAACCAAGGCTGAAGATACAGCGGCCAAGGAGCGCACCGAGCGAGAGAAGCACGAGGCTCGGGTGGGCGAGGTGCAGCAAGAGCTCCAGGCTCTCGTGACAAAGCACGAGGCATTGGAGCTTGACTCGAAGACGCGAGAGTCTGAGCTTGCCGCGGCCCTTGAGAGTGCAAAGAGTGCCAAGGCCGAGGCCCAGAAGGCCCTCCAGGAGATCGACACGATGAAGAAGATAGCGGTGGGTAAGGCTTTCTATATGCAAAGCAAGCATGTAAAAGTAAATTACCAATTACTTACCCGGATCCGGAGCTCTTCAGGAGCATTCGCAGATTTGCCCCGCAATGTGTCCGATGCCACACAATTTTACCAGGCCGAGGACGGAAGCTCGATGGAGAAGTTGTTCTGGTCTCAGTATGCTGAGGCCGAACATCCGGTGCCGATGAGCGACCAGCTGAAGCAGATGGTCGAGCTACATAAGGCGGCCGATCAGGCCATGAAGGGCTTTATAGTCCGGCTGTGGCCTGGCGACGCCCTTCCGAACAGCTTCTTTGGCCTGGTGAGGCGGCTTGTGGATGCCTGCTCACGGCTGGAGGTTGTCAAGCGATCCGTCTGCATTGAAGGTGCATGCCGGGCTTTCGCCCGTGTAAAAATGCAGTGGGTCAAGCTAGACGCCGTGAAGCTGATCAAGGACGGGCCGCCGAAGGGCAAGGAGCACCGCCACCCCGAGATGCATTACGATGGTGTTCTGCCGGGTGCCCGTCTTATCGCGGATGAGTGTTCGAAAGATGTAATATTTGAGTAAACTTGCTCGTTTTATCCTGTAGTTATGAAAACTTGTTTCATATGTGCTATGCAACGCTTGTTTGAATTTAAAATATTACCTTATGTTTGGTTGTTTATCGAATCTGAGAGATGGCTAGTCCTCGGCTTCTGCCCACATGCCGCTAGTGCTGAGGTGTTCGGGATAAACCTGAGCACTCTTGTTCCTATGTTTGGGTCCTTCAAGGGAGGTGCTTAGCACAACGAATAAGGCAACCGAACTAATATTGCTTTATCACTCTCACTAGCCATAGAATTCTATAATTTTAAATTTCGGCGAAGCCCCTGGTATTCGGAAGGCCGAATTCAGGGCGTGATACACGCCTTTAAGCCGGACAGGGACGGCCCCTCGCCCTAAGCGGCATAAGTCTTTAGGGACTCGAAAAAACCTCGCCGAACAGCGACCAGTCTCTCGCCTTATCATGACAGTCAATTTTAGCTTTCTCTACTGAGGTGCTCAGCCCGGCAGAACCGAGGCACAATCGCAGTAGTTCTCCTAGCGCTACCTTAGCCGATAGAGTGGAACGTAAGGTACCAAAACATAGGAGCCGGGCAAACCCAACATTTGACCAAAGACATGATTCGGAGCTGATGCATATAATGCTATAAGTTCGGGGTGCCGCACTTGTGAAAGTGTTCGGACTTTTCACACCGCATTGTGGGGTACGTGAGCCCCTGGTGTATTGGCCGTACCAAAGTGTACGGTTGCAAGGCGTCGTTAATGAACACACACACACACACACACATATAATGCAATAATGGTCGTAATGTAATGCATTGTTTATTAAAAAGCTACGTTAAAGTAGAGTGATACAGATAGTGCGATAAGCAAAAAGTAGGACTAAGTCCCTTCCAAGGGCGAGCTGAGGGATGATATGAAATCTGAGATCAACCTAGGAATTCCGTTGTATAACGTAGCTGTCTGCCTTCTTGGTTGATGCATCATGTGTTCGGCAATAGTGCTGCCGGACAGTGTTTCCAAAGATTAAGGTCCTGAAAAAAGAAAAAAATAACCAAACGGGAAGCCCCTAGTGCGGTTTAGGCCGCGTTTTGGGGCGTGCCGCAGTTGTGCCCCCCTCCCCACCTGTGCCCATGGTATTTTTAATGCGTAATTATGTACGCGCGGCACGAATATCGCCGTTGGGCTGGGATTGGGGTGGCCGCCGTATTGCTACGCGAGCTCAGATCGCGCCAGGCGGTCTATTTGCCGATTGCCCCGAGCACGCTTGAAGGTGTCCGGGTTTTGAAACGCCGAACTAGTTGATTGCCTTGAGAGGCTGCTTTGCGCTTCTGCTGCAAGGGCCGCGGTGTGCTCCTCTGTTCGAAGGGAGCGCTCTGTGTTTCCATTGACTGTAATAACTCCGCAGGATCCTGGCATCTTGATCTTGAGGTATGCATAATGCGGTACCGCATTGAATCTAGCAAATGCGGTTCGCCCGAGCAGCGCATGATAACCACTGCGGAACGGGACTATATCGAAGATTAACTCTTTGCTTCGGAAGTTATCCGAGGATCCGAAGACCACTTCTAGTGTAATTGAGCCTGTGCAATGGGCCTCTATGCCTGGAATAACGCCCTTAAAGGTCGTTTTTGTGGGTTTGATCCTTGAGGGGTCTATACCCATTTTGCGCATTGTGTCCTGATAAAGCAGGTTCAGGCTGCTGCCGCCGTCCATAAGGACTTGAGTGAGGTGAAATCCGTCGATGATTGGGTCTAGGACCAGTGCGGCAAATCCCCCATGACGGATACTAGTGGGGTGGTCCCTGCGATCGAAGGTGATCGGGCAGGAGGACCAAGGGTTGAACTTTGGGGCGACTGGCTCCAACGCATATACATCCCTGAGCGCACGCTTCCGCTCCCTCTTGGGGATGTGGGTTGCGTATATCATGTTCACCGTCCGCACTTGCGGGGGAAACCTCTTCTGTCCTCCAGTGTGCGGCTGCCGGGGTTCCTCCTTGTCATCGCTATGTGGCCCCTTGTCCTTGTTTTCGGCAATTAACTTGCTGGCCTGCTTGAACACCCAACAATCCCTGTTGGTGTAATTGGCTGGCTTGTCTGGGGTGCCATGTATTTGACACGAGCGATCGAGTATACGGTCCAAGCTGGACGGCCTCGGCGTACTTTGTTTAAATGGCTTATTCTGCTGACCGAGTTTAGAGCCTTTGAATCCGGCATTGACTGCCATATCCTTAGTATTTTCGCTGCTAATGCGGCGCTTATGCTTGTTGCGACGTGACCTACTATTGCCGTCCTTGGTATCTAAGATACCATGGTTTTTTGATATGTTATTACTGCGAGCCAGCCAGTTGTCTTCTCCCGCACAAAAGCGGGTCATGAGTGTCGTGAGAGCTGCCATAGATTTCAGCTTTTCCTGACCAAGGTGCCGGGCTAGCCACTCATCCCGGATGTTGTGCTTGAAAGCCGCTAAGGCCTCCACATCCGGACAGTTGATGATTTGATTTTTCTTTGTAAGGAACCGAGTCCAAAATTGCCTGGCCAACTCTTCTGGCTGCTAAATTATGTGGCTCAAATCATCGGCGTTCGGTGGTCGCACATAAGTGCCCTGAAAGTTGTCGAGGAATGTGGCTTCCAGATCTTCCCAACAGCTAATGGAGTCCGATGGCAAGCTGTTAAGCCAATGCCGCGCTGGTCCTTTGAGCTTTAGTGGGAGGTATTTGATGGCGTGTAAGTCATCACCGTGGGCCATGTGGATGTGGAGGAGGAAGTCCTCAATCCATACTGCGGGATCTGTTGTGCCGTCGTATGATTCAATGTTTACAAGTTTGAAACCTTCTGGGAATTGATGTTCCATTACTTCGTCTGTGAAGCATAAGGGGTGTGCGGCGCCTCTGTATTGGGCTATATCTCGACGCAGCTCGAATGGGTCTTGCCCGCTGTGTTCGGCCCGGCCGGGTTTGCTTTTATTGTGTCCGGCATGACGTTTGTCGTCTCGCAGAGTGGTGCGCCCTCGTGATCCGTAGATCGATCTTAAATCCTTTGCCTTGTCCTCCAACATGTCTCGCAGGTCTAGCGTATCTCCCCATGCCTTTTTATTTGGATGTCGTTGGGGTGGAGGCCGAGCTTTTGGCTGGAATGCCTCTCTATCGCGGCCATGAGGTGGCCGATCAGCCGTGTCATACGCTTCTTCCTCCAGTCGGGGTAGTAACCGGCGCCTTGGGTAACTCTTGGAGGGGCGCTTGAGTTTATATTCCTCGGCCGCGAGGACTTCAGTCCATTTGTCAGCTAGCAGATCTTGATCAGCTTGAAGCTGCTGCTGCTTTTTCTTCAGGCTATTTGCCGTGGCCATAAGCCGCCGCTTGAAGCGCTCTTGTTCGATGGGATCCTCTGGGACGGCGAATTCATCGTCGCCGAGGCTTGCCTCGTCTTTGGAGGGGGGGATGTAATTGTCATCCTCCTCCTCTCCATCTGCCGCTCTCTCAGGAGAGCTGGCTCCTTCATCCTCCTGATCTAAGTCTTGCTGGAGGGGATTGTTGTTGTCTTCGGCACTGTCTGGAGTATTATTATCTCATGTGCCAGTATACCACTTTTGCTTTGGAGGGACTTAGAGCAGTGCCGCTGACGTCGGTGCTTGGGTTGCTTCTTGGAGGGGTCATCCTCCGCTATCTCGTCGCCGTTGCCTTCATTGGGTGTATCCACCATGTATATGTCATATGACGAGGTGGCTTTCCAGTGCCCTATAGGTGCTGGTTCATGTTCGTCTCCTACATCGTCGTCCATACCGTCGATGTCTTCGGAGTCGAAGTCGAGCATGTCGATTAAATCATCGACAGTGGCTACGAAGTGGGTGGTGGGTGGGCGTCGAATTTCTTCGTCGTCCGCATCCCAATCCTGTTGGCCATAATCTGGCCAGGGAAGAGAGAGACCTTAGTGAATTCAGAATGTCGCCAAAGGGCGAATGCTGAAAGATATCTGCGGGGGTGAATTCCATAATCGGTGCCCAATCGGATTCGATTGGCAGGGGCGCGGGCGGTTCAGAGTTAGAAAAAGAGTCCGGCACCTTGGAGTCACGGGCGGTTCGGATTATGCTGGTGTTCGGCTCGATCGCCGTTGAGACTGCAGCCCCTGAGGCGGTGTCTAACCACCCATCCTCGATTGGCGCAGTTGGCTCCGAACTAAGGGTCGGAGCTGATGCGGGTGCAGCCTCCGGGGTACTGTTCGGCGACAGAGCAAGGTCATACCCGGCTGTGGCTCAAATCCGTCAAAGATCAAGTCTCCGTGGATGTCAGCCGTGTAGTTCAAACTTCCAAATCTGACCTGATGGCCAGGGGCGTAGCTTTCAATCTGCTCCAGATGGCCAAGCGAATTAGCCCGCAGTGCAAAGCCGCCAAATACGAAAATCTGTCTGGGGAAAAAGTCTCACCCTGGACCGCATCGCTATCGATGATAGTAGGAGCCATCAAGCCTAACGGCAACGACACGGAGGAACTGTCAATGAAAGCACCAATGTCGGTGTCAAAACCGGCGGATCTCGGGTAGGGGGTCCCAAACTGTGCGTCTAGGTCGGATGGTAACAGAAGGCAGGGGACACGAAGTTTTACCCAGGTTCGGGCCCTCTTGATGGAGGTAAAACCCTATGTCCTGCTTGATTAATATTGATGATATGGGTAGTACAAGAGTAGATCTACCATGAGATCAGAGAGGCTAAACCCTAGAAGCTAGCCTATGGTATGATTGTTGTCCTACGGACTAAAACCCTTCGGTTTATTTAGACATCGGAGAGGGTTAGGGTTACACAAGGTCGGTTACAAAGGAGGAGATATCCATATACGTATTGCCTAGCTTGCCTTCCACGCCAAGTAGAGTCCCATCCGGACACGAGACGAAGTCTTCAATCTTGTATCTTCATAGTCTAACAGTCCGGCCAATGGAGATAGTCCGGCTGCCCGGTGACCCCCTAATCCAGGACTCCCACAACCCCACTAGCCACACAGCTTCATCATGCAAACGTGGCATGGAGGATAGATGTGGTTAGCTCCGTCTCGACCAGCCACAACGTCTCTTGTTCTAGGCGATTCTTCTATTTTCCAAGTTTTTTTAGTTGTAATAACACCATGGCAAGCTAGAGCCACTCTTCGTGTGTGCCCGTGCAAAGGTTAGACGATGGAGAGAAGAGAGATTGAGATCGCAGACCTGGGACCCACCAGTAAGTGAGATAACGGTCATGCACGCGTTGACGAGGCACTCCCTCTACTCTACTCAACGCAAGTACTGTATAAAATCAAGTTATGGGACAAAGCCAACAACCGTTCGTTTTTTCAGGCTATCGACTTACGCTTTGTAGTCCAGGTTGCCAGTTCGGATCTCGTCTTTTAGATTTGTTAGTTTTAGGTCCAAATTTAATTAATGACAAGTGGGACCCCGTGTGTTGTTCTGATATTTCAGTGTAGGATGGTTTTTTTTGAACAAACACTTTGCGCGGTTAGACAAGTAACAACACAAGTTACACGTTTTTTTGCAAGTTTACGAACAAAAATGACAGCGGTATAGAATATCACATCCACCCTACATCTTAGATACTATGGTGATACGAGTTATTACACCGTTGGAAGTGAGATCCAATGGCTTGGGAGTAGTCTTTGTAATTATGCACAATTTCCAAACTCTCCAAAGGTTTTTTTGCAAATAAAACATTCAGGCCTCGTGTGTGCCACTGCATCTTCGATCCAACGGCTCCCCGGTACTCATATTAGGTGCTCCCCGTAGCTTAATTACCCGCTACGGTGATTGGAGTAGTTGTGGGCCGAATGTTACGAAAATATAATCTAAACTGACCAGAATAAATGCCTACACAAATTAATCCAAGGTTGGAGTGCCCCTCGCAATGTAAATAGCTCCGGCTTTGTGAGGGATGGAGAGGTAGTAGCTTCAACGCATGGAAGATACGGTGTGAGAAAGCAAGGTCAATCGAGAGACATATAGATAGAGAGACAGAGTGTGGCCCGACATTCATTGAACAAATATATATGCCCTGGAGAGATATTGTCCGATTGAGCTTTTTAGCAAGGGTGAGGGCTATAAGATAGAGCTTGAGAGATGATCCGGTCACAGACGTGTAGATATATTTTGTGCGTGGGAGGAAGCAAGGTCAACCGATCACATAGGGTCGCCGTGCGATCGAAAGAGTGAGACGGGTTGGAGAGAGTGACCTAGATAGACGATGTGCATGAGAGAGTATACAATGTGAATAGGTCGAATTGGGCTCAAACATGGTGATATATCGTTTTTGTCCAAGAAAGAGCGAGGTCAATCGAGACATACAGAGAGAGAGAGAGAGAGTGAGAGAGATTGAGTGAGCGTGGCCCACCATGAGGTCGAAAGAGTGGTGGTGGCTTGGATGGACTGACCTAGATAGACAATCTGTGTGAGAGAGTATAGAGTGTGTCGATCGAGGCCCGAACAGGGAGATATATCATTTGTGTGTGAAAGAAAACGAGGTTAAACGAGACTCAGATAAAGAGAGCGAGATTGAGCGAGTGTGGCCCGCCGTGCGGAAGAAAGAGTGAGACAGTCTCGAGGGAGTGACCTAGATATACAACGTGCGTGCGTGCGCATGCATGAGAGGTTGGGGGGCTAGATAGGCAATGCATGTATTAGCGCGAGAGGGTGAGAGGGAGAGGGGGAGAGAGAGAGAGAGCTCAGCATGGGGTGCAATGGCGGGTGTGTGAGGTAAATACATTTGGTAACAGAGTGGAAAAAGGGGTTGTGTAGTTGAGAGACTTAGAGATCGAAACATGGAGAGAAAGAATGAACGTGTGTTGGAAACCGATAGCTTCCTAAGGTGATTAGGAGAGGAAGATTGACCGATACAGGAAGTTTGTAGTGTTTGTGCGGGGGGGGGGGGGGCTAAAAACAACATTTGAATGTACATAGTACGACACTTAATATCGATGTTTCAATTCGGTGTACATTGTAAGATTTGAACCGAGGACCAGGCATACGGGTAATTATTTCGAATTCGTGCCATACTAAGTTTCGAAAAGTTGACATTGACTCAGTTTGTTGTGCTATTTTGTAGGTCATATGTTTGAATCCATCCAAAAGTTTTCTCACTACCATGGTGTTCATCATATACATATGAATTTGTATTAAAAAAGTAGCGTGGATACAGTGAAATGCGAAATCCACGTTAGAATTGGAGATCGCTACGTGACACACACTCTAATTCAAATAACTAACTACGTGACACACACTCTAATTCAAATAACTAATTATGTGACACACTCTAATCCACGTTAGCGTGGGTACCGTTTCGATTTTTTTCAAATAACTCCTCATTAATTAATTTATAGTACCCACTCTGTTCACTTTTATAAGACCTTGAAGACATTTCAGACAATGTGCAAAACAGTTCATTTTAAGTTGTCTGAAACGACTTACAAAAGTGAACGGATGGAGTATCTCGTTTCGAATGACTAATTATTGCAAGGAAAACACGGGCATGGTAATACATACAGATTCGTTTCCAAATGAAAGAAGATTGGTTTGCATTCTCAAATAGGCGCACCAGGCAAACCAGGGTCGTGTCGGGGTGGATGCTACTTCGGTGCCTTAAAGGCAACTGCCTTTGGGTCACTGACATGTGGGCCAGCCACCTGTTGGGCCCATATGTCATGGACACATAGGCAGGTGCCTTAAGGCACCGAAGCATAGTCCTGTCGGGGTGGTCGCGTGTGTCGGACGGACACGTAGCACCCAGCCACCCACCCCCCTCCCCCAAAAAAAGGATGACGACAATATAAGTTCGCGCTTCGACGTTTCAGATTGAAATATCTGGCGCCCCCAATTCTAGCCCTGCAAAATCTCTCTTCTCCACCGTCCCTTCCGCGCCCAGATTGCTCAAATCCCTAATTCGCCACCAACCCTCGAATCGCCCCTCGTCTCGTCTCTTTCCCCACCGTTCCCCACCTCTGTGCCGGACGACGACGACGAAGACGACGGTCGCGCTTCACCACCGCATCGGAGCTACCTCATCTACGCCCTCGTCCACCGCACCGGGTGGTCCACCGACAACGTCGGCCGCCGCAACCGACGTGCCTCACAGACACCGAGTTCCACCACATCAGGTGTGCTTCACCGGCGCCGTCTCCCAGCTCACCGGGGCTACTTCACCGAGCACATCGTCGCACCTCCGCCCCCCGAGGCCGTTGGGGCTTCACCAACGGTCTCGTCCACCGCATCATAGCGCTCCGCTGCCACTCAAGATCTGCATCCGTGCGTGGCCAGCCAACGCCAGCGCATCACCCTCAACGGCTCTGAAGTGACCCGCACTCTAGCTAGGCGAGCATGCCCAAACGCCGGCCCGAACTAGGTATCCACGCATCACTCCCTTGTGCACTATTCCGACAATGTTTGGATATCCTTTCATTGCTCTCTTAGCTTACACGCCTATGCAACTCTGACCATAACTCTTATTTCTTCTGGAGATATCATCTGAACAAGCAAATCCATATTTTAGCGAAGCATGACGGCGCTACGAGATCTGGTACACATCCTGCACACCCGTATAACCTTGTAAGTATCTGTCCTCCGGTACAACATCAAGGTCGATTCCTCTTATTTGATCAACCATTCGCCGTGTCAAAAATGCAGAGGGGTGTGCAAGGAGCACAAGGCCTGCACATCCAAGCAAGTGGTAACATGGACTTGTACATGGAACATCCCAAGCGCAAGCAGAGTTGCAGTGAGCCTGTACAACGAGCTAGCGTAAGTCCCTGCATTTCATTTAATTCGTACTAGCATTCGTGTATGATTTGTGTGCAGTGGCTATTCCATGAATTCAAGTTACCAGGGGCGAACATTTAACTTAAAAAATACGAAGGCACTTGCACTCCGGAAATCAACATAACTTGAGAAATGTGAAGCTACATGCACTTTGAAAACCAGCTAATGATCCAAAGTAGTTTAGATTATAAACACTAAATGATGCAAGCACCAAAAAACACAAAATGCAACATGGTGTACAAGGACTACAAACATGGTCTGTACCTGCTTGAATTATTCGTTCTCTGGCTGAAAATATCGAAGTGTAATTGCACGTATAACCAGTGCGCAAACTGCATATCAATATATCTATCCTGCACAAGTATGCCAATAGTTTCAAACAACAGATTAGAAAAGTATTTATGCTATGTTGTCATGATACGGGGACTTTCTGGTAGATGGCCTCGATGTTTCCTCAAGCTATGAAAATGCACTATAATTTGCTTGTCATCAATGCTTGCAAATCTCTGTATCTCTCAACATAGTAGATCATCATTAGACACTAAATCCTTCAATGAGCTTGCAAAATGCTTGCATTAGATCCCCCATTAGACACTATATGTTCATCACCAGGAGCATGTAAAATGTTTGCATCAAATCCTTCATTAGCAGTCTGTTCATTAGACACTTCAGGCTCAAGAGCAACATGAGCTTGTATGTTTGCACCGGAAACTTGATTAGATACATCAGATTAAGTCAGTTCAGTATTGATTGGGGGAGTTATAAAATAAGTAGAAATTGGTTTCATTTTCTCATAGATTCCCTAAATATAAGCAGTTTTACAACACCGTTAGTTTTAACTATTCGCCAGAAATTGAAGAGTTGAATTAGATATAATCAGGGATGTGATGTACCTGCTCGTTGCGCATGCTACTCTTGCAAGCTGCGACTGTCCGTTTGTGCAAGCTCGATGCCATGCCCGTGCTGCCGCCGCTGCCTCCCACGCAGGCTACACCCAGGCTTGGATCTTCATCTTCTTGTCCTTCCGTTCACTTGAAGCCCGGCGACCGCCCTCCAACGAGGGCGCGAGGAAGTGTTGTGTCGGTCTGTCCAGTGGCGGCTAGGTTTGGAGAACCAGACTGGAGGCTGGAGCGAATGAATTGGGATTTTTCCTGCTGTCGATCGATATGGGAGGCGCTCGTTTGGGCCGCGAGCCTGCTATAGGGCCTGCCTTGCACTTATGTTATTGGCCCATCCAAATTGAAACCTTTTTCTTCATTTTTTACATTGCCTGCTCGTGCGTTGGGACGAACAAAACTAGCATGGGCCAACCTGAACGACTCAAACTAGGTGCACACTTTCGAGCCACCTGAGGTGGCCGCCCATACCAGCCCCTATGGTGGCGTCGCCCCTTTTTGCGTGTATGATTGGATAGTGAAAAATATTCCAGTGGCGCTTTTGATTTACCCATAGAATGGTTGAATTGCTTGTTTCTATGAACTGAGTTCGCCAATAATGTGAAGGATGCCAGTCTTTTCATCCTATTGTAGATTGCTTAGATCTCGATATGCCAAAAGTAATCGCATGAAATATACAGTAAAAGCTAGTGTGATGTGTTTGGCTACAACTAGTCTGACTACACGTCCTCATATAACATATCAAGGACGCACCATCTTACCAGATTAACCATTCGACTTACCCATGCAGTGTGGGAAGAAAGAAGTATTGGGACTGCGTATCCAAGCAATTGATGCCATGGACTCCTTCGTACAACCTTGTAAGCGAAAAAGAAGTTGCAGTGTGCCTGTACAAAGAACTAGCGTAAGTTCAGTTACCTGCTTCTCGGAATTTTAGTTAGCCACTTATTGCAAAATTGTTCAATTATGTTGCTTGGCTTAATTTAGTTTGCTACTGATTACATAATGGCACAGCCTGTTAATCATATTGTAGACTGCGCCTATCTATGTGTTTGATACTTACTGTTAAGAATTACCTGTTTGCCTTAACTTAAATATCTACTTGTTTGTTTAACTGCTTTGCTGCTGCAACAACGGGTTACAATGATGTTAATAACTACTTTTCAGCATCCAATTGAAACTCTTTAATTCCTTGTTTGTTTAACTGGTTTGCTGTTATAACTCCCAGTTGAGATGTTTTGCTAACTTCAACTTTTCTGAATCCAATCGGAACTTTAATGGCAAAACAGGTTAGCCCAAGATCAAAGAGCGAGGTCCCCATGGACGTTGCATCATCCCACAGCAGTGGCACCGGCCCAATCGTGCATTATGAATTGCCAACTGCTGATGCTCTAGAGGCTAAACTAGTGGTAGAAAGAGATTCTGCTTCTGCACTTAGAGATGAAGTTGACATGTTGAGGAAGCAAACAGCACAATCACAAGCAGTACTCAAGACAACCATTAAATATTTGGTGGATTTCAAAATGAAGCAAGCTGAGACTGACCAGATTGTTAAGGTCCTGAAGGAAAAAAGGAAATTAAATTCCTACTTGGTAAATCATAGGTGAAATGTTCTTTCCATAGTTGAATAACCTTTGTGTTGTCTGTTCATGTAATCAATCAAACCATTTGTTTTAGAGATCATGTAATAATTGTTTTTTGTTTTTTGTTTGTAATTTTATTTGAGCACAAGTCTGTATTAATTGATAAGACTCGGAGACATTTCATTTGGATTGCTGTGCCAGACCTACAAATATGCCAATCGGGCTGAATGTGCATTCAACAATAGTAGTATAGATGGACCATAAGTGGCACGCATCGGAAAGGGCGAAGATGCTGGCTAAAAAAAGCATGCTATTGTAGCCAAAAAAAAGTACAGTGGTCTGTCTTATGTATGTTAGTTGATATTATCGATCCATATACTCTATAAGTGTTTATATGTCTGTTAGTTCCGTACATTCTTGGTTGATTGACTCGGTATTTGAATCTTGGTACATCACTTGTGTACATATCTAAATGGGAGTACACATTATGCTGTGTGTGACATTTGAGTTGGACATGAAGTGTTCCAAATATTCGAATTCACCTTAAACTGGATTCTAGTTTCTGAATTTGAATATCGGCATTTGTAAACCATATTCATATATGACAGTGGAATACATCTTTGTCGTCCTTTTGAAGATATATAAAACACATAGAATGATTTATAAAGATTCATATAGGAATACAAAATGGATTCAAATTTAGTTGCTAGGGTAAACGTGGATGCTTATTGTCCCAAAATTCGAAAGAAACAGCAAAATGTCCACTCCCACATCGGCTGCCCGAAGCCAAGTGTTTGGGAGATGGAAATTACTGTCTACCCATTACACGGACAATCCATCGGCCCGATTTCCACTGCTCTAAATAGGGGTAGGTTAGTAACTTCAATTAGACGTGACACGACCGCCTCTGAGCCCATTCCGACACGGTGGGCGTCAAACATGGGCAACAAAACTCATTTGATTCAAGCTCGTCCGAAAGACCTCTGTTTCTCCCTCCATTCCCCATTCATACACGGTGGGAGGCAAAACACCCTCTCCTCGTCCGAAATAGATGTAGGCTAATATTTTAAATAGGGGCAGATGTGTAACTTCCATCAGACATGACACAACCGCCCTACCTGTCAGCCCCGTTCATACACCATGGGCGGCAAAACACCCTCTCCTTGCCCGAAATAGTTACCGGTAAATATTTGGGAGATGCGAGATTACCGTCCTATCCCCAACCGACGAGACGTCCAAATTTGAAACAGGGGATAAGTTCGTAACTTTCCCATATTTCAGACAGGCGCGTCCCAAAAACATGGTTCCCCGTACCTCTCCCTCCATTTTCCCATTCATACACCACCCGTGCTAGAACACCCCATTCCCACACCAGCCTTTGTCCGCCACCCCATCCATCGCCGCCGTCCTCCACCACATCCATCGCCACCGTCCTCCACCATGCCGGAGCGCCTACCAAGACCGCGTCGTCCACTGCTAGAGATGGACGTTTCTCATCCACGGCGACGGACCAGTAGCCTTGCATCGCATCCTCTCGCTTCATCGGCACCGTCGTCCTCTTTGCCAGGGCCGCTCACACGACCTTCTCTTCCACCGCAACGGGACTTATCCCCCGATGCACCCGTCTACCGTCGCAGATCTGCTTCAACGCCACCGACAGCCATCGCACCCCCGATGCCTACACGGCGCCGCAAGAGAGGTGGTACTTCATATCTCCTCAACTTTTTGATCTCAACCAGAAAATAGATCTTAACTTGGTTACTCTACTTTCTTTTCAGCTCTTAGAATTTAGTTCTTAGTTCGAAGCAAACAATGGATGCTAAATATCATTTCTCCAGTTTGCAGCTTCAAATCTACCATGGCACAGCCATAATACGGTTTAATTGATCATGCTTAGGGTTTAATTGATCATGTTGGTTCCGTGGTGGTTTCTTTAATAGAAATCAGAGGGGAAACCCTCTTTTGCTAAAAAATATATGCTTAGAGTTTCCCCCTTTTATGATCACTATACGATCAGAATACATGCTTCGTGTGATAATAACACTGCTCCACCCATCAAGCTAAACAAGCTTAGTTGTTCAAATACGAATCTGATATTATTAAAACAGAGTTGTTTAATTGGTTAGCTAAATGTTCCTAAATTAGTTTCAAAAATGCATGTTCGCCGCTCAGGTGTGTATCTCTGTGTGTGGTCTGGTCAGCACGGTTGGGGAGGTGAACTTTGCATATGTAGGGGTTTATAGGGAGACACTCTCCGAGTTGAAACCATAATGCATTACATAGATAATCTGACTACTTTTTATGTTTTCATGAATCTCAGATTCTGAACAACATCATAATGATTATGAGCTTGCGCGCATGAAAAGAATAAAGCAGAACAATGCCATGGCTGTCAAACTTGGCATTAAGGGACTGAAATCAAGTCTGGATGCAATGCAATGCAAACACTCTCCACCTACAGATTCATGCTCAGAATATGACCCTAACAGTGATTCTGAGCTAGAGGGAGACCTAAGTCAATGTAGCTCCCTAGTGGAGGAGTCAGAGGAAGATGCCCTATCTTATTCACCCATCAAGGTACTTGCTCTAACTTTCCAAGGTTACATTGCTCGCACATATCTTGCAACTGATGCTTTGCATTGCTTCTACTTTGTTGAACTGCCATTAGCTTAGTTTACACATCGTGTATGTGAATACGCCCTGCCTATCCATTTTCAGTACATATTCCATCTATCATCATACCATATTTATGCATTCAAATGCTGTTCTTGTGTATTAGATGTTCAAAAGGAAGAGGGCGATTGCTGATCGTGGAGGAGCACAAGCAAAGTATTTGGAAAAGGTAGTGGCACCTGATAAATCAAATAGCCCATTAGGTGTAGTTGCAATATCACCTGACCCACAAAATACCCCAACTCTAGCAGACTCTAGCCCTACTACACTGGTCATTTCTGATGCCCCAACTCAGCAGACCCCAACTGCAGCAAACAGTGTGATTATGCCAGTTGACATAGCACCAGCTGTACGATGCAAAACCCCCATTCCAGCAAAGAGTACACCAAATCCAGTTGCCAAATCCCTTTTCAAACCAGAGAGAGCCCCAATTGCAGCAAATAGAACCCCTGTTCCATTTCATCCCAGTTTAGAAGACGAAGCTTTTGTTGTTGTCAGGAACTTTGTGCGCATCTTTCCTTCATGGAAAGATTATACCATAGCCACAGAACAATTTCCAGTCTTCCTCCGCAACTTACGCGTAAGTAATGTACTAATGTTATTCATGGTCATTACTGCATATGTTTCTGGTGACAGAAGACACAAGATTTCATTCTTTTAAATAGGCGAGGCGCAAACTGGATTGTGATGATGATCAAGGGTTGGTTGCGCTTTTCAAGCACTCGTTGGTGAAGTATCGTTCCTACCTGAGGCAAGCGCACTTCAATGGCAAGCCTCTGAACGAAATTTCTGTAAAGACTCCAGTGCTACATTTATCCGACGGTGACTGGAATAATCTTGTTACACATTGGTCTCGGCTGCAGCGTAAGGTACTGTCTATGATATCACATCACAATTTGAACTACATTTCTGCATTTTCCTTAATGTCTCACTTGTACGAAAACTGTTAGCAGAAGAACGTTCGTTCTCAAGGGACCACAAAATCTCGCAACTATACTGCACACTACATTGCTCTTGTGAGTACCTCTTTCCCTGTATGACCATACTTACTTTCATAGCTGTTTGATTATGTAGCATCACTGCACATGTTAGCCTCGTAATTGTCCATTTGGTGGACATTTTAAGATCCGTATGGACTCTTACATAAATTTACAATCAACCCAATGCTTTTGAAGAGGTTTAGCTCTGCAGTCCTCTTATAAGGACTGAACGTGGTCTATCACTGTAATTACATTAACAACTACTCCCTCCATCCCATAATATAAGAACGTTTTGTATAGTACACTAGTGTTCAAAACACTCTTGTATTATGGGAAGAGGGATTGGTTCATTTTGTAGCATTCTGCATCTTATCTCCCTCGCCCACCATTTACTAAAAAAGATCAGATCTATATTTAATCTTACCAACAAGTAGAATACACAGACAATGCCAGTGCAGAAGTGTAGCCCATTGCTCTTGTCAGTACATTTTGTCCTGTAACGCTTGTACTTCCAGGGATTGGTAGTTGATTATGTAGCATCAATCTGCATCTTATCTTCATTATCCTCTATCCCTTCCAGTATTATCATATCTATAATTACTCTCTACAAAATGTAGAGTACAGGCAATGCTTATGAAGAAGATTCTATGCTGAAAATTCTTGAGTTATCCTTCCCTTGCCATGGAGAAGGGCATTATAAAGCCGGTGTTAACTGTTAATGTAAGTCAGTCCTTCTAAAGCCTTTATCCTCAACTGCTGTTTAATTTGCTCATACTCCCTATCGTTTACTGCTGTTTAGTTTGCTGTTTCTACCAAAATGCATGTTCGTAAGAACCGTAAGTTCTAAGTTTTACTTGTAAAACCAAATTCCTTATTCATACCATGCACATTACTTAATACTCCCTATATGTATGCTTGTTTTTGTGGATCTATAATCCAGTGTGTGGTGAAGCAGCCCACGTTTGCACCTTGTCATCTCCTGTTTTATCTTACTGATGCGGCTGATGATATGAACAACATGCCATGCACATTATCCAAAATAGATACAATGATTTTCTTTGCCCTTCATCTATGCTTGTTATGTTGACATGGTAATCTAGTAGTGTGGTGAAGCTCCCCGCATTATGAACAATGCCAAATTATGCTATTGATATTTTTAACATACTCTTTATTTTCTAATTGAAATTGGATAGAATTGACAGAACAATTATCATCTTTGTTTATACACGTGCAAAACTTGTCATCTCTCTACTTTGTTTCAGGGTGATATGCCTAATGGCATGCACAAGTCTGCTGAAGGCTGTGAGACAAACCCAACATATATTGAAGCAAAGAAGGCAAAACATCTTGAAGATAGCGAGACAACCCCAAAGTCTTGTCTTGATGTAGTGTTCAAGTTACTTGAGACTAACAGTCAGACAAGCTCACAGAATTCGTTATCTGAATCAGTTCGACTTCTTCAGTCCCAAGTTCTAGCAGAAAGGCATTCTGCAACTCAACTTCGACTTGAAGTCCTATCTCTAAGAAAGATTGCGGAGAACACCAATGAGAACCTCATCGCTAAACAGCTACACCTGGAAGCTATGACCGACATGCTAGGCCGGTCTCACAGCCTTGCTCAATAGCTTGCGCAGCAGTTCCCCCGCAAGGATAACCTTTCTTGAACTGTCTTGGAAGTGGTCTCGGTTCAGTATTATTTTGTTACGCTGCAATGGTGCCCAATTTTTGTAATCTTCTTCTTCGTTGCACTTTATGATCACTGGTGGCGAACTTTGATGCCCGATATACCTTAAATCCTTTATTGTGTAGTGTAGGTTTATTCTTAGTTACTATGCCGTAATTTCTTTATTGTATAGAGTAGGTTTGTTCTTAATTCCTACTAGTTACGCAGCAGCCCGAAATGAACCTCGGCCCATGATTGTGCGAATCAAATCGCGAGCTTTTAACAGGCCAAAATTGTCTGGGTCCTTGTTTGTCCCAATCAGATATCGGTTGCGAGCAGGCCGGATGCAAACCATGACGTAGTTAGGCCCAACTATATGACGGGCTTTTAACAGGCCGAAATTAATATAAGGCCGAAATGTTAAACAGGCCCTTAACAGGCCAAAACTAATATCAGGCCGAATTACTAAGTGGGCCTTTAGCAAGTGGGCCCAAACGCATAGTGTCTAGTTGACAGGCCAAATCTGATATGGGCCATAATTGAGCCCAAAGCCTCTTAAAGGGCCGGACCTGATCTGGGCCGTAATTTGGCCCAGAACGTGGTAGGCTTTTAACGGGCCGGATCTCATATGTGCCACTATTAGGCCCGAAGCTTGGTAGGCCATTAATGGACCAGATCAAATATGGGCCGACATTTGGCCCAAAACATGGCAGCCAGTTAATGGGCCGGCCTACTAGGGTCCTCAAAATCTTGTGGGCCTACAGCTGGGCCGGCCCATTAATGTCAGTGAAATCTCGTGGGCCTTTAGCTAGGCCGGCCCATTATGACCCGCAAGAATCTTGTGGGCCTTTACTTGGGCCGGCCCATTATGGCACACAAAAAACTTGTGGGCCTTTACCTGGGCCGGCCCATTATGGCCCGCAAAATCTTGTGGGCCTTTAGCTGGGCCAGCCCATTATGGTCCGCAAAATCTCATGGGCCTTTAGCTGGGCCGGCCCATTATGGTCCGCAAAATCTTGTGGGCCTTTAGTTGGGCCGGCCCATTTAAACTTGTTGGGCCGTGCCACATGTCAACGTATCATAGGCGTCTTCTGTCCAGTGAGTGGATGACATCTGTCCCGACGATGAGCCGACACGTGTTTCCTCTAGCCAATGATGATTTTACACGTGGAAAATCCCAATTGGTCGGGGCTGTTAACGGGTTATCGGATCCAAAACCTGACCTGATAGCTTAATGGCGTTCCGTTATGGTGGATGCCACGTGTCGGTCACCCTTGACGAAAGCACTTTTGTGACGCGCGATTTATCGTCATGGAAGTGGACACTTTCGTGATGATAATTTTGGTAATGTCATGGAACACTTCTACGATAGCACAGGTATGACTATCTTGATTCTATCATAAATTTGCCATGGATGTACATGCATGACAAAAAAAGCGACCTACTGTGACAAACACGTATCATCACGAAAGTGTATTTTTTCTGTAGTGCTCCGTTCGGAGTTACTTGTCGCAAAAATGGATGTATCTAGACATATTTTAGTTCTAGATACATTCATTTTCGAGACAAGTAATTCCAAACGGAGGGAGTACTTGACACCGTTCAACATCTTCACTATGTCCTTGACGGCTGAAGAAATTGTGAACACATTTTTAAAAGAATCTCAAAGTTTTTTCTGGCGGTTGCCACAGTATCTTCATCCCGCGCTTCACACGCATGGATAAGTGCGAAAATGCATGTGTGACATGTGTCACCGAGATGCGAATGGTCAGGGGCTTATCCGTCCAAAACTTTTGGACCCCTCAATTTTCACTGCGGCTATAAATAGCCTTGACCCTGTCAACGTTAGTTCACTTCGCCTCCTAGCTCCTGTCACTCTCAGTCCTCAAACCCTAGCAACGCCGCTAGATCTCATCACCGCCGGAGAAGAAGAGCTTCACTGCCTCGACTTCTTCGTCGACGTACTCACGCCGGACGTGGATTTCTTCCCCACCATCGCCACCATAGATGTCTTTTGTCGTCAAGTTAGGGCACGAAAGATCTGAGCTGACGATTTCCATCACCTCGTCGTCCAGTTCATTGAGTTCATCACTGGGGTAATTAAATGTTTATTTACTGCCCCACTTTGATCTTCACTCTACTCAAAAAATTTCAAGTGATGTTTTTACCACTCTTTCAATTCTTCAGCACTTCCTTTTTGGCCAGTCTTGAGTATTTTCATCTAAGTTACACTTAACAACTAGATTCCTCAATTGTGCAATAGCTTCAATCTATACAACTCTGGAACCTAAGTCAAGAACACTTGATGAAATTCTTCAAGACGGTAAGGGTCAATTTCCTCAACTGTTTATTTTAAAAATATTCGAGAAAGCATGTGACTCTTCCCTATTTCCTCGCAACTATACTCTATTCACAGGTACAATGTCTGCCGACGAATCTATAGGTTCTCATCAAATTAATTCATTTGTAGCATAACTTGAGGAAAACCTTCAAACATCTTTAGAGCCCTCTAAAGTTCAAAAAACCTCAATTGAAGACAATGGTTGATGGAAAGAGGCCTCAGAAGGGTGGCTAAAGAAAAGAGGAACATACTACTTTTGAGATTCCTGATGACTTGTACTCAGGGTACTGCACACCTGATGAAAATGTTCATGGCAGGGAACCTAAAGAGCAGCGCAAAACACCCATGTAGAAAATCAAGAGATATTGTACATATGAATGGAGGGCATACAGATATGTCACTCCAAAATATATGAAGGATTATGCTGCGAAGCCTCCTTGCAAGAGGCTACCGCTTGCTGAAGGACAACATGCTGATCCCTTAAGTATCAGAAGGGATGAAGAATTCCCAAGGAATGGGAAGACATCAGGCCAAGTTGGCAAAACAAACCAAGAGAGACGTTGAAGAATTCAAGAGGATTGCAAAAGCTTCAAATGAAGCCGGTGCAAATGGCAGTGGCAGTGGCAGCGCAAGCGCTCCCAAGAAGGCAACAAAAAAGAAGCCTGCTAATAAGCCAAAGCCTTATGTCCCAATGCCCTCAGTGGCCTAACCAGCTGCACCAAAGGCTTCATCACTAAAGATTTCCAAATCTTCAGTGCCTCCTCCTACTTCAAGTTCATCAATGGCAGCAGCTAGAGCTTAAAGACCGGTCGTGCTCGCATCTTGCTAGTGCACCGAGGGCTTTGCAAAGGCCTCAATTGTTACATCAAGTGCCTCTGTCAGTGGGCAACCATCTTCTTCAATGCCCAAGCTGAAACAAAGAGTCACTACTGGCCGTGGAACTAGGCCAAGTCCTAAGAGCAAGGCCATAGTGCCTCAGGTTGATGAACACGGGCTAGCTGATGAAGAGGAACTTGCTGAGTTCCTCAGAAGAAAGCAAGTGCAAGCTGCAATTGCTAAGGATTCTTCAATTCCTATGTTGCTGGATCCCAAGCAACTCCTGGACTTCATTGACATCTACTGCACCAACCCAAAAATGCTTCTTGACGTTAACTTGGCTCCTGGACCAAGCCATATGATTTCCTCATTCATCTTGACCGAGAAGCACAAAATTTCACAGGCAAAGTTGGCGAAGAAACAACAAATCCAGAAGGAGAAGGAACTGAGGAAAAAGATGATGTCTATATCTCCTCAATAGCTTGTGCAATTACAATATGAGATTCATCTGTTGTCTGAAGAATATGAGAGACATGCTAATCATTGTTGTGGTGTCAAAGAGCGATTCATCACTGCCTCAACCAAGGTAGTTGAAGACCACAACAAGAGAGAAGCCGCCAAGTTTGGCATGGTACCAGAATCAAGTTCCTCAACTCCACCTCCCACAGCACAGGCCAGTGAGACTGCTGATACGTCTCCAACGTATCTACTTTTCCTAACGCTTTTCCTCTTGTTTTGGACTCCAATTTGCATGATTTGAATGAAACTAACCCGGACTGACGCTGTTTTCAGCAGAACTACCATGGTGTTGTTTTTGTGCAAAAAAAGTCCTTGGAATGGAACAAAACTTTGCGAGGATATTTTATACCAATAAAGAGAATTTTTGGAGCCAAGAGTCACCTGAGGGGGGCACCTGGGTGGGCACAACCCACCAGGGCGCGCCTACCCCCAGGCACGCCCAGGTGGGTTGTCCCCACCTGGTCGCCCCGCAGACCCTGAAACCGATGCTATAAAATCACATTTTTCCAGAAAAAATAAGAGAGAAAGAATTACCGCAATCCACGAGATGAAGCCGCTGTCACCTCCTGTTCTTCATTGGTAGGCCAGATCTGGAGTCCGTTTGGGGCTCCAGAGAGGGGGATCTTCGTTCTTCGTCATCACCAACCCTTCTCCATCACCAATTCCATGATTCTCCCCACCGAGAGTGAGTAATTCCTTCGTAGGCTCGCTGGTCGGTGAGGAGTTGGCTAAGATTCATCATGTAATCTAGTTAGTTTTGTTAGGGCTTGATCCCTAGTATCCACTATGTTCTAAGATTGATGTTGCTATGACTTTGCCATGCTTAATGCTTGTCACTTTGGGCCCGGGTGCCATGATTTCAGATCTGAACTGTTTATGTTATCACCATTATATCCATGTTCTAGATCCAATCTTGCAAGTTATAGTCACCTACTATGTGTTATGATCCAGCAACCCCAGAGTGACAATAGTCGGGACCACTCCCGGTGATGGCCGTAGTTTGAGGAGTTCATGTATTCACCGTGTGTCAATTAAAAGGAGGCCTTAATATCCCTCAGTTTCCAATTGGACCCCGCTGCCATGGGAGGGTAGGACAAAAGATGTCATGCAAGTTCTTTCCATAAGCATGTATGACTACGGAATACATGCCTACATTATATTTATGAACTAGAGCTAGTGCCATATCGCCCTAGGTTATGACTGTCACATGATGAATATCATCCAACAAATTACCGATCCAATGCCTACGAATTTATCTTATATTGTTCTTGCTAAGTTGCTATTGGTATCGTTACTGCTACACTTGCTACAAAACTACTGCTATCACTGTTACGTTACTGTTGCTGCTACTACTATTATCAAAACTATCATATTACTTTGCTACTGATCACTTTGCTGCAAATAATTAATCTCCAGGTGTGGTTGAATTGACAACTCAGCTGCTAATACTTGCAAATATTCTTTGGCTCCCCTTGTGTCGAATCTATAAATTTGGGTTGAATACTCTACCCTTAAAAACTGTTGTGATCCCCTATACTTGTGGGTTATCAAGACCTTTTTCTGGCGCCGTTGTCGGGGAGCATAGCTATATTTGTTGAGTAACTTGGGATTATTATCAATTTATCACTATGAAGAATCTGAAGGATGCTAAGACCAAGATATTTCCCTCTAAGATGAGGGGAGGTAAGGAACTGCCATCTAGCTCTGCTTTAGATTCACCTTCTATTATAAGTAAACTTGCAACACCACCACATGCTATTAATCCTGATATGTCACAAGATATTGATGATGCTACTTCTGCTATGAATGATACTTATGATGATGCTAGTACCTTGCTTGATGATGATGTGCCATTAGGTGAATTTCTTGATGAAAAAATTGCTAAAGTAAGACAACATGATGTTGTTGAGACCAATGATGAGCTTGAAACTGCAAATCTTGAAACACCTACTAGAACTAGCCCTCCTAGATATGAATTGCCTAAGGTACCGGAAGGTTATGCTATGAATGAAGATAGAACTAGAGACATTCTTGCTTGTAAGGATAGAGATGATCTAGAGAAATTATTATGCAAGTATAAAGAAAAATCTTTGAATGCTAGAACACAATATGATCCTAAGTTTGTTACTTCACCTATCTTTATTGATGATAAGGATTATGAATTCTCTGTCGACCCAGGGTTAATTACTTTGGTTGAATCAGATCCTTTCCATGGTTATGAAACTGAAACTGTTGTGGCACATCTTACTAAGTTGAATGACATAGCCACCCTTTTTACTCATGATGAGAAAACTCGCTATTACTATATTATCAAATTATTTCCGTTCTCATTAAAGGGTGATGCTAAAGCTTGGTACAATACTCTTGCTCCTGGTTGTGTGCGCAGTCCCAGGATATGATTTATTACTTCTCTGAAAAATATTTCCCTGCGTACAAGAAACAAGCTGCCTTACAGGAAATATTTAATTTTGTGCAATTTGAAGAAGAGAGTCTCCCACAAGCTTGTGGGAGGCTTCTCCAATTACTTAATGCTTTGCCTGATCATCCTCTTAAGAAAAATGAAATACTTGATATCTTCTATAATGGACTAACCGATGCTTCTAGGAATTTCCTAGATAGTTGTGCTGGTTGTGTTTTCAAGGAACAAACTATTGGGCAAGCTGAAGAATTATTGAATAATATATCGGAAAATTATGATGATTGGACTCTTCCTGAACCACTGCCTAAACCCACTCCAAAAAATAGGGGTATATTATATCTCAGTCCTGAAGATATGCAAGAGGCAAAGAAATCCATGAAGGAAAGAGGTATTAGAGCCAAGGATGTAAAAAATTTAGCTCCTATTGAAGAAATACATGGGCTTGATGCACCACCACCTCCTAAGGTGGTAGTGTTGGGGAACGCAGTAATTTCAAAAAATCCTACGCACATGCAAGATCCATGTAGGTGATGTATAGCAACGAGAGGCGAGAGTGTTGTCCACGTACCCTCGTAGACTGTAAGCGGAAGCGTTATGACAACGCGGTTGATGTAGTCGTACGTCTTCACGATCTGACCGATCCTAGCACGAAGGTAAGGCACCTCCGCGATCTACACACGTTCAGCTCGGTAACGTCCCACGAACTCTAGATCCAGCTAAGTGTCAAGGGAGAGTTTCGTCAGCACGACGGCATGATGACGGTGATGATGAAGCTACCGGCGCAGGGCTTCGCCTAAGCACTGCAACGATATGACTGAGGTGGAAATTTGTGGAGGGGGGCACCGCACACGGCTAAACAATCAACTTGTGTGTCTATGGAGTGCCCCTTCCCCCGTATATAAAGGAGTGGAGGAGGGGGAGGGTTGGCCCCTCTATGGCGCGCCCAAGGGGAGTCCTATTCCCACCGGGAGTAGGATTCCCCCCTTCCCTAGTTGGATTAGGAGAGGAAGGAAGGGGGAGAGAGGGGGAACGAAAGGGGGGCACCCAATTCAGATTGGGCTTGGGGGGGGGCTCCTAGGCTCCCTTCTCCTCTCTCACACTATGGCCCAATAAGGCCCATATACTTCCCAGGGGGTTCCGGTAACCTCCCGGTACTCCGATATATGCCCGAACTCACCCAGAACCATTCCGATGTCCAAACATAGGCTTCCAATATATCGATCTTTATGTCTCGACCATTCCGAGACTCCTCGTCATGTCTGCGATCTCATCCGGGACTCCGAACAACCTTTGGTACATCAAAACACATAAACTCATAATATCGATCGTCATCGAACATTAAGCGTGCGGACCCTACGGGTTCGAGAACTATGTAGACATGACCGAGACTCAATCTCTGTTCAATAACCAATAGCGAAACCTGGATGCTCATATTGGTTCCTACATATTCTACGAAGATCTTCATCGGTCAAACCGCATAACAACGTACGTTGTTCCCTTTGTCATCGGTATGTTACTTGCCCGAGATTCGATCGTCGGTATCTCAATACCTAGTTCAATCTCGTTACTGGCAAGTCTCTTTACTCGTTCCGTAATGCAACATCCCATAACTAACTCATTAGTCACATTGCTTGCAACGCTTATAGTGATGTCCATTACCGAGAGGGCCCAGAGATACCTCTCCGATACACGGAGTGACAAATGCCAATCTCAATCTATGCCAACTCAAAAAACACCATCAGAGACACCTGTAGAGCATCTTTATAGTCACCCAGTTACGTTGTGATGTTTGATAGCACACTAAGTGTTTCTCCGGTATTCGGGAGTTGCATAATCTCATAGTCATAGGAACATGTATAACTTATGGAGAAAGCAATAACAGTAAACTAAATGATCATCGTGCTAAGCTAACGGATGGGTCAAGTCAATCACATCATACTCTAATGATGTGATCCTATTCATCAAATGACAACTCTTTGTCCATGGCTAGGAAACTTAACCATCTTTGATTAACGAGCTAGTCAAGTAGAGGCACACTAGTGACACTCTATTTGTCTATGTATTCACACATGTACTAAGTTTCCGGTTAATACAATTCTAGCATGAATAATAAACATTTATCATGATATAAGGAAATATAAATAACAACTTTATTATTGCCTCTAGGGCATATTTCCTTCAGTTAGAGGTAAATTCTCTAATGAAATTCAATGATAATGACAATCCTCACAATATGCACCCTAGCCAATGTCTTTATGAGTTTGAAAATTATATTAGAAAACAAGATCACTTCAATGCAAATGTTATGAAACAATTGAAATACAATTCTGATATGATTGCTCGCTTGAGTGACTTGTTATTTAGAATCTCAAATGATGTTAGAGGTGTGGGAAAACATGCTTCTATGGTTCAAACCCAGTTAGAACAAGTTGCTAAATCTCAAAGAGAATTGTTAGATGAAATGAACAATAACATACATGACTTTGCTATTAGAGTAGCAACTAGAGGAGGTAAAATGACTCAGGAACCACTTTATCCTGAGGGACACCCAAAAAGAATTGAACAAGACTCTCAAAGAGCTAACATTGATGCATGTAGTCCTCCTAAAAAGAAAAAAAAGAAGAAAAATGACAGGACTTTGCATGCCTCTAGTGAATCTGAAGTAGAAAAACCTCCTGATAATGAAGTCTCTATCTTTGGTGCTGAACTCAACCTGGTAGTGAACACTCACCTTCTGATAATGAAAAAGTTAATGATGAGGTTCATGAAGATAGTCAACCAAATAATGAGGAACCAGACAATGATGTTGAGATAGAACCTGCAGTTGATCTTGATAACCCACAACCTAAAAATAAAAGATATGCTAAAAGAGACTTTGTTGCTTGATAACCCACAAGTATAGGGGATCGCAACAGTTTTCAAGGGTAGAGTATTCAACCCAAATTTATTGATTCAACACAAGGGGAGCCAAAGAATATCCTCGAGTATTAGCAACTGAGTTGTCAATTCAACCACACCTGAAAGACTTAATATCTGCAGCAAAGTATTTAGTAGCAAATTAGTATGGAAGTAATGGGAACAATGACAAAAGTAATGGTAGTAGTTTTGTAGCAATCGTAAGAGTGGCAACGGAAAAGTAACTTAGCAAAGATCAATATGTGAAAAGCTCGTAGGCAATGGATCAATGATGGATAATTATGTCGGATGTCATTCATCATGCAATGGTTATAACATAGGCTGGCACAGAACTAGCTCCAGTTCATCAATATAATGTAGGCATGTATTCCGAATATAGTAATACATGCTTATGGAAAAGAACTTGCATGACATCTTTTGTCCTACCCTCCCGTGGCAGCGGGGTTCTAATGGAAACTAAGGGATATTAAGGCCTCCTTTTAATAGAGTACTAATCCCTCTCCAACGTATCTATAATTTTTGATTGTTCCATGCTATTATATTATCTGTTTTGGATGTTTTATATGCATTAATATGCTATTTTATATGATTTTTGGGACTAACCTATTAACCTAGAGCCCAGTTTCAGTTTATGTTTTTTCCTTGTTTTAGAGTTTTGCAGAAAAGGAATACCAAGCGGAGTATAAACGGAATGAAACTTTCACGATGATTTTTCTTGGACCAGAAGACACCCAGGAGACTTAGAGTGCAAGTCAGAAGAGCCACGAGGCGGCCACAAGGTTGGAGGGCGCGCCCAGGGTGGTAGGGTGCGCCCCCGACCTTGTGGGCTCCTCGGTGACCCCCTGACCTACATCTTCCTCCTATATATTCTCCAATATCCCAAAACCTTCCAGGGGAGCCACGAAACCACTTTTCCACTGCCACAACCTTCTGTACCCATGAGATCCCATCTAGGGGCCTTTTCCAGCATCCTGCCGGAAGGGGATTCGATCACGGAGGGCTTCTACATCAACACCATTGCCTCTCCGATGAAGCGTGAGTAGTTTACCACAGACCTACGGGTCCATAGCTAGTAGCTAGATGGCTTCCTCTCTCTCTCTTTGATTCTCAATACAAAGTTATCCTCAATGTTCTTGGAGATCTATTCGATGTAATACTCTTTTGCGGTGTGTTTGCCGAGATCCGATGAATTGTGGATTTATGACCAGCTTATCTATGAATATTATTTGAATCTTCTCTGAATTCTTTTATGCATGATTTGATATCTTTGCAAGTCTCTTTGAACTATCGATTTGGTTTGGCCAACTAGATTGGTTTTTCTTGCAGTGGGAGAAGTGTTTAGCTTTGGGTTCAATCTTGCGGTGCTCGATCCTAGTGATATAAGGGGAACCAACACGTATTGTATTGTTGCCATCAAGGATAAAAAGATGGGGGTTTCATCATATTGTTTGAGTTAATTCCTCTATATCATGTCATCTTGCTTAAGGCGTTACTCCGTTCTTCATGAAGTTAATACTCTAGATGCATGCTGGTTAGCGGTCGATGTGTGGAGTAATAGTAGTAGATGCAGAATCGTTTCGGTCTACTTGACACAGACGTGTTGCCTATATTCATGATCATTGCCTTAGATATCGTCATAACTTTGTGCTTTTCTATCAATTGCTCGGCAGTAATTTGTTCACCCACCGTAATAATTTCTATCTTGAGAGAAGCCTCTAGTGAAACCTATGGCCCCCGGGTATATTTTCCATCATATTAGTTTCCGATCTATAATTCTAGTTTCCTATTTAATTTCTTTGAAATCTTTTACTTTCTGTTCCATAAACCAAAAATACCAAAAATATTGCTTTGTCGTTTATCCATCTATATAAGATCTCACTTCACAAATAACCATGAAGGGATTGACAACCCCTTTATCGCGTTGGGTGCAAGTTGGTGTTTGTTTGTGCAGGTATTTGGTGGCTTGTTGCGTTGTCTCCTACTAGATTGATACCTTGGTTCTCAAAAGCTGAGGGAAATACTTACTCTACTTTGCTGCATCACCCTTTCCTCTTCAAGGGAAAAACCAACACAAGCTCAAGAGGTAACAGGAAGAATTTCTGGCGCCGTTGCTAGGGAGATCTACGCCAAGCCGAGACATACCAAGTACCCATCGTAAACTCTCATCCCTCGTATTACATTATTCGCCATTCGCCTCTCGTTTTCCTCTCCCCCACTTCTAAAACGGTTTTCAAAAAGATTCGCCTTTTCTTCGCCCCTCTATCGTTCGCCTTCTTCGTGTGCCTTTCGTTTGCTAGTTTGCTAGTTTTGTTGCCGCTACCATGTCTGAAACTGGGGAGGTTATCGCTCAAAATGATAGTAGTAAGGATGGGGGAAACTTTGATGCTTTTGCTAAGTTTGGTCCATATGAAGAAACTACTATCTTGCATGCTAAGAAATTCCGCATAGGTAGCGGAAATATTATTGGAAAGGAGGTTATTCAAGATTTCTTTACTTGTGCCGGTGCACTCGCCACTATAGATGGATCTATCCTCCATAAAACTAATAGTCTTGCAGATGATATATCTTTGCTTGTTGTTGAACTTGAAAGACAATTTGTTCACATGCATCCATCCATACAAAAGGATTTTTCTAGAGTTTTCTAATATTGAGCATTCTTCTGTTAAGCACACCGCCACTATATTCCTGGCTCATGAATTTAGATTTATTATGAAAGAAGCTAGTGAAATATTTGCTCATTATAAAGTAGACGGTGGTCGTCCTCCCATAGAGGGAATTCTCTTTAACCAAGCGGACATAATGCGTCTACGATCCTTAGATCATGTTGCTTATAACGAAAATTTAAGAAAAAGGGTTCCTACCGATGTTCTAATTGATAAGATTTCTGAGCTTAATAATGATTTTGCTATACATGACGAGTTGGTCATGCAATATGAAGGGCCAAAGGAAGAACCAATTCCTCCCGAGATCGAGCTTGGTGATTCTCACCCTATTAAATTTAGCCCTTTTGATTACTTTTGCTTGCCACAAAGAAAAATTGCTGCTGAACGAAGGGAGTATGAGATGAGTTTTCGAGATTTGCCTTATCATTATTATGATTATACTTAGATCTATTCGTGTTTTATGCCTAGCTAAGGGCGTTAAACAATAGCGCTTGTTGTGAGGCAACCCAATTTTATTTTTGTTCTTGCTTTTTAGGTCCTGTTTTGCAATAAATATTTCATCTATCCTCTGGTTAGATGTGGTTTTGTGTTTTAATTAGTGTTTGTTCCAAGTAAGACCTTTGGGATAGCCTACGGTGATAGTGGATTTGATCTTGCTGGAAAAAAAAAACTTTTGCGCTCACGAAAACAATTATAATTTTTAGAAGGAATGAGATAAAATACTGATTCTTTTTGTAGAAGATTAATAAACAAATTTTCTAGGACTTCCTAATTTATCAGGGTTTTTAAAGTTACATAAGTATTCTAAATATCCAGATTGCTACAACCTGTTCTGTTTTGACATATTCTGTTTTCGCGTGTTGTTTGCTTATTTTGATGAATCTATGGCTAGTATCGGGGGGTATGAACCATGGAAAAGTTGGAATACAGTAGATATTACACCAATATAATTAAATAATGAGTTCACAACAGTACCAAAAGTGGTGATTTATTTTCTTGCACTAACGGAGCTTACGAGATTTTCTGTTGAAGTTTTGTATTGTGAAGTTTTCAAGTTTTGGGGAAGGATTTGATGGACTATTGAATAAGGAGTGGCAAGAGCCTAATATTAGGGATGACCAAGGCACCCCAAGGTAATATTCAAGGACAACCAAGAGCCTAAGCTTGGGGATGCCCCGGGAAGGCATCCCCTCTTTCGTCTTCGTCTATAGGTAACTTTACTTGAGGCTATATTTTTATTCACCACATGATATGTGTTTTGCTTAGAGCGTCTTGTATGATTTGAGTCTTTGCTTTTTAGTTTTCCACAATCATCCTTGCTGTACACACCTTTTGAGGAGACACGCATGCATCGTGATTTATTAGAATACTCTATGTGCTTCACTTATATCTTTTGAGCTAGGCAATTTTGCTCTAGTGCTTCACTTATATCTTTTTTGAGCACGGTGGTGGATTTATTTTATTGAAATTGATGAAATCTCGTACTTCACTTATATTATTTTGAGAGTTTTTAAAAACATCATGGTAATTTTCTTTGGTTATAAAATTAGTCCTAATATGATAGGCATCCAAGAGGGATATAATAAAAACTTTCATATAAAGTGCATTGAATACTATGAGAAGTTTAATTACTTATGATTGTTTTGAGATATGAATATGGTGATATTAAAGGCATGAGGAAGGTCGAGCGAAGTGGGGAGACGGCAAGGCCTATTGACGGGCAAGGAAATGTTTATCTTGAAGATATCAAGGATTTACTCCTTGTCGTGGGTTCCACCCGCAAACAAATGACTCGGCAAGCATCCCTTTTTCATTAAAAAAACATTCCACTCAGGTACAGTCCATAGGGAATGAAAAACATGAATGATGGGATTACAAGTTTTAAATTCAACAAAGGCCCGAAGGCTTACAAACTAAAAAGAGATAAGGTGCCCGTAATCCCTTTCTTGTCCCTCTCCTTAGGAGGTAGGTCAAGGAGGCAAAAAGGACAAAAGGAGCGCCTAGGCGAGCTACGGGTGGCAGAAGACATCAAGAGAACATCTTGGTGGCTGTCCAAAGGCTGGATGGTGATGGCGGCGCCGGAAGCAGAGCTCGAAGACGAGGCGGCAGGACGTAAGCACGCGTCGAAGGCATCGGTGCCCGCGTACTCTGACTTGACGGCCTTGCTGCCTACCCTCTTCCTCTTCCGCAGCCTCCCAACGCCAGCCGCCCAAGGAGACGACCCCGAGAAGTTCAGGGAGCCGGCGACACGAATGATGGGGTCGCCGGTGCCGCACGGAGCGGCACCCGACACCTAGTCGGACCCGTCATCCTGCCGCCTACTACCCTCGTCATCGCTGCCGCTGTCCTCCTCGCCACTCCTGCCCGAGGAGGAGTCTTCACTATCAGAAGAGCTCTCCACGCAACACCTTGCACGGGTCCCAAAGATCCCGAAGACCTTGACGGAGAGAAGGCCACCCTCCATCAGCTTAAAATGGAGAGTGAGCCCCTCCGTCAAGCAGTGGATATGAGCAAATGTCTTCCATCCCCGACGAAGATACATCACGTGAGGGGCGGGGAAGTCGACGCGGACCCGCGTGCCACTGATCCCGCAGCCCCTCATGTGCAGCCGCAACGACTACGGCGGATCCAGCTCCATCTCCCGCGCAAATGGAGTCGGGAGACGAAGGCGACGGCGCGGCGGCCGGCGTAGCCTGATGAAGAACTCACAAGGGTCATCCCCAACATGGCCCTCCATTGGAGGAGGAGCTGCTGGCGGAGGCGAGGCCGGCGCGCCGCCCTGTCCTCCCCTTCCCCGAGCGCCCCAGCCTCGCCCACGGCCTTGCCCCCTCCCCCTTCCCCTCGCGGCTGGCTCTGCCACCGCAGGCGCAGGAGAAGGAGGGACGCGTTGTCGAGCGGCGACCCTCGCCGCCACTATTGAAGGACCGGGATTCCTTCTCTCCATGACGGATGGAAGGGAGGAGCAGAAGCTGAAGGAAGAAGAAGATGAAAGAATGCGGGACGCCATCCCCCCCTCCCGCTCTTTATAAAGGATCGGGGTTGGGGTTCGGCCGCCCCGCTCGGCCAATCAAGATACGGAAGGCGCAGGGAACCAGGACCGACCCGCCGCCCCAACCAGCGATGGCCCGGTTTCCCGCCTCCACCGTTTGCCACCCCAGGCGCATGGGAGACACGTGGCGGACGTGCAGAACCGAGGGGACGGGTGAGACGACCGCTCCCCACCCCGTGATCGTGGGGAGTGGACGCCTTGAAGACCGCGCCTCAGCCCCATTCAGTAAATGGGCCGCGCCTCCACGCCTCCCTCCGTTTATGGGGAAGGCGCGAACCGCCCCTTTACTACGATGTGATGCATGCCTGCGGGAACCAACCCCATGCATGCCGCCCACGTCACACGCGCCTCCCCACGCCGCGCCACGCGCGGGAGTCGTGGGAAGCACATCGCGCGTAGAACCTTACCGCGGTAAAAACCGCCCCGCCTGCCCGCGCACCGTTTTTGGGCCTAGCCCAACAACGTGTTGCGCTTATGTGTGGCCCAGGCCCTGGGGCTCCTGTCGGTGTACAAAGAGGGGTACACTTTTTGTACCCCTATAACTGTGCACGGGCACCACCACACCAAGCAAGGCAAGGGAGGTGAGCCAGGGTAAGACCGAAGCTCAAGAGAACTAGAACGACGCCAAGGCCAAGACAACAAAGAGCAAAGGGGATGAAGCGGACTCCCCCGGCAAGATCCTTGCCGGGAGACAGTTTTAGCAACCCCGGCAAGACCCTTGCCGCGGCAACTCGGCCCACACCTACGGAGCAAATCACCCTTGAGTCCACTGCCCCCATTGGGCAAGGATTCGGGAAACTTCCCCGTGGTGGCATGCAGATCTTTGTGAAGACATTCAAGATCAGATACGCACTAAGGAGACGACAACCCTTGGCGGGATCCCAGCCGAGGAAGACCACAAGGCCCCCGGCAAGCGCCTTGCTGGGGATGAAAGCAGGCGCCTCGGCACAACCCTTGCTGGGGCCCCGGCAAGGCCCTTTCCAAGGACATCCACATGACCACCACCAGGCCCATGCCGACTAAACCTCCACTGCCGTTCGCATGCAGCTGCCGACCGAACCAGCTGGACAGGCACCTGTGTGGCGGCATGCAAATCTTCGTGAAGACCCACCATTGCGCCACCTCAGCTGCCTGCCTACCTACATGGCATCTCAGGCATCGCTGGCCAGGGCGCGTGTCGACACAAGAAGGAGCGGCGATGGACGAGACAGATCTCTCCCCCGTCCCCGATAAAGCAAGGACACCTAAGCAAGACGCATTAAATGCGCCTTGTCATGTAATGCAAGGGATAACCTCGCATCACTGTACCCTTTCCACCTCCTGTGTGCCACTGTGGCAACCCCTTTTTCTATAAAAGGAGGCCCAAGGCAACCAGAGGAAGGATTCGTCTTTTTGGAGCTCCTCACGCCCCATAGCTAGCTCAAGAACACAGATATACAATCCACCAAAGCAGGAGTAGGGTTTTACGCATCCTCGCGGCCCGAACCTGGATAGACGAACCGTGTGCTATCTGTTTGATCCGCTCTTCTCACGACCCTGCGCCCCGCTAACCACAGTAGGGATTCTTGTGATCCCATAGGTGTCGTTCCCACCGACAGGATGATGAAGAAATTCGCCGCCCACCCACCACCCACTTAGTAGCCACTGTCGACGATTTGACCTACATGCTCGACCTCGACTCCGAAGACATCAACGATATGGACGACAATGCAGGAGACAAACAGGAACCACTGCCCACAGGGCACTGGACGCCCACTTCATCATATGATGTATACATGGTGGACACACCCAAAGAAAACGATGACGAGGAACGGAAGGTCGCAGCGAAGGGTTGTTCCCTCGAGAAGCAGTCAAAGTGGCGGCGTAAGTGCCGCTCCAAATCCCGCCTCGGCAAAAACAACGGTCATATAGACCCAGCGGTAGAGCAGGGTGAACCATCGCCCGACCAGGGCAACACGGAGAATCAAACCGAACAACCCGACCCCGTCGAAGACAATAGTCCGGACGATATCACACCGGATAGGCACCCGGAGCAACAGAATGCCCATCAAAGGCTGGTTGCCACTGCGAGGAGTCTGAAAAAGCAAAAGCAAAGGCTTAGGGATGCACAAGACACACTCAGAATCAGATGGAATGAAGTACTCAACACTGGAGCATAGTACGGCGGTAATCACCACACCAAGAGCTACCCGAAGCGAAAGCTGCTACCTGAATTCGATGAGGAGGCCTTAGATCCCCCGCAATCAAAAAACAAAACGGCCATCCAGTCGGATAGACGACCTCGTGGCCAACATAGAACGGCAAACGATGCCGCACATAAGCCGGTACACGATCCACATGAGGACTCGCATCAAAAGTATGGCGCAACCAGATCCATCTATGGGCCATGCAAGCGCGCTCCAGCACGCAATGCAACACAACAAACATCCCAATACCACGGTACACCCAAATACAGGGCTGCCGCACACCCCCTATGTTTCACCGATGAGGTGCTGGACCATGAATTTCCAGAGGGATTCAAACTCGTAAATATAGAGGCGTACGATGGAACGACAGACCCTGGGGTCTGGATTGAGGACTACATCCTCCATATCCATATGGCTCAAGGAGACGATCTCCACACCATCAAGTATCAAAGGGCTAGCTCAAAGGGCCAGCTCGGCACTGGCTTAAAAGCCTCCCCGAAAACTCCATTGGAAGCTGGGAAGAGCTCGAAGACGCCTTTCGGGCAAATTTTCAAGGGACCTATGTCCGACCACCGGATGCAGACGATTTAAGTCATATAACTCAACAGCCCGGAGAGTCAGCCCGAAAGCTTTGGAACAGGTTCCTCACTAAAAAGAACCAAATAGTCGACTGTCCAGACGCCGAAGCCTTAGCAGCTTTCAAGCACAGCGTTCGAGACGAATGGCTTGCCAGACACCTCAGCCAAGAAAAGCCGAGAACAATGGCAGCATTAATAAGCCTCATGACCCGCTTTTGCGCGGGCGAGGATAGCTGGTTAGCCTGATGCAGCACCAGCGACCCAAGTACATCCGAAGTCAGGGACGAAAATGGAAAATCACGACGCAGCAAAAACAAGCGCCGGAATAAAGAAGATAGCCCGAAGAGCACAACGGTAAACGCCGGATTCAAAAGCTCTAGGCCAGGTCAGCAAAAGCTGCCCCCCAAAGGCAACAGAGACGAACTGTCTAGCCTAAACAAGATTCTGGACCAAATATGTCAGATCCATAGCACCCCCAATAAACCTGCAAATCATACCCATAGAGAATGTGGGTCTTCAAGCAGTCCGACAAGCTCAACGTCGAATACAAGGGGCAGGATACACCAAGCGAAGACGACGACGAGCCTCGCAAGCAAAGCACTGGGGAATAGAATAAGTTCCCGCCAGAAGTCAAAATAGTAAACGTATTACACGTGACAAAGGGGAGAAACAAAGCGGCACTCCTAGAGACACATGCCCCAGGGCCTATCACCATGGAGTCCTGCCATTGGTCGTTCCAACCGGTCACCTTCAACCATCCAGATTACTCGGCAAGTATCCGGCGTGCAGGATGGGCTGCCTTGGTATTAGACCCAATAATTGACGGATACCACTTCACACGAGTCCTGATGGACGATGGCAGCAGTCTAAACCTAATATATCAGGACACAGTCCGCAAAATGGGGATAGACCCAACAAAAATTAGCCGCAGCAATACTACCTTTAAAGGAGTAACGCCAGGCCTAGAGGCCCATTGCACGGGCTCCCTGCTACTAGAGGTTATATTCGACTTTCCCGATAACTTCTGTAGAGAACATTTAACGTTCCACATCGCTCCGTTCTAAAGTGGCTATCAAGCACTACTCGGACGCGAAGCTTTCGCTCGCTTTAACGCAATACCGCATTACGCTTCCCTCAGGCTTAAGATGCCCGGTCCATGTGGCATCATTACAGTAAATGGAAATATTGAGCGCTCCTTGCTTGCGGAAGACCGTGCGGCTGCCTTGGCAGTCGCACACTAAATGGCCTCACCAACTAAAGCACCTGACAGGTCGTTAAGACCACGGACACGGTTGGACGAGTCTGGTACTGCTATATGTAATTGATACAGGTTTGATGGCTATACCCCTATTACAATACAAGGGGGTCAACGCGCGCGCACAAGTGACAATCAGGCTCAACTATACTCATATTGTTTATTTAGTACAACTTACCTTTTGCACGACAACTTTTCAATTAAGTTCCTCTCTTTTTCAGATGACCATCGTGCTACACCCGTCCAGAATACGGCACAACGGAGACACAGGCGCAGACGTGCAGCAGGGACCCGTTCAAAGGATTCTTTTTAGATTAAGACCCTGCATAAACCTTTTTTTACTGTCTCTTGTTGATACACATCCCTTAGATTCTCAGTACAATTGAGAAGGATGCTGACATATTGGCATGTGGCCACGTCAGAATATTGCACGTACCTGGACACCAAGGGCTTATTACAAAGGGCACTGTTTTGGCTCGGTTTACACCATAAAGACTGAATACCTTAGGGAGTGTTCGGCGTCGCGAGTTTGGCCTTATATGCATCAGCTCCGAATCATGTCTTTGGTCAAATGTTGGGTTTGCCCGGCTCCTGTGTTTTGCTGCCTTACGTTCCGCTCTATCGGCTAAGGCGGCACCAGGAGAACTACTGCGATTGTGCCCTGGTTCATCCGGACGAGCACCTCAGTAGAGAAAGCCAAAAACTGACTGTCATGATATAGTGTGAGACTGGTCAACCACTCGATGACCTATCGGAATCTTTGGGATTCCTCCGCCTTAACGAAGGGCCGTTTCCCGTCCAGGCATGTACGCACCCCGAATTCGGATGAGTGCGGAGCCACCAGGGGCTATATAGTAGCCCCACTGTCAAACTCCTCTGGCTAAGTGAAAGTGTTAAAGCATTATAGTCCGGTTGCCTAGTTCGCTGCGCTATCACCTCCTTAATGGACCAAGACGTTGGGTCAAGTGTGAACATGCGTCTTCTACGAACACCCCCGCATTATATGCGTGGGGGCTGAAGCCGACGACTGCAATCTTTTAGGTTATATACATATATACATAAACGTCCACACAGGAGGCATCATAATACTTTCGGGCAAAAGTATAAATACAGCCTTGATAAACTTAATAAAACATTGTTTTTACAATGGGAATACATGTCACTCAAACATAATATTCTTCGAGCACTGGGCCTCTATCGAACGAGCGCCTTCAAGAACTTCTTCAAAATAGTGCTCGACAGCCACTCGGCCTACGGCCGAACCCTGCGCCGCAACAGTGGTGGCATCCATCTCCGCCCAGTATGTTTTGACACGGGCAAGGGCCACCTGCGAGCCTTCTATGCACGCCGAACTCTTCATCGCATTAATGCACGGCACCGCACCAAGGAACTGCTGCACCAAACTAAAATAGCTGCTCGGCTTTGGCCTTTCCGGCCACAAATGATCCACAACAGACCTGATGGCGAGTCCGGACAATCTATTCAGCTCGGCCCATTCGGCAAGCCGATCAGTCAATGGAAGCGGACGCTCTGGAACGTTAAATTGTGACCAGAATAGCTTGTCCACTTCACGATCTGTTTGGTCTCGGAAGTATTCGGCCGCATCGACAGCACTCGCCGCCAAGTCCAGATATGCGTCCGCCGAACTCCACAGCCGGTCCAGAGGGGCATACCGAGGATCTCCAAACTTTCTCCGCAGCATAAAGGGTTTCCCAGCCGCGATATTCCCGGCTTGACGCAGCTCCTCCTTTTTCGCTCTCATCACAGAGCGGGTATCTTTGATCGCCATCGTGGCCTTTTCCAGGTCCGTTGCCTTCGCCCGGTTTTCTTCTTCAAGAAGCTGGCAACAGTCGGTAGTATCTTTTAACTTTACAGCCATCCTGGCCATTTTCTCTTTGCTCTTGCAATGTGCGGCCTGTTCAGCCCTTAACTCTTCGGCCGCTTGCAAAGCAGCCGCATTGCTACTCCTTGCTTGCTCCTTGGCTCGGGCAAGCTCCGCCTGAAGGGTCTCCACGGTGGCCGCTCCATCTGCAGTCACAACATATTAAAGATACTGGCATCATGCTGCTCTTATTATGTGACGATCACCAGAAAGGCCACTCACCTTGTGCCTCGTCAAGCCGCTCGTTGACAAGCACGATGTCGGCATCTGCCGCATACAGTTGCCGCTTTAGTTCGGCATACCCATCAGTCCGGCTAGCCACCGGAGCCTCCACCACCTACACATAAAGGCAGTCTGGTTATTGCCTGGGACTATGATCCTCTATTTGCCGCCGTTTTCGACGACAACCAGAGTCTTAGGGGCTACTATCTACACAGGGCACATCTAAAAATGTGTGGTACTTTCAAAAATATACATCATTTCACGTACCTCAAAACCTGTCAGTAGACTCATAAAGGCTTCATGCAGCCCGCTTTCGGCGGATGAAATCCTTACAAGCACCGTACCCATCAATGTGCGATGCTCTTCTGAGATAACCACCTTCTCCAGCAGATCCATCTGTACATCCGACCGCGCACCAGATGGTGCCAGACTCTTTTGATTGCTCTCTTTGAGAGCCGGATACTGAGGACTTCGGTGGCCATAGGATTACCTTCTAGCCTTGCTGGATCAGGAGAAGCCCTCCGTGACGACACCTCAGGGTCGCCCGCTTCATAAGGCGGTGTGGCAAGGGGAGGCATTTCGCTCTCCATCATCGCCGGAAGAAGATCCCTCGAAGACGAGCTCAGCTGAGAAGGGCTAAGATCCGAACTACAAGATAAATACTTCGGTTATTTTACTCAGAAGTAAGGTAGGATATCATCACTATTAAATACCTTTTGATTACTTACAACTCGCTGGAGGGCTGATCCCCGTACGGACATTGTGCGGCAAGAACACCCTCCGAGGCAGGACCCTCTGGCGGAGATTTCTTCTCCCGTTTGGAAACCTTGATTTTCGGATCTTCGGAGGTAGTCCTCTTCCTTCCCCCGGGAGAGAGAATGTCAGATTCTTCCCCTCGGTTATCCTCCTTCGTGGAGGCGCTCATTCCCTCGGTTGGAATAGGTAGCGATGGAGGCCCGCTTTCGCCCTCTTTATTCCCCCCTTTATCTTCCTTTGAGGGCACCGGACAAGGTGCTGGCTCGAGCATCTTTTCCAGCACCAGATTGTCCAAGCCTTCAGGAAGGGGGGCCGAACACCGGATCATCTTCGCCTTTGTTATCCAGTCCTGATCAAAGAGCGATTCTTTAGAATAATGTCATGATAAATAAAAGGACGGTGTGTTCGGCCATGGGATTACTTACTTGGGCAATGGTGCGGTTGCTGCTCAGGCCCACGTCCTCGGTAGTGTCTGGACACTCTATTTGGGGTCCGAAGAACGATTTGTACATCTCCTCATGCGTCATGCCGAGGAAATTCTGAATAGTGCGCGGTCCTTTTGGGTTGAATTCCCACATATGGAGGGGCCGGCGTTTGCAAGGCTGGACTCGACGAACCAGCATGACTTGCATTACCATAACCAGACTGAAATCTCCCTCGAAGAGACCTCGGATATGGCTCTGCAGTATTGGCACGTCCTTGGCTGGACCCCAGCTCAATCCCCTGCTGATCTATGACATCAGTTGTGGTGGAGGGCCCGAGCGAAAGGTGGGGGAGCTACCCACTTGGCACTTCGGGGAGCTGTGATGTAAAACCACTCCTGTTGCCACAATCCAGACACCTCTGGAAAGGAACCCTTTGGCCATGGAGCATCAGCAATTTTGCTTATTAAAGCACCTCCGCACACTACATACTGTCCCTCGACCATCTTCGGCTTCACATCGAAGGTCTTGAGCCACAAGCCAAAGTGAGGGGTAATGCGGAGGAAGGCCTCACAAACGACAATAAATGACGAGATGTGAAGAAGGGAGTCCGGGGCCAGATCATGGAAATCCAGCCCGTAATAGAACATAAGACCCCTGACAAAGGGATCCAGAGCGAGGCCTAGTCCTTGGAGGAAGTGGGAGACGAACACAACGCTCTCGTTGGGTTCGGGAGTAGGGACGACCTGCCCTCGGGCGGGCAGCCTATGCGAAATTTCGACGGTCAGATATCTGGCCTCCCTCAACTTCTTGATGTCCTCCTCCGTGACGGAGGAAGACATCCACCAGCCTTGAAGGCTGGATCCGGACATGATTGAAGGTCCGAAGCACCTGACCTTGGCTTTGGGTGTTAGAACTCGAGGCGGGGGAGGGATTCGATTGAGCACGGGTGGGAAAAAAGTAATAGCCTTGTCCCTTTATAAAGAGGGTGAATATCAAGTGTCCTCCTCGTGGCCGTTTGGGACTTGCCTAAAATCTAGGAGTCCTAGGCACGGTTGGGTTACCCATGTCCGTATTGATGAGAATCCCGTAATAAGGGGGGCACGATCTCTGCTTTGACAAGACGTGTCAAGAAACCGCCTCGCGTTATGTGCGGGGCTGGTTAAACAAAAACGGTTCAAATAATTACCGGGCCCTAGCGTGATGTCATGCTGCCCAAACATGTCAGCAAATTAGATTTTTGGTGATATTATTCTCTCTACGGTGGTATGTGGAACTTATTTTGCAGGGTCGGACACTATCCTTGTATTCAAATTCTTCTGTGGTGTATTCGGAGGAGGAACCCGCCTTGCAATGCCGAAGACAACACTGCGCACCGGACTCATCGTCATTGAAGCCTGGTTCAGGGACTACTGAGGGAGTCCTGGATTAGGGGGTCTCCGGACAGCCGGAGTATATCCTTTGGTCGGACTGTTGGACTATGAAGATACAAGATTGAAGACTTCGTCCCATGTCCGGATGGGACTCTACTTGGCGTGGAAGGCAAGCTAGGCAATACGGATATGTATATCTCCTCCTTTGTAACCGACCTTGTGGAACCCTAGCCCCCTCCGATGTCTATATAAACCGGAGGGTTTTAGTCCATAGGATAACAGACAATCAGACCATAGGCTAACTTCTAGGGTTTAGCCTCTTCGATCTCATGGTAGATCAACTCTTGTACTACTCATATTATCAAGAATAATTAAGCATGACGGAGGGTTTTACCTCCATCAAGAGGACTCGAACCTGGGTAAAACATCGTGTCCCCTGCCTCCTGTTACCATCCGCCTTAGACGCATAGTTCGGGACCCCCTACCCGAGATCCGCCGGTTTTGACACCGACACCACTCATCATAAAGTTTTATAGGGATAGAAACTTCCAACTCAAGTTTTTTCTTCATAAGATTGCATCAAAGCATCAACGATATGTTTGATAAAAGCTTTATTTTGGCTATAAGCATGAGGAGAATTTAGCACGGATTGTAACAAGGAAATACAATCTATCAAAGAGCAATTATCATAATTAAATTCCTTGAAATCCAAAATAGTAGGTTCATTAACATCTAGAGTTTTGATCTCTTCAATCCTACTTTTATCAAATTTAGCATCAAGATATAAAAACTCCGAATTTTTGGAATGCCTTCTAGGTAAAGATGGATCATATTCAGTCCCATCATTATCAAGATTCATATTGCAAAACAAAGATTTAATAGGGGACACATCAATAACTTTTAGATCTTCATCTTTATTATCATGGAAACTAGAATAACACGCTCTTATAAAGGAATCTTTCTTAGCACGCATCCTAGCGGTTCTTTCTTTGCACTCATCAATGGAAATTATCATGGCTTTGAGAGACTCATTGATGTCATGCTTAGGAGGAATAGATCTAAGTTTCAAAGAATCAACACCAAGAGAAATTCTATCAACATTCCTAGCCAACTCATTAATCTTAAGCAATTTTTCTTCAATCAAAGCATTGAAATTCGTTTGCAAAGTAATAAATTCTTTAATATTAGATTCAAAATCAGAGGGGATCTTATTATAATTTCCATAAGAATTGTTGTAGGAATTACCATAATTATTAGAGAATTACTAGGATAAGGCCTAGGATTAAAATTTCCTCTATACGCGTTGTTACCAAAATTGTTCCTACCAACAAAATTCACATCCATAGATTCATTATTATTCTCAATCAAAGTAGACAAAGGCATATCATTAGGATCAGAAGAAACACTTTTATTAGCAAATAATTTCATAAGTTCATCCATCTTTCCACTCAAAACATTAATTTCTTCTATCGCATGCATTTTCTTATTAGTAGATCTTTCAATGTGCCATTGAGAATAATTAACCATAATGTTATCTAGGAGTTTAGCAGCTTCTCCTAAGTGATTTACATAAAAGTGCCTCCCGCAGACGAATCTAAAAGATTTCTAGAAGCAAAATTTAATCCGGCATAAATTTTTTGTATAATCATCCACAAATTCAAACCATGAGTAGGGCAATTACATATCATTGATTTCATCCTCTCCCAAGCTTGTGCAACATGTTCATGATTAAGTTGCTTAAAATTCATAATATCGTTTCTAAGAGAGATGATCTTAGCGGGAGGAAAATACTTAGAGATAAAAGCATCTTTGCACTTATTCCACGAATCAATACTATTTTTAGGCAAAGACGGAAACCAAGCTTTAGCACGATCTCTAAGCGAAAAAGGAAATAGCTTCAATTTAACAATATCATTGTCCACATCTTTATTCTTTTGCATATCACACAAATCAATGAAGCTATTTAGATGGGTAGCGGCATCTTCACTAGGAAGGCCGGAAAATGGATCTTTCATGACAAGATTCAGCAAGGCAGCATTAATTTCACAAGATTCAGCATCGGTAAGAGGAGCAATCGGAGTGCTAATAAAATCATTGTTGTTGGTATTGGTAAAGTCACACAATTTAGTCTTATCTTGAGCCATCGTGACAAGCAAGCAATCCAACACACAAGCAAACAAGAAACGGGCAAAAAGAGGCAAAATAGAGAAAGAGAGGGAGGATAGAGAGAGATGGCGAATAAAATGACAAGGGTGAAGTGGGGGAGAGGAAAACGAGAGGCAAATGGCAAATAATGTAATGCGTGAGATAAGGGTTTGTGATGGGTACTTGGTATGTCGACTTTTGCATAGACCTCCCTGGCAACGATGCCATAAATCCTTCTTGCTACCTCTTGAGCACTTGCGTTGGTTTTCCCTTGAAGAGGAAAGGGTGATGCAGCAAAGTAGCGTAAGTATTTCCCTCAGTTTTTGAGAACCAAGGTATCAATCCAGTAGGAGGCTACGCGCGAGTCCCTCAAACCTACACAAAACAAATAAATCCTCGCAACCAACGCGATAAGGGGTTGTCAATCCCTACACCGTCACTTACGAGAGTGAGATCTGATAGATATGATAAGATAATATTTTTGGTATTTTTGTGATAAAGATGCAAAGTAAAATAAAAGCAATGAAAATAACTAAGTATTGGAAGATTAATATGATGAAGATAGACCCGGGGGACATAGGTTTCACTAGTGGCTTCTCTCGAGAGCATACGTATTCACGGTGGGTAAACAAATTACTGTTGAGAAATTGACAGAATTGAGCATAGTTATGAGAATATCTAGGTATGATCATGTATATAGGCATCATGTCCGAGACAAGTAGACCGACTCCTGCCTGCATCTACTACTATTACTCCACACATCAACCGCTATCCAACATGCATCTAGAGTATTAAGTTCAAGAGAATAGAGTAACACTTTAAGCAAGATGACATGATGTAGAGGGATAAACTCATGCAATATGATGAAAACCCCATCTTGTTATCCTTGATGGCAACAATATAATACGTGCCTTGCTGCCCCTACTGTCACTGGGAAAGGACACCGCAAGATTGAACCCAAAGCTAAGCACTTCTCCCATTGCAAGAAAGATCAATCTAGTAGGCCAACCAAACTGATACTTTGAAGAGACTTGCAAAGATAACCAATCATACATAAAAGAATTCAGAGAAGATTCAAATATTGTTCATAGATAAACTTGATCATAAACCCACAATTCATCGATCTCAACAAACACACCGCAAAAGAATATTACATCGAATAGATCTCCACAAGAGAGGGGGAGAACTTTGTATTGAGATGCAAAAAGAGAGAAGAAGCCATCTACTAATAAGTATAGACCCGAAGGTCTGAGGTAAACTACTCACACTTCATCAGAGAGGCTATGGTGTTGACGTAGAAGCCCTCCATGATCGATGCCCCCTCCGGCGGAGCTCCGGAATAGGCCCCAAGATGGGATCTCGTGGATACAGAAAGTTACGGCGGTGGAATTAGGGTTTTGGCTCCGTATCTGAACGTTTGGGGGTACGTAGGTATATATAGGAGGAAGAAGTACATCGGTGGAGCAACAGGGGGCCCACGAGGGTGGAGGGCGCGCCTGGGGGGTAGGTGCGCCCCCCCTACCTTGTGGCCTCCCTATTGGTTGCTTGACGTAGGGTCCAAGTCTCCTGGATCATGTTCGGTGAGAAAATCACGTTCCCGAAGGTTTCATTCCGTTTGGACTCCGTTTGATATTCCTTTTCTTCGAAACCCTAAAATAGGAAAAAAACAGCAATTCTGGGCTGGGCCTCCGGTTAGTAGGTTAGTCCCAAAGATAATATAAAAGTGCATAATAAAGCCCAATAATGTCCAAAACAGTAGATAATATAGCATGGAGCAATCAAAAATTATAGATACATTGGAGACGTATCACCCCCTGACCTAGATCTTACTCCTATATATTCTCAAATATCCCAAAACCTTCCAGGAAGCCACAAAACCACTTTCCCACCGCCGCAACCTTCTATACCCGTGAGATCCCATCTAGGGGCCTTTTCCGGCATCCTGCCGGAAGGGGATTCAATCACGGAGGGCTTCTACATAAACACCATTGCCTCTCCGATGAAGCATGAGTAGTTTACCATAGACCTACGGGGCCATAACTAGTAGGTAGATGGCTTATTCTCTCTCTTTGATTCTCAATACAAAGTTCTCCTTGATGTTCTTGGAGATCTATTCGATGTAATACTCTTTCGCGGTGTGTTTGCCGAGATCCGATGAATTGTGGATTTATGATCAGCTTATCTATGAATATTATTTGAATATCCTCTGAATTCTTTTAAGCATGATTTGTTACGTTTTCAAGTTTCTTCGAACTATCGATTTGGTTTGGCCAACTAGATTGGTTTTTCTTGCAATGGGAGAAGTGTTTAGCTTTGGGTTCAATCTTGCGGTGCTCGATCCTAGTGACAGAAGGGGAATCGACACGTATTGTATTGTTTCCATTAAGGATAAAAAGATGGGGTTTTCATCATATTGTTTGAGTTAATTCCTCTACATCGTGTCATCTTGCTTAAGGCGTTACTCCGTTCTTTATGAACTTAATACTCTAGATGCATGCTGGATAGCGGTCCATGTGTGGAGTAATAGTAGTAGATGCAGAATCATTTCAATCTACTTGACACAGACATGATGCCTATATTCATGATCATTGCCTTAGCTATCGTCATAACTTTGCACTTTTCTATCAATTGCTCGACAACAATTTGTTCACCCACCGTAATAACTTCTATCTTGAGAGAAGCCTCTAGTGAACCCTATGGCCCCCGGGTCTATTTTCCATCATATAAGTTTCCGATATATAATTCTAGTTTCCTATTTACTTTCTTTGCAATCTTTTACTTCCCGTTCCATAAACCAAAAATACCAAAAATATTACTTTGCAGTTTATCCATCTATATCAGATCTCACTTCGCAAACAACCGTGAAGGGATTGGCAACCCCTTTATCGCGTTGGGGTGCAAGTTGGTGTTTGTTTGTGCAGGTATTCGGTGGCTTGTTGCATTGTCTCCTACTGGATTGATACCTTGGTTCTCAAAAGCTGAGGGAAATACTTACTCTACTTTTCTGCATCACCCTTTGCTCTTCAAGGGAACAAGTACTGGACCAAGGCATTAGCACTTAGTGAATACATGAACTCCTTAAACTACGGTCATCACCGTGAGTGGTCCCGACTATTGTCACTCCGGGGTTGCTGGATCACAACACGTACTAGGTGACTATAACTTGCAATATCGGATCAAGAACACAAATATATTCATGAAAACATAATATGTTCAGATCTAAAATCATGACACTCGGGCCCTAGTGACAAGCATTAGGCATAGCAAAGTCATAGCAACATCAATCTTTGAACATAGTGGATACTAGGGATCAAACCCTAACAAAACTAACTCGATTACATGGTAAATCTCATCCAACCCATCACGGTCCAACAAGCCTACGATGGAATTACTCACACACGGTAGTGAGCATCATTAAATTGGTGATGGAGGATGGTTGATGATGAAGATGGCGATGGATTCCCCTCTTTGGAGCCCAGAACGGACTCCAGATGTGCCCTCCCGAGGAAGAACAGGGCTTGGCGGCGGCTCTGTATCGTAAAACGCGATGAATCCTTCTCTTTGATTTTTTTCTCCCCGAAAGAGAATATATAGAGTTGGAGTTGAGGTCGGTGGAGGTCCAGGGGGCCCACAAGGTCGGAGGGCGCGCCCCAGGGGGGTGGGCACGCCCCCACCCTTGTGCCTAGGGTGTGGGCCCCTTGCTTCTGATTCTTTCGCCAATATTTTTTATTAATTCCAAAACTTTTCTCCGTGAAGTTTCAGGTCATCCCGAGAACTTTTTATTCTTCACAAAAATAACAACATTGCAATTCTGCTGAAAACAATGTCAGTCCAGGTTAGTTCCATTCAAATCATGCAATTTAGAGTCCAAAACAAGGGCAAAAGAGTTTGGAAAAGTAGATATGACGGAGACGTATCAACTCCCCCAAGCTTAACCCATTACTTGTCCTCAAGCAATTCAGTTGACAAACTGAAAGTGATAAAGAAAAACTTTAACAAACTATGTTTGATCTTGTTGTTGCAAATATGTAAAGCCAACATTCAAGTTTTCTGCAAAGATTATGAACTAACCATATTCACAATAACTTTTAGGTCTCACATTTACCCACATCAATTATATAATCAACTAGCGAGCACTAACAATAAATATCGGATGGCAACTCTTTTCTCAAAACAATCATGATATGATATAACAAGATGGTATCTCGCTAGCCCTTTTTGAGACCGCAAAACATAAATGCAGAGCCCCCTGAAGATCAAGGACTGACTAGACATTGTAGTTCATGGCAAAAGAGATCCAGTCACAGTCATACTCAATATAAATTAATAACAATGCATACAAATGACAGTGGTGCTCTCTAACTGGTGCTTTTTATAAGAGGATGATGACACATCAATAAAAGTAAATATAGATAGGCCCTTCATAGAGGGAAGCAGGGATTTGCAGAGGTGTTAGAGCTCAAGTTTTGAAAATAGAGATTGAATAATATTTTGAGCGGTATGCTTTCATTCTCAACATAAAAACCAAGAGATATTGGTATCTTCCATGCTACATACATTATAGGCGGTTCCCAAACAGAATGGTAAAGTTTATACTCCCCCACCACCAACAAGCACACTCCACGGCTGGTCCGAAACAATGGGTATCGTCCAACTAACAACAGTCCTGGGGGAGTTTTGTTTGCAATTATTTTGATTTGATTTGAGCATGGGACTGGGCATCTTGGTTACCAACCATTTTCTTGAGAACGATGAGCCGAGTCCACTCATCGTGAGAATAACCCACCTAGCATGGAAGATATTGACAGCCCTAGTTGGTGCATGAGCGATTCGAGCATACAAAACAGATTATTATTTCAAGGTTTAGAGTTTGGCACATGCAAAATTACTTGGAACGGCAGGTAAATACCGCATGTAGGAAGGTATGGTGGACTCATATGGAACAACTTTGGGGTTTATGGAAGTGGATGCACAAGCAGTATTCCCGCTTAGTACAAGTGAAGGCTAGAAAAAGACTGGGGAGCGACCAACTAGAGAGCGACAATAGTCATAAACATGCATTGAGATTAACCAACGTTGAGTGCAAACATGAGTAGGATATAAATCACCATGAACATAAATGTCGTGGAGGCTATGTTGATTTTGTTTCAACTACATGTGTGAACATGTGCCAAGTCAAGCCACTCTAATCATTCATAGGAGGATACCATCCTATCATACTACATCACAACCATTTTAATTTCCATGTTGGCACGCAAGGTAAACCATTATAAACTCCTAGCTAATTAAGCATGGCATGAATAACTGTAATCTCTAATGATCATTGTGAACATGGTTCATTCATAATAGGCTGAATCAGGAATAATGAACTAATCATATTTACAAAAACAAGATAGGTCGAGTTCATACTAGCTTTTCTTCATCTCAATCATTTCATCATATATCATCATTATTGCCTTTCACTTGCACGACCAAACAGTGTGAATAATAATAATAGTGCACGTGCATCAGACTAAGCTGGAATCTGCAAACATTTATTCAAAGGAGAAGACAAGGTAATATGGGCTCTTTTGTTAGATCAACAATAATGCATATGAGAGCCACTCAACATTTTCATCATGGTCTTCTCTCGACCCCCAAAGAAAAGAAAAGAATTTCAATGAAACACACTGAAATATTTTTGGAGTTTTTGTTATTCTGAAGAAATTAAAACAAGAACGAGAAAAACTATTTACACAGGAAAGCTCCCAACAAGCAAAAGAAGAATGAGAAATCTTTTTGGATTTTATTTTTAATTCTACAACTAAGCATGCAAAGAAAGTAAACTAAACTACAACTAATTTTTGTTTGTTTTTTCTTGAGGTTTTTCAAACACACAAGAAGAAAGCGGAAAAAGAAATAAATTAACATGGATAATACAATGAAAAAGTATGAACACTGACAACTAGAATGAGTGCATGAACATGAATATAATGTCGGTGAGAAATACGTACTCTCCCAAGCTCAGGCCTTTGGCCTAAGTTGGTCTAAGGCCACGGCTAGCCTGGCGGATATCCAAAGTTGTAGTCGGGGTTGTACTGAGATGCATCGACCACTGCGCATAGAATTCATCCTTAACACCTGCACGAACCATAAATTCATCCGATGGCCATTGACATGGCTTCACTCCAGCTTCCCTTGGTGGTTCAGGGTCCAGTTCTCGCATCACACGCCTTGGTGCTTGCTTCCTTGAAGAACCACCTTGATACATTCTCCTAGACATTTTTCTTCCTCTGAAAAATTTCTGAAATTTTTAGTGACTCAAAATAAAAGTGAACCAAACTCAACAAGATTGATAGCAACTACTCCTACATGTGCCTAGAGGCTATATCATGCATCAAAACTACTTTGGATGATATAAATTTGACATGCAAGCTCAAGAACAGGGTCACCAAAGCAGCAAAAATTTGTAATGAATAAAGCACTAGAACAAAAACTAATTGGACCATTGGAGGAGTCACATACCAAAGAACAATCCCCCAAAGCAGTTTCGTGAATGGAGTTTTGAGCAAGGAGATCGAAAATGGCAGCAAGATGAGCAAGAACACGAGTTTGAGCTATGGAGTGATTTTTTCTTAAGGAAGAAGGAGTGGATGGGTGCTACAATAAGTGGAGGGGGCCACATGGGGCCCACAAGGTCGGGGGGTGCGCCCAGGGGGGTGGGCGCGCCCTCCACCCTTGTGGCCAGCTGGTGAGGCCCCCTGGTGTGTTCTTAGCACCAGAAATTCTAAAATATTATATAAAAATCATACTAAATTTTCAAGGCATTTGTGTGACGCCCCCGATTCAATCGTACACTAATCATACATGCAAACGTGTATGATCAAGATCAGGGACTCACGGGAAGATATCACAACACAATTCTACAAATAAAATAAGTCATACAAGCATCATATTACAAGCCAGGGGCCTCGAGGGCTCGAATACAAGAGCTCGATCATAGACGAGTCAGCGGAAGCAACAATATCTGAGTACAGACATAAGTTAAACAAGTTTGCCTTAAGAAGGCTAACACAAACTGGGATACAGATCGAAAGAGGCGCAGGCCTCCTGCCTGGGATCCTCCTAACTACTCCTGGTCGTCGTCAGCGGGCAGCACGTAGTAGTAGGCACCTCCAGTGTAGTAGGAGTCGTCGTCGATGGTGGCGTCTGGATCCTGGGCTCCAACATCTGGTTGTGACAACCAGGTAGAAGGGATAGAAGGAAAAGAAGGAGAAGCAACCATGAGTACTCATCCAAAGTACTCGCAAGCAAGGAGCTACACTACATATGCATGGGTATATGTGTAAAGGCCATATCGGTGGACTGAACTGTAGAAAGCCAGAATAAGAGGGGGATAGCTAATCCTGTCGAAGACTACGCTTCTGGTCACCTCCAGCTTCCAACATGTAGAAGAGAGTAGACTGAAGTCCTCCAAGTAGCATCGCATAGCATAACCCTAACCGATGATCCTCCCCTCGTCGCCCTGTGAGAGAGCGATCACCGGTTGTATCTGGCACTTGGAAGGGTGTGTTTTATTAAGTATCTGGTTCTAGTTGTCATAAGGTCAAGGTACAACTCCAAGTCGTCCTGTTACCGAAGATCACGGCTATTCGAATAGATTAACTTCCCTACAGGGGTGCACCACATAACCCAACACGCTCGATCCCATTTGGCCAGACACACTTTCCTGGGTCATGCCCGGCCTCCGAAGATCAACACATCGCAGCCCTACCTAGGCAAAACAGAGAGGTCAGCACGCCGGTCTAAATCCTATGGCGCAGGGGTCTGGGCCCATCACCCATTGCACACTTGCACGTTCCGTACGCGGCCGGAAGTAGAACTAGCCCCCTTAATACAAGAGCAGGCTTACGGTCCAATCCGGCGCGCGCCACTCATTCGCTGACGTCACGAAGGCTTCGGCTGATACCACGATGTCGAGTGCCCATAACTGTCCCCGCATAGATGGTTAGTGCGTATAGGCCAGTATCCAGACTCAGATCAAATACCAAGATCTCGTTAAACGTGTTAAGTATCTTCGAACGCCGACCAGGGCCAGGCCCACCTCTCTCCTAGGTGGTCTCAACCTGCCCTGTCGCTCCGCCACAAAGTAACAGTCGGGGGCCGTCGGGAACCCAGGCCCACCTCTACCGGGATGGAGCCACCTGCCCCTTCAGCCCCCATCTCCGAACAGTATCATAAGTAATGTAACTGTGTAAAGTATATAGTATATGCCCGTGATCACCTCCCGAAGTGATCACGGCCCAGTAGTATAGCATGGCAGACGGACAAGAGTGTAGAGCCACTGATGGAACACTAGCATCCTATACTAAGCAGTAGGATAGCAGGTAATGGTAACAACAGTAGTAGCAAGGACAGGCTATGCATCAGGATAGAAATAACGGAAAGCAGTAACATGCTACACTACTCTAATGCAAGCAGTATAGAGAAGAGTAGGCGATATCTGGTGATCAAAGGGGGGGCTTGCCTGGTTGCTCTGGCAAGAGAGAGGGGTCGTCGATATAGTCGATCATAGGGGTACCGGCATCGGCCTTAGGGTCTACCGGAAAGAAGTAACGGAGGGGAAACACAATAAATAACAGAGCAATCAAATGTAACACAAAGCAAGACGCGGCAATACGCGGTGCTAGGTATGTCCTAACGCGGTATTATGTGATACCGGCGAAAGGGGGAAACATCCGGAAAAGTATTACCGATCTTTCACGTTTTCGGATAGACGGACTGGACAGTGAAAGTTGCATGTTCGCTATGCTAGGGACGTGTGGCTGATCAACGGACTGTGTATTCGGATCCGTCTCATCGTTCTGAGCAATTTTCATGTATAAAGTATTTTCATCCGAACTACGGATTATTTTATATGATTTTCTGAAGTTTAAATGATTTTCTAAAATTTCTAGATTTAATTATATTTCGAAATTAAAACAGAATATACTAAGTGTACCCATGGGTTTCCTAGTCTATTGTGTGGCAAGTGGGGCCAGTGGGGCTGGGTTGAACCAGTCAACATTTAACTGGTCAACACATGAATAGTAGAAGTGGATCCCACATGTCATAGGCTATACCTAAACAAATAAATAAATACTAACCTAATTAATAGGGTCCACATGTCATCTGCTAGTAGCTAACCTACATACTAATTAACCCTAAACTAATTGAACATGGGGCCGGCCTCACAAACACAGAACACACACGCACACACGCAACTAGGGGTTAATTATGTTCTTTGTTAATAGAAGATAGCCTTTTGTGATTTTCGTACGATTTAATCCGTTCATCGAAAGGATTTGGTCTAATGGGATAAAATGAAGTTTGTCAAGTATACTTTCTACTCACAATTTTTCTTGGCCTATTAGTAATTGTTTACCCGCTGATTAGAGGCTGTCAAGGGGGTTAGTCAGCGTAATATTCACAAAGCTAGCCATAGTTACAGTAGCATTCAGCAACAGCAGTACGTTCAGTGCAGCAGCAGTCATCGGCATGGCGCGGAGACGGCCAGGCAACGCCGCGCACGGCCTGATGCGGCCCGGGCCATGTTGCCGGAGCTAGCTGCAGGCGGAGGCGGCGACAAGGGTTCCAGCGGGCGCGCGCAGGACTAGCAGGGGCGGCGGCAGCGTCGGCGAGCGCGCGTGCAGGAAGCTCGAGCGGCGCGGGCGAGCATGGCCAGGCGGATGGGAGAGGCTGGCAGGTGCGGGTGACAGGGCAGCGCGGGCAGGGGAGCCTGGGGGCGTGGCCGGTGCGAGCGAACAGCGCCAGGCGCGGTGTCACGCGCGTGGACGGCGATGGCGGCCACGGCCGACGCGGTCAGGCGAGGCGGACGCACGGCAGCGGGTGAGCGGCGGTAGGCGGAGGCGAGGCCACGGGTGGGCACGCGCGGGAGCGCAGGCTGCAGTAGCGAACGAGCCTGCGCGACAGTAGCAGCAGTAGCGCAGCAGTGGAGGTGGTCGAAGCAAGAGGCCATGAGGACTAACGGCGGCCAAAGTTCTGTGGGGAACGACGGCTATAGGCATGAGTCGAGCAGGGAAGAGCGGGAATCGAGTGAGGACCTCACCGCGGTGTCGTAGGCGAGATCGACAAGGCCGGGGGTGGAGCGACGGCAACGAATTCGTCGATGGTGTCGCGGTGGTTGGAGGTTGAAGACGACGTCGATCCCTGCGATCCAGGGGCTCCCGGCTCCAACTGGTGGACGTAGTCGAAGGAGTGGACGTCGGCGAAGCTCGCAAACGAGGTGGCTGGGCGCGGGGAGCTCGGTGGGCGCGTGGATGTCGGAGGCCATGGCGATGCAGGTTCGGCCAACGGTTGCGGGGACGAAAGCGGCACAGGGGAGGGGAAAAGGAGAGCTAGGGTTCGTCAACACGTCGAGGGGGATCTTATAGACCGTCCAGGAGCCATGGATGCACGGCGCGTGGACGATCCGTCCATGGACGCACGAGCAACGGCCAGCACTCCCCTGATGAACAGGGGTTGAAGATGGGGAGCTGGTGGGCTGGGCCTGGTGGCCGGGATGCCCGGTTGGGCCGAACGGCCCAGGGGGAAGGGGGCTTGGTTTCTTTTGTTTTGTTTTATTCTTACCTTTGTTTTCTGTTTTCTTTTATTTCTTTAATAGTTTATAATTTTAAAAAAAGTAAAACCCACACCTAAATTAAAGTTACAATTCCAACTACTGTCACAAAAAGTTTTACCCCTGAACAAAATAGTTTAGTATTTTATAAAATTCAAAAGGCATTTATTTAATTGTTTTAGCTACTATTTTATTCATTTTAGATTATTTAAAAATCTTACAAAAGTGTGGTTTCTCCACCATAATTACCTATGCATCATTTGTCTCCACCCGAACATTTAGTTTTAATATTTGAAAACTTTTATTGTTTGACTTTATTTTAAATTTGAAATTTGAACTGACGCGAGTTTATCAACAGTAACCGAGGTGACGCGTTATCATTAGCGGAGGTTCACTGTAGCTTAATTATCCGGGCATCACAATTCTCCTCCACTACAAGAAATCCCGTCCCGAGATTTAAGAGGTAGAGTAGGGGGAAAGTCTGGTTACGAAATGCTAACAGATCTTCTCGGTCTTGGCTGCTCTTCTCGAAGAAGTTAATCCCTTTCGTTGATGTCGTCAATTCTCTATTTCAGGTCATCATGATGAAGTCGGTATCCTTTCTTCGGGAACTCCATCATACTTACAAAAGAATAAGGGGTGTATCCCGTAAGAACGGGTCTGCATTAGGGCATGAAAGGGGTTGAGATCAGCGGGAATAAGTATTGTGTCTGGTACCAGAATTGATGATCTCTCGGGAGGTGGCTCGTGAATTACTTATGAGGCCACGCGCGAGGAATAACTTTGGGAACAGGGGTTGTACATGAGAGCCAGGTTTTGATCCTGTGGAACTGTGGGTTATGGGCCCACCATGTGGGTTAAAAGTAGGAAGGGCGGTGACATCTTGCACGATTATGTAAGCAAGGCATGTCAGAGGTAGTCTGTCGGTTATGTCGGCAACAACATCGGTACCAAGGGCGAGAGACGAAGAGAACCATTTTCCTGCTCGTTGAACGAGGCGGATAGTAGGCAAAGTTCTCGTCCATCGGTGGTTACCGGAATGTCATCAACAAAAGCAACAGGGTCTTTCTGACAGAATTGTGCACCGAGTTAGTTACATAAGCAGGGAATTGTTACTGCTTAGATCATATTGATCGCAAGAAAGGTTAAAGAAAACAATGGAAAGGAAAATGTGTTTAAACATATATTTCAGGGGTATATCCTTTCCAAGGATAAGCAGAGCATGATATCCATGACAGGATAGTAAGTAGAAAACCATTTAGGTAAGGGGAGAGGATTTCATGACATAGCCCAAACAACGGTATTTGGATAATGGACAGAGAAAATTTAGCATTGTTCTTCAAATGCTCTTATTGAAAATCGGAGTACCACAGACATGCTTCGAGGTAGCATTGCCATGGTCTTCAAGCAAAGGTCAGACTCTGGATACACGAAGGGATTCATCATTAAGCCAAGGAGAGGATGAGGAGGTGGCTGATGGACTTAGCGATAATTCAACGGGGTATCCAAAAAGATGGATTTCCATAGTTATGTGAACAAGGAGATAACATTTGTCGGATCAAATGATATAATGATGTATGCTCAAGGAAAACATACACAATTAATCATTGGTTGAAAGGTGTACCCAAAATAGGGGCTGGGTTGCACAACCAACGTCGGAATGGCGATTGAGCAACCAACACACTAAATTGGAATTATTGTCCATTAACTCTGAAGCAATAGGGTAGCTAGAGATAATAAATTCGCACAATAGAGTTCACTCAACACGGGGACTAAGAAAAGAATGGTGATGGCGAGATGCATCACTGTACCAAGAATTTTTAAGAGGTGGTGAAATTCTCACCACATTCTTGACATAAAAGATGGTAATATTCCAAAGTAATTAAGAACAGTTGCTGGATAGCAAGGAACTCAAGGTATAACACAAAACACGAACAAGTTTGTATTGGAGGGGAGGCATTAAAGTGGTCGATAAAAACACAAATCATCGAGGGCAAGGACGGTATTTCTCATCATGAATTCAATTGATATCCAGGAAGAGCTCAGAATGTTGATGATGATCATGACAGATTCTGTCGAGAGGTTTCCTGGAGATGTAATCGATCAGCGATGACATCAAGTCAAAGGAATGATGAAGCGAAATGATCTTGGGACCATGAGTAGGACACAAACTCGAATTCAAGCTTGTTGTTCAAGGTGGAACGATAAGACAAGGAAGATCGACGTAAGCTTAGCTCGTCACCAAAAGTTGTGCTCTGGGAATAAGGACCAGGTAGCACAGTTAAAATTTAGCACTTTAATGATATAGCCGATCAGGCTAGGAATGACTTGAAGGATTAATAAACTCATAAGCAACGGAGATTACTTAGAGCTATTGAATCAGAGTGCGAAATTGATTCACTTATCAGTGTCCTTGAGTGTCTAATAACTCATAACCCGGGGAAAATTGGAATCGGTGAGAAATAATACTTGAAGAACTCATAAGAAGTAATATGGTTTTGTGCTATTATCGAGATACCAAGGGGTAATACTCGAAGGTAGATCATAATATAGGTTGGACGGGTGCATTGATCTGCAGAGGACAAGTGGTTCAACTTGTCCGAGAAAAGGATCAAAGATGATCAATCATGGTCGGTACCATGGTCGCAAAGGACCAACATAGATACAAGATGAACTTATAACAAGGGGACCATTATTAATACAAGAAGCTTTCATGATAGATTCCACATCGGGTCCATGGGCATGAACACAAAGTTCAAGGTCGACTCCCACTTCTCCAAAGCAGAACCTTACATTCACTTCTCATTTTGATAATGGTATTAGTGTTGACAGTTTTACCTGGTGAAATACCAGATGAGTATGGCCCGTGAAATCTTTCAGGCTCACATAGATTAGTTAAGGCATTGGTTCAACCCATCGAGGCGTCTTAGGAACATATACCACAAATTTTTAGAAGTAATTAACACAAGCTCGAAAGTAGAGCATGGTTCACAAAAACAGGGGATACAATTTACCAAAGGCATTACGTATCAGGGAAAGAACTTCCAAAGTGATTGAATATGAAGGACGTTGTCGGATAAAATCCAACAAGGTTCTGATGGTCCATAAAGGATCTGATGTGAGTATCGGCTCACAACCAGAGGAAGAATCAATGCAAAGACATTGGATTATAGAAACAACTGAGTAACTTGGAGCTCAATTGCAAAGGAATTATGATTTACAAAGCGAAGGATCAGAAGCAGACGCTCCGATCAAGGATGGATAAGTTCAATATACTTAGGGGCACAATCGACGTCAATTTGATTGGCGAGAACCAGCCCACGTTTGAAATGACGTCTGAGCCGGAAGGATGAATTCTAGGATATGACTGAGGATTGAGAGCATTCACATCATATTGGATCAACAGACTTAAAATGATAATGACAAAGGATGCCAATAAGATTACCAGACTTATAGGATTTAATCCCAATGCAAGCAACCAAGAATTTCAAGAGCAATAGGTTGTTGAGGATCTTCAGAAGATCAGATAGTATTTAAGAGTATCTTATGAAGCATACGAACAACTGGGATGAACAGATACTCGATAAGTGCGAGGAATTATCCGTAGGGGGTATTCATGCGGTAAAGAACTACAAGGCAGTAAACTCAAAGGATTGTCGAAACAGTATAGAGAATTTCGAGGTATCTTGTAATAACAAGATCAATGGGGAATCATTGAATGAATGGAAAGTGTACGTGGTTATCCATAGGGTTTATCGATGGAAGGGAATTGCAAAATCGATGGCACAAAGTCTCAGGAGAACATCGGAGAGTATTGTCAAAATCTTCTGTTGAAGCAGTTGATCATCTGTAATGAAGGGGCTCTCCGGCAGGAAGTGTAACGAGAACCTAAAGTTAGATTTTAGCAAAATCATTTAACCCGAATAGAAGGGAGATCAGAGTTCCAGAGTATAGACGAGGAACAAAAGATCCTAATACCACCCCATGGCGACGTGGGCCCATGGGCCGCACAGCCATGTTAGTAAAACAGTTTTCATCGACTAGACTCAACTTCGGCCAAGGAGTGTGGAAGAGGGATTCCTACAGGCAGTCGGCTCTGATACCAACTTGTGACGCCCCCGATTCAATCGTACACTAATCATACATGCAAACGTGTACGATCAAGATCAGGGACTCACGGGAAGATATCACAACACAACTCTACAAATAAAATAAGTCATACAAGCATCATATTACAAGCCAGGGGCCTCGAGGGCTCGAATACAAGAGCTCGATCATAGACGAGTCAGCGGAAGCAACAATATCTGAGTACAGACATAAGTTAAACAAGTTTGCCTTAAGAAGGCTAACACAAACTAGGATACAGATCGAAAGAGGCGCATGCCTCCTGCCTGGGATCCTCCTAACTACTCCTGGTCGTCGTCAGCGGGCAGCATGTAGTAGTAGGCACCTCCGGTGTAGTAGGAGTCGTCATCGACGGTGGCGTCTGGATCCTGGGCTCCAACATCTGGTTGTGACAACCAGGTAGAAGGGATAGAAGGAAAAGAAGGAGAAGCAACCGTGAGTACTCATCCAAAGTACTCGCAAGCAAGGAGCTACACTACATATGCATGGGTATATGTGTAAAGGCCATATCGGTGGACTGAACTGTAGAAAGCCAGAATAAGAGGGGGATAGCTAATCCTGTCGAAGACTACGCTTCTGGTCACCTCCAGCTTGCAACATGTAGAAGAGAGTAGACTGAAGTCCTCCAAGTAGCATCGCATAGCATAACCCTAACCGATGATCCTCCCCTCGTCGCCCTGTGAGAGAGCGATCACCGGTTGTATCTAGCACTTGGAAGGGTGTGTTTTATTAAGTATCTGGTTCTAGTTGTCATAAGGTCAAGGTACAACTCCAAGTCGTCCTGTTACCGAAGATCACGGCTATTCGAATAGATTAACTTTCCTGCAGGGGTGCACCACATAACCCAATACGCTCGATCCCATTTTGCCGGACACACTTTCCTGGGTCATGCCCGGCCTCGGAAGATCAACATGTCGCAGCCCTACCTAGGCACAACAGAGAGGTCAGCATGCCGGTCTAAATCCTATGGCGCAGGGGTCTGGGCCCATCGCCCATTGCACACCTGCACGTTGCGTACGCGGCCGAAGCAGAACTAGCCCCCTTAATACAAGAGCAGGCTTACGGTCCAATCCGGCGCGCGCCACTCAGTCGCTGACGTCACGAAGGCTTCGGCTGATACCACAACGTCGAGTGCCCATAACTGTCCCCGCGTAGATGGTTAGTGCGTATAGGCCAGTAGCCAGACTCAGATCAAATACCAAGATCTCGTTAAACGTGTTAAGTATCTGCGAACGCCGACCAGGGCCAGGCCCACCTCTCTCCTAGGTGGTCTCAACCTGCCCTGTCGCTCCGCCACAAAGTAACAGTCGGGGGCCGTCGGGAACCCAGGCCCACCTCTACCGGGATGGAGCCACCTGCCCCTTCAGCCCCCATCTCCGAACAGTATCATAAGTAATGTAACTGTGTAAAGTATATAGTATATGCCCGTGATCACCTCCCGAAGTGATCACGGCCCAGTAGTATAGCATGGCAGACGGACAAGAGTGTAGAGCCACTAATGGAACACTAGCATCCTATACTAAGCAGTAGGATAGCAGGTAATGGTAACAACAGTAGTAGCAAGGACAGGCTATGCATCAGGATAGGAATAACGGAAAGCAGTAACATGCTACACTACTCTAATGCAAGCAGTATAGAGAAGAGTAGGCGATATCTGGTGATCAAAGGGGGGGCTTGCCTGGTTGCTCTGGCCAGAGAGAGGGGTCGTCGATGCAGTCGATCACAGGGGTACCGGCATCGGCCTTAGGGTCTACCGGAAAGAAGTAACAAAGGGGGAACACAATAAATAACAGAGCAATCAAATGTAACACAAAGCAAGACGCGGCAATACGCGGTGCTAGGTATGTCCTAACGCGGTATTATGTGATACCGGCGAAAGGGGGAAACATCCGGAAAAGTATTACCGATGTTTCACGTTTTCGGATAGACGGACTGGACAGTGAAAGTTGCATGTTCGCTATGCTAGGGACGTGTGGCTGATCAACAGACTATGTATTCGGATCCGTCTCATCGTTCTGAGCAACTTTCATGTATAAAGTATTTTCATCTGAACTACGGATTATTTTATATGATTTTCCGAAGTTTAAATGATTTTCTAAATTTTTTGGATTTAATTATATTTCGAAATTAAAAGAGAATATACTAAGTGTACCCATGGGTTTCCTAGTCTATTGTGTGGCAAGTGGGGCCAGTGGGGCTGGGTTGAACCAGTCAACATTTGACTGGTCAACACATGAATAGTAGAAGTGGATCCCACATGTCATAGGCTATACCTAAACAAATAAATAAATACTAACCTAATTAATAGGGTCCTCATGTCATCTGCTAGTAGCTAACCTACATACTAATTAACCCTAAACTAATTGAACATGGGGCCGGCCTCACAAACACAGAACACACACGCACACACACAACTAGGGGTTAATTGTGTTCTTTGTTAATAGAAGATAGCCTTTTGTGATTTTCGTACGATTTAATCCGTTCATCGAAAGGATTTGGTCTAATGGGATAAAATGAATTTTGTCAAGTATACTTTCTACTCATAATTTTTCTTGGCCTATTAGTAATTGTTTACCCGCTGATTAGAGGCTGTCAAGGGGGTTAGTCAGCGTAATATTCACAAAGCTAGCCATAGTTACAGTAGCATTCAGCAGCAGCAGTACGTTCAGAGCAGCAGCAGTCATCGGCATGGCGCGGAGACGGCCAGGCAACGCCGCGCACGGCCGGATTCGGCCCGGGCCGCGTTGCCGGAGCTAGATGCAGGCGGAGGCGGCGGCAAAGGTTCCAGCGGACGCACGCAGGACTAGCAGGGGCGGCGGTAGCATCGGCGAGCGCACGTGCAGGAAGCTCGAGTGGCGCGGGCGAGCATGGCCAGGCAGATGGGAGAGGCTGGCAGGTGCGTGTGACAGTGCAGCGCGGGCAGGGGAGCCTGGGGGCGTGGCCGGTGCGAGCGAACAGCGCCAGGCGCGGTGTCGCGCGCGTGGACGGCGATGGCGGCCACGGCCGACGCGGTCAGGCGAGGCGGACGCACGGCAGCGGGTGAGCGGCGGTAGGCGGAGGCGAGGCCACGGGTGGGCACGCGCGGGAGCGCAGGCTGCAGTAGCGAACGAGCCTGCGCGACAGTAGCAGCAGTAGCGCAGCAGTGGAGGTGGTCGAAGCAAGAGGCCATGAGGACTAACGGCGGCCAAAGTTCTGTGGGGAACGACGGCTATAGGCATGGGTCGATCAGGGAAGAGCGGGAATCGAGTGAGGACCTCACCGCGGTGTCGTAGGCGAGATCGAGAAGGCCGGGGGTGGAGCGACGGCGATGAATTCGTCGATGGTGTCGCGGTGGTTGGAGGTTGAAGACGACGTCGATCCCTGCGATCCAGGGGCTCCCGGCTCCAACTGGTGGACGTAGTCGAAGGAGTGGACGTCGGCGAAGCTCGCAAACGAGGTGGCTGGGCGCGGGGAGCTTGGTGGGCGCGTGGATGTCGGAGGCCATGGCGATGCAGGTTCGGCCAAGGGTTGCAGGGACGAAAGCGGCACAGGGGAGGGGAAAAGGAGAGCTAGGGTTCGTCAACACGTCGAGGGGGATCTTATAGACCGTCCAGGAGCCATGGATGCACGACGCGTGGACGATCCGTCCATGGACGCACGAGCAACGGCCAGCACTCCCCTGATGAACAGGGGTTGAAGATGGGGAGCTGGTGGGCTGGGCCTGGTGGCCGGGATGCCCGGTTGGGTCGAACAGCCCAGGGGGAAGGGGGCTTGGTTTCTTTTGTTTTGTTTTATTCTTACCTTTGTTTTCTGTTTTCTTTTATTTCTTTAATAGTTTATAGCTTTAAAAAAAGTAAAACCCACACCTAAATTAAAGTTACAATTCCAACTACTGTCACAAAAAGTTTTACCCCTGAACAGTATTTTATAAAATTCAAAAGGCATTTATTTAATTGTTTTAGCTACTATTTTATTCATTTTAGATTATTTAAAAATCTTACAAAAGTGTGGTTTCTCCACCATAATTACCTATGCATCATTTGTCTCCACCCGAACATTTAGTTTTAATATTTGAAAACTTTTATTGTTTGACTTTATATTAAATTTGAAATTTGAACTGACGCGAGTTTATCAACAGTAACCGAGGTGACGTGTTATCATTAGCGGAGGTTCACTGTAGCTTAATTATCCGAGCGTCACAATTTGGGAACTTTTATTTTCGGGATATTTTTTATTGCACGGATAATTCAGAAAACAGACATAAAATACTATTTTTTCTTTATTTATTCTAATTAACAAAAAGTAAAAAATGGGTACAGAGAGTTGTGCCTTCTAAATTCATCCATCTCATGCTCATCAAAAGGAATCCGCTAACAAGGTTGATCAAGTCTTACTAACAAACCTCTTTCGAATAACATGAAATCGGAGAATTTTCGAATAACACTAGGTTACCTCAACGGGGATATGCATGCCCCAGCAATAAGAATATCATATTTCTTTTTGACAGTAGGAAGAGGGAATTCAAAACCTCCAATAGTAATAGTTGAAAATTTTCCAATGGAATTGATACTATGCACTTGAGGTTGTTTCTTCGGAAAATGTTCCATATGCTCATTACCATTAACATGAAAAGTGACATTGCCTTTGTTGCAATCAATAACAGCCCCTGCAGTATTCAAAAAGGGTCTACCAGGATGATCGACATACTATCGTCCTCGGGAATATCAAGAATAACAAAGTCCATTAAGATAGTAACGTTTGCAACCACAACAGGCACATCTTCACAAATACCGAGGGGTATAGCAGTTGATTTATCAGCCATTTGCAAAGAAATTTCATTAGGTGTCAACTTATTGAATTTGAGTCTACGATATAAGGAGGAAGGCATAACACTAACACCAGCTCCAAGATCACATAAAGCAGTTTTAACATAGTTTCTTTCAATGGAGCATGGTATAGTTGGTACTCCTAGATCTCCAAGTTTCTTTGGTATTCCACCCTTAAAAATATAATTAGAAAGCATGGTGGAAATTTCATCTTTCGGAATCTTTCTTTTATTAGTAACAATATATTTCATATATTTAGCATAAGGAGGCATTTTAAGTATATCAGTCAAACACATACACAAAAAGATAGGTCTAATCATTTCAGCAAAGCACTCAAAATCCTCATCATCCTTTTTCTTGGATGGCTTAGGAGGAAAAGGCATGAGTTTCTGAACCCATGGTTCTCTTTCTTTACCATGTTTCCTAGCGATGAGGTCTCTCTTATCATAATATTGATTCTTTGATTGTGGGTTCTCAAGATCAACAGCAGGTTCAATCTCTACATCGTTATCATTACTAGGTTGAGCATCAACATGAACATCATTATCAACATTATCACTAGGTTCATGTTCATCGCCCGATTGTGTTTCAACATCAGAAATAGAAATATCATTAGAATTTTAAGCCGTGTCTATAGCAGGTTCACTAGCATGCAAAGTCCTATCAATTTTCTTTTTATTTTTAGTACGAGGACTAGGTGCATCAGTATTAGTTCTCTGAGAATCCTTCCCAAATCTCTTAGGATGACCCTTAGGATACAAAGGTTCCTGGGTCATTTTACCACCTCTGGTCATTACCCTAACAACATTATCACTATTCTTATTCAACTCATTAAGCAAATCATCCTGAGTTTTAAGTACTTGTTCTACTTGAGTTGTATCCATGGAAGCATGTTTACTGATAAGCTTAAGATCATTAACAATTCTACTCATATAATCACCCAGGTGGTCAAGCATGTAAGCATTATGTTTCAATTGTCTACTAACATAAGCATTGAAGTTATCCTGTTTAACAATAAAATTATCAAACTCATCCAAGCATTGTCTAGCAGACTTATTATGAGGAATATCACCTTCATCAAATCTATGGAGAGAGTTTACCCTTACTACCTGTGTTGGGTTATCAAGACCATGTATTTCTTCAATAGGTGGTAGATTCTTAACATCTTCAGCTTTAATACCTTTTTCTTTCATAGATTTCTTTGCCTCTTGCATATCTTCAGGATTGAGAAATAGAATACCCCTTTTCTTCGGAGTTGGTTCAGGAAATGTCCAATCATTTTCATTACTTAGTACATTATTCAATAGCAATTCAGCTTGCTCAACAATTCTTTCCCTGAAAACACAACCAACACAACTATCCAGCTAAAAGAAAAATCTCTGAATGCTAGAATTAAATATGATCCCACTTTTGCTACTTCACCTATCTTTGTTACCGATAAGGATTATGAATACTCTATCAATCTTGAGTTAATTACTTTGGTTGAATATGATCCTTTCTATGGTTATGAATCTGAAACTGTTGTGGCACATCTTACTAAATTGAATGATATAGCCACCCTATTTGCGCATGAGGAAAAAATTCACTATTAATATATTCTCAAATTGTTTCCTTTCTCATTAAAGGGTGATGCTAAGATATGGTTTAATTCTCTTGCTCCTGGTTGTGTGCGTAGTCCCCAGGATATGATTTATCACTTCTCTGCAAAATATTTCCCTGCTCATAAGAAACAAACTTCATTAAAGGAAATATTTAATTTTGTGCAAATTGAAGAAGAGAGTCTCCCACAAGCTTGGGGGAGGCTTCTCCGATTACTTAATGCTTTGCCTGATCATCCTCTCAAGGATGAAATATTTGATATCTTTTATAATGGACTAATCGATGCTTCTAGAGACCACCTGGATAGTTGTGTTGGTTGTGTTTTCAGGGAAAGAATTGTTGAGCAAGCTGAATTGCTATTGAATAATGTACTAAGTAATGCTAAAATTTCCTAAGATCCTCTCTATCCTTGCAAGCAAAGAAGTCTCTAGCAGTTTCTTCATTCATAACATAACCCTCAGGTACAACGGGCAATTCATATCTAGGGGGAGAATCATAATCATCATTTTCAATAATATCATCAGTTTCAGTAATTTCATTCTCTTTAACCCTAGCAAGTTGTTCATCAGAAAATTCACCTAATGGCACAATAGTATCAAGCATAGAAGTAGTATCATCATAAGCATCATGCATAGCAGAAGTGGCATCATTAATAACATGCGACATATCGGAATCAATAGCAGGTGTAGGTGTCGCAAGTTTACTCAAAACAGAAGGAAAATCAAGTGTAGAGCTAGATGGCAATTCCTTACCTCCCCCCGTAGTTGAGGAAATTTTTTTAGTTCTTTGATCTTTCAAATTCCTCATAGTGATCAACAGATATAAATCCCAACTGACTAAGAGAATAGAGCTATGCTCCTCGACAATGGGCCACAAGTATAGGGGATCACAACAGTTTTCGAGGGTAGAGTATTCAACCCAAATTTATTGATTTGACACAAGGGAGCCAAAGAATATCCTCGAGTATTACCAGCTGAGTTTTCAATTCAACCACTCCTGAAAGACTTAATATCTGCAGCAAAGTATTTAGTGGCAAAGTAGTATGGAGGTAACAGGAATAGTAGCAAAAGTAATGGTAGTATTTTTGTAGCAATTGTAACAGTGGCAACAGAAAAGTAACTTAGCAAAGATCAATATGTGAAAAGCTCTTAGGCAATGGATCAATTATGTCGGATGGCATTCATCATGCAACGGTTATAACATAGGGTGACACAGTACTAGCTCCAGTTCATCAATATAATGTAGGCATGTATTCCGAATATAGTCATACGTGCTTATGGAAAAGAACTTGCATGACATCTTTTGTCCTACCCTCCCGTGGCAGCGGGGTCCTAATGGAAACTAAGGGATATTAAGGCCTCCTTTTAATAGAGTACCGGACCAAAGAATTAGCACTTAGTGAATACATGAACTCCTCAAACTACGGTCATCATCGGGAGTGGTCTCGACTATTGTCACTCCGGGGTTGCCGGATAACAACACGTAGTAGGTGACTATAACTTGCAATGTTGGATCAAGAACACAAATATATTCATGTAAACATAATAGGTTCAGATCTGAAATCATGGCACTCGAGCCCTAGTGACAAGCATTATGCATAGCAAAGTCATAGCAACATCAATCTTAGAACATAGTGGATATTAGGGATCAAACCCTAACAAAACTAACTCGATTACATGGTAAATCTCATCCAACCCATCACGGTCCAGCAAGCCTACGATGGAATTACTCACACACGGCGGTGAGCAACATGAAATTGGTAATGGAGGATGGTTGATGATGACGATGGCGACAGATTCCCCTCTCCGGAGCCCAGAACGGACTCCAGATCTGCCCTCCCGAGGAAGAACAGGGCTTGGCGGCGGGCTCCGTATCGTAAAACGTGATGAATCCTCCTCTTTGATTTTTTCTCCCCTAAAGAGAATATATAGAGTTGGAGTTTAGGTTGGTGGAGGTCCAGGGAGCCCACAAGGTCAGAGGGCGCCCCCCTGATGTGGCTTGAAGCTACGTCGGTATTTCCCCAAAGAGGAAGGGATGATGCAGCACAACGGTGGTAGGTATTTCTCTCATATATGAAACCAATCAAACCAGTAGGAGAACCAAGCAACACAATGTAAACATCCCCTGCACACAAATAAAGAATCCTCACAACCCGACGTGTTAAAGGGGTTGTCAATCCCTTTCAGGTAACAGTGCCAGAAATTGGTGCGTGACGGGAGAAAGTTGTAATAGATTGGATAAATAGATCACGAATAAAATAAAGTGCAACAAAGTATTTTGGGGTTTTTGGATTAATAGATCTGAAAATAAATGCAAATAAAAGTAGATCGCAAAGGCAAATAATATGAGAAAGAGACCCGGGGGCCGTAGGTTTCACTAGTGGCTTCTCTTGAGAAAAATAGCAAACGGTGGGTGAACAATTATTGTTGGACAATTAATAGAACTTCAAGTATTCATGATGATATCCAGGTAATGATCATTACATAGGCATCATGTCCAAGATTAGTAGAACGACTCCTGCCTGCATCTACTACTATTACTCCACACATCGATCGCTATCTAGCATGCATCTAGTGTATTAAGTTCATGAAGAAACGGAGTAATGCAATAAGAATGATGACATGATGTAGACAAGATCTATCTATGTAGAGATAGACCCCATCGTTTTATCCTTATGAGCAACGATACATACGTGTCGGTTCCCCTTTTGTCACTAGGATCAAGCACCGTAAGATCGAACCCACTACAAAGCACCTCTTCCCATTGCAAGACAAAATAGATCAAGTTGGCCAAACAAAACCCAAATATCGGAGAAGAAATACGAGGCTGTAAGCAATCATGCATAAAAGAGACCAAAGAAACTCAAATACTTTCATGGATATAAAAAGATAGATCTAATCATAAACTCAAAGTTCATCGATCCCAACAAACACACCGCAAAAAGACTTACATCATATGGATATCCAAGAGACCATTGTATTGAGAATCAAGAGAGAGAGAGGAAGCCATCCAGCTACTAACTACGGACCCGAAGGTCTACAAAGAACTACTCACGCATCATCGAAGAGGCACCAATGGAGGTGGTGAACCCCATCCGAGATGGTGTCTAGATTGGATCTGGTGGTTCTGGACTCTGCGGCGGCTGGATCAATATTTCATCGACTCCCCTAGGGTTTAGGGAATATTGGGGTATTTATAGAGCAAAGAGGCGGTCCAGGGGGCACCCGAGGTGGGCACAACCCACCAGGGCGCGCCTGGGCCTCCTGGCGCGCCATGGTGGGTTGTGCTCCCCTCGGGGCACCCCCAGGCGTAGCCAGTGCACGTTGTGTTCCTTGTGGCCCATAAAAATTCTCCGTGAAGTTTCATGGCATTTGGACTCCGTTTGATATTGATTTCTATGATGTAAAAAACATGGAAAAGACATCAACTGGCACTTGGCACTATGTCAATAGGTCAGTACCAAAAAATTATATAAAATGACTATAAAATGATTATAAAACATCCAAGATTGATAATATAACAACATGGAACAATCAAAAATTATAAATACGCTGGAGACGTATCACCCCCACCCTTGTGGCTAGGGTGTGGGCCCCGTGCTGCTGATTCTTTTGCCAATATTTTCTATTAATTCCAAAACTTGTCTTCGTGAAGTTTCAGGTCATTCCGAGAACTTTTTATTCTGCACAAAAATAACACCATGGCAATTCTGCTGAAAACAGTGTCAGTTCGGGTTAGTTCCATTCAAATCATGCAAGTCAGAGTCCAAAACAAGGGAAAAAGAGTTTGGAAAAGTAGATACGACGGAGACGTATCGTTGCTAGAAAACACGATAAAGAAAGAGAACCATGGGTTCAAAAACCTATGCCCTTTCCACCTAAGTCAACTAAAAAGAAAGATGATGAAGAATTTGAACGCTTTGCTGAGATGCTGAGGCCAGTCTTTTTGCATACTCGCTTGATTGATATCCTTAAAATGCCTCCTTATGCAAAGTATATGAAAGACATCATCACCAATAAGAGAAAAATACCGGAAGCTGAAATCTCCACTATGCTTGCTAACTATACTTTTAAAGATGGTGTACCTAAAAAACTTGGAGATCCGGGAATACCAACTATACCTTGCCCCATCAAAAAGAGTTATGTGAAAACTGCTTTACGTGATTTAGGAGCTGGTGATAGTGTTATGCCTTTCTCTCTATATAAAAGACTTGATTTGAATAAGCTCACACCTACTAAAATATCTTTGCAAATGGCCGACAAATCAACGGCCATACCTATCGGTATTTTGTGAGGATGTGCCCGTTGTTGTTGCTAATACTACTATTTTGACTGACTTTGTTATACTTGAGATGCCCGAGGATGACAACATGTTGATTATCCTTGGTAGACCCTTCTTGAATACTGCAGGGGCTGTTATTGATTGCAATAAAAGCAAGGTCACTTTTCATATCAATGGTAATGAGCATACGGTGCACTTTTCGAAGAAACAATTCCAAGTGAATGGTATTAATGTTCTTGAATACTATTGGAAGTTTTCAACTACCTTTACATACTGCCAAAAAGAAATATGAAATGCTTATTGTTGGGGACATTCATATCCCCGTTGAGGTAACTTAGTGATTGACGAAGTTCTTCGGTTTCATGATAATCGAAAGTGGTTGTTAATAAGACTTGATCAACCTTATTAATGGATCATTTTTGAGAGGTATGAAGTTGATGAATTAAGTAAGCACTACCTTCTGTCCCTATCTTTTGTTTTCTGATTTTATTAGTTAAATAAAATAAAATGCCATGTTTTGTCTGTTTTTTGAATTTCCCGTGTAATAAAGAAATGACCCAAAAATAAAAGTTCTCAGAATGCCCTGAAAATTTAATACAATTTTTTATGAATATTTAAGAATTTTTGGTGCAAATAACATTAGAGGGAGGTGCACCGGTTGGGCACAACTCACCTGGGCGCGCCAGGACCCCCAGGTGTGCCCTAGTGGGTTGTGGTCCCCACGTGCCCCCCTCACTTATCCCTTCACACCACATCATCACCTACCTCCAGAAAAAATTCACCTTTGCTCTCTCCCTCTCTCATGTTCTTGCTCTCAAACCCGCAGATTCCGATCTCTTTGCTCCAAGCTCCGTTTCTGAAACTGTTTCGAGGGATTGTTGCTTGGTATGTGACTCCTCCGTTTGTCCAATTAGTTTTTGTTTTAGCGGTTTATATTTTGAATATTTAGCTACTCTTGGTGCTGCTATACATGAGCTTGCATGTTGAATTCTTAGAGTTGTAGGTAGTTTGAATGCTTTCTATGGCCTCTATGTATCCCTATGAGTATTTGCTATCAATCTTGTAAAGCTTTGTTGAGATAATGTTGTGGACTAAAAAAATTCAGAATTTTGTTCATAGGAAAAATAATAATATCTTTAGGAAGTTTGCTTCCAAGAAGAACTCCAAAGGAGTTATTGGGGAGTCGTCTGATAGTGATCTCCATACCTAGAGGTGGGCAGAAGTACGGCCATGCGAATGGCCGCATACCCCGTTCATGGAAGGGGCTGGAATCCTTCAAGAGTTTGCACAGTATGCTGCTAATGCTGACCTCACCGACTTCATTGCAGGTGAACGTGAACAGTATCATCTCCTGACAAACACCTTTGTGCAAAGTTTTAATTTCCATCCTAGGAATAATCCTCCTGAAGTGCAGTTTAATTTATATGCTGAACCCCATCAGATACCACTTACTGAATTTTGTGAAATATGCTTGTTGCCTTCTGATGGTGGTTTGGTAGAGCCTAGGCCTGCGAAGTTTGAGGGTTTCTATCATACTCTGACAGTGGGTGATGAGAGAGGGGTGTTGAGTATCACTGCCGCTAGCTTGCATTTTCCTATTGTTCATTATTTCACTCTTTTCATTGCAAAATGCTTGCTTACTAGAGAGAAGGTGGGTGCACTTAGTGCCCCAGACCTTGTTGTTTTATGTCGTGCACTAGAGGGCGACAACACTTATAGCTTGGGAGCTATTGTGGCACGTCGTCTTCACCTCAATAAGTCCAAGGGTAAAATACATTGTGGCATTTATGCTACTCGTTTGGCGGCTCGCTTTGATGTTGAGATACGCCTGCATAATTATCCTTTACCCAAGGTTTACCTAGATCACCCAGCCATGGAATACCACCAGTTTATTGCTACCGATTATCCTAACATCCCTATTCCGTACAACCTAGTTTATAGTGTGAGAACTCGTGATATTATTCCATTGCCTGCACCTACTTTGTTTGATCCTATTACCAGGGGCAGATACAAGATTATGCCTACGGATATCATCGCCTACCGGAACAACCAGGCTGCAGCAGAGGAGGAACCCCAGCAGCGGGATTCGTGAATTCCCGCTCCTCAGCACCCTGACTACTACCCAGGCTACTAACTGATTGCCAAGTTAGGCCAAAAGCCTAAGCTTGGGGGAGTACATGTTTCCACCGACATTATATTCATGTTCACTTATTCCATTTGTCGGTATCCACACTTTTTCATTGTATCATCCATGTTAAATTTATTTTCTCGCTTTCTTCTTGTGTGTTTGAAAAACTTTGAGAAAATCCAAAAAATATTTCCTGCTTCTTTTTTATTTTTCTTTCTAGAGTAGTTAGCTATAGCGCTAAAAAGAAAACCCCAAAAGATTTCCTTGTTCTTCTTTTGCTTGTTGGGAGCTTTCCCGTGTAAATAGTTTTTGTCGTTTTTGCTTTTCCCTTTTATTTGCTTGTTCAAGAAAACCAAAAACTCCAAAAATATTCCAGTGTTTCTCTGAATTTCTTTTCTTCTTATTTGAGTCGTACCGAGGAGAAGACCACGATGAAAATGTTGAGTGGCTCTCATATGCATAATTGTTGATCTAACAAAGAGGCCATTTTACCTTGTCTTCTCCTATTGAATAAAATGTTTGTAGATTCCATCTTAGCCCACGACACTCTTGCACTATTATTATTTTCATATCGTTCAGTCATGCAAGTGAAAGGCAATAATGATGATATTCAATGAACTGGTCGTGGCAAAGAGAAACTGGTATGAACTCGACTTGTTCTGTTTTTGTAAATAGGTTTAACCTAGTATCCATGCTTCAACCCATTATGATCAAACATGATTGCAATGACAATTAGAGATTATAGTTTCTCATGCCATGCATAAGTAGCTAGGAGTGGATAATGAGTTGTCTTGGATATCAACATCGCGTTAAAATGATTGTGATGTAGTATGATGATATGGTATCCTCCTCTGAATGTTCGAGTGGCTTGACTTGGCACATATTCATGCATGTAGTTGAATCAAAACCAACATAGCCTCTATGATAATTATGTTCATGGTGTTCATATCCTACTCATGCTAGTTTCCAATGTTACTTATGCATAATGCATTTTCATGACCGTTGTTGCTCTCTAGCTGGCCGCTTCTCAACCTAATTGCTAGACTTCGCCTGTACTAAGTGGGAATTCTGCTTGTACATCAAAAACCTTGAACCCAAGTTATTCCAGATGAGTCCACCATACCTACCTATATGCGGTATTACCCTGTCGTCCTAAGTAAATTTGCATGTGCCACCTCTAAAAGCTTCAAATAAATATCATTTTTGTGTGCCTGGATCATTCATGGAACGACAGGAGGTGGTCGGTATCTTCCATGCTAAGCGGGTTATTCTCAGGTTGAGTGTTTATTCACTCACCATCGCACGAGAAAAGGGCGGTAATAGGGCTTCCCGGTTCCGAACTCAAAATGCAAATAATTAAACAAAGCTCCCCCGGGACTGTTGTTGGTAGTGACAGCACCCATTGTTTCGGACAAGCCATGGAGTGTGATTGTTGGTGGAGGGGGGGGAGTAAACCTTTAATTTTATCGCTTGGAAAGCGCCACTAGCGTGCTTAGCATGGAAGATATTGATAACTGATGGTCACGAAATAAACAAGAAGGGTGCATGTCTCAAAATATCATTTACCTCTGTTTTTAAAAAACTTGAGCTCTGGCACCTCTGCAAATCACTACTCCCCTCTACAAAGGGACTATCTATTTACTTTTATGTTGTGTCATCACCCTCTAAAATAAGTGCCAGAACCTGAGAGCACTTCTGTCATGCTGATGCATTGTGTGTCGCTAATGTTGGGTGCATCATGCTTGGATCTTTTCTACCATGAATTACAATGTTTAGTCGCTGCTTGAAATTTGGAGGTGCTCTGCATTTATGTTTTGCGGTCTCAGAAAGGGCTAGCGAGATACCACTATTGTCATATTATATCATGGTTGTTTTGACGTGTTGCTGTTTGAGATATCTTATTATTGCTCGCTAGCTGATTATGTCATTGATATGAGTTAACATAATTTTTAAGAGTTATTGTCGGCATGGTTAGTGATACATCTCCAACATATCTATATTTTTTATTGTTCCATGCTGTTATATCATCAATCTTGGATGTTTTATAATCATTTATAGTCATTTTATATATTTTTTGGTACTAATCTATTGACATAGTGCCAAGTGTCAGTTGCTGTTTTTTTCATGTTTTTTACATCACAGAAAATCAATATCAAACGGAGCCAAATGCCACAAAACTTTACGGAGATTTTTTATCGGCCAGAAGGAAGGCAATGGGCCCTGGTTGCAGCTAGGGGGTGCCCCGAGGGGGCACAACCCACCGGGGCATGCCAGGAGGCCCTAATGTGCCCTGATGGGTTGTGCCCACCTCGGGCCCCCCTGGACCGCCTCTTTGCTCTATAAATACCCCAAAAATACCAGAACCCTAGGGGAGTCGATGAAATATTCATCCAACTGCCGCAGAGTCTAGAATCACTAGATCCAATCTAGACACCATCACGGAGGGGTTCACCACTTCCATTGGTGCCTCTCCGATGATGCGTGAGTAGTTCTTTGTAGACCTTCGAGTCCATAGTTAGTAGCTAGATGGCTTCATCTATCTCTCTCTCTTGATCCTCAATACAATGGTCTCTTGGAGATCCATATGATGTAACTCTTTTTGCGGTGTGTTTGTTGGGATCAATGAACTTCGAGTTTATGATCAGATCTATGTTTTTATATCCATGAAAGTATTTGAGTTTCTTTGATCTCTTTTATGCATGATGTCTTATAGCCTCGTATTTCTTCTCCGATATTTTGGTTTTGTTTGGCCAACTTGATCTATTTATCTTGCAATGAGCAGAGGTGCCCGGTAGTGGGTTCGATCTTACGGTGCTTGATCCCAGTGATAGAAAGGGAACCGACACGTATGTATCGTTGCCACTAAGGATAAAAAGACGAGATCTATATCTACCGCCATATAGATAAACGGATCTTGTCTACATCATGTCATCCTTCTTATTGCATTACTTCATTTTTCCATGAACTTAATACACTAGATGCATAATGGATAGCAGTCGATGTGTGGAGTAATAGTAGTAGATGCAGGCAGGAGTCAGTCTACTAATCTTGGACGTGATGCCTATGTAACGATCATTGCGTGGATATCGTCATAATTATTTCAAGTTCTATAAATTGCCCAATAGTAATTTGTTTACCCACTGTTTGCTATTTTTCTCGAGAGAAGCCACTAGTGAAACCTACGGCCTCGGGTCTTCTTTCTCATATATTTGCCTTGCGATCTACTTTTCCTTTGCATTTTTATTCAGATCTATTAAACCAAAAATCCAAAAATACCTTGCTGCAATTTATTTTATTTGGTGTTCGATCTATCAATCTACTACAATTTACCTCATGTATGTTTGCCTATCTTGAGGTGCCGTACCCCGGAAGGGATTGACAACCCCTATAAAATGTCAGGTTGCGAGGTGTTGTTATTTGTGTGCAGGTGCTGCTTAAGTTGTGTTGCTTGGTTCTCCTACTGGTTCGATACCTTGATTTCATAACTAAGGGAAATACCTACCGTGGCTGTGCTACATCATCCCTCCCTCTCAGGGGAAATACCGACGTAGTTCCAACTACCATCAAGGAGAATTTCTGGCGCCGTTGTCGGGGAGGATCTTCAACATAACCAGGTTCCTAATCACAAATATCATCTCCTTGCAATTTACATTATTTGCCATTTGCCTCTCGTTTTTGCTCTCCCCCACTTCACAAAAATTTGCCATTTTATTCACCTCTCTTTTTCCATTCGCCGTTTTTTCGTCGAATCTATCCTTTGCTTGCAATCATAAGTGATTTCGGAATGGCACCAACAAATGATGACCTAACTCCTAAGATTGGACGTACAAGCAATCTGGATGCTAAAACTTCTATCTTAGGGCAAGGGAACGTTATGGGAAAAGAACGTATCCAAGATTTTTTTAATTATGTTGGAAATCTAAGTCTGGATGATGCTCCTATACTTAAAACTACTAGATCTTATGCGGATGCTATTTCAGCACTAGTTCTGAAACTTGAAAGAAAATTTATCCGCACTCATCCTACTTTGCAAAGATTTTTTTGAGCTTTGCGAAATAAAGAGTCCTAGAGCCAAAAAGTTGGCCACTCTCGTTCTTATGAACGAGTTTGACTACATAAGTCAGGAAGCTAGGGAATTCTTTGATTTTTATGGTATGAATCGTGCAAACCTGTGATAGACGAAATACTTTACAATAGTGACTATGCACTAAGGCATTTGCTTGGGGATAATAATATCTTTGATGAGAATCTTAAAAAGGAGGTCCCCATTCTAGATATAATCCAACAAGTTTTTAATAATGTTAATCAACACTATTCTTGGATTGTAGCGGGAAATCAAAGGGGTTATGATGAAAACCAACTAAGAAATGCTAAAGTTTCTCTGGATAATATGTTTTAAGTTGTGTTTACAAAACCTCCTGATAAAAATACCCCCGAGAAAATTAAGAAGAAGAAGGATGACACAACTTAGATCCTTGCTATATGCCTAGCTAAGGGCGTAAACCTATAACGCTTGTCGGGAGGCAACCCAATGAATAAAATTTATTTTTGCTTTTTGCTTTCTGTTCTTGAGTGTTAGCACAATTATGCTACTGTTATGATTGTGTTTTTATGTTTTAATTAGTTTTTGTGCCAAGTAAAGCCTTTAGGATCTTCTTGGGCAATAGTTGTTTGATCTTGCTGAAAAAACAGAAACTTTTACGCTCACAAAATTAATTTTCATTTTTTTACCAGAGAGCGATAAAATACCCATTCCACTTGCAGTATATCAATATACAAATTTCTCAGGTCATCCTAAGTTTTCAGAGTTTTTTGAGTTACAGAAATATTCGAAATAGTCAGATTGCTACAAACTACTCTGTTTTGACAAATTCTATTTCCTTTGTGTTGTGTGCTTATTTTGATGGCTCTATGGTTTTGTTTGATGAATTTTTGCCATAGAAAATTTGGAATATAGTAGATATAATACAAAAACAAAATATGAATTGGTTTGATACAACACTTATAGTAGTGGTTTATTATTCTTATACTAACGGATCTCGCGAAGGCTTTGTTGAGTTTTGTGTGATTGAAGTTTTCAAGTTTTGGGTTATCTTACGATGGATGAAGGAAGGATGTAAGAGCCTAAGCTTGGGGATGCCCCGGCATCTCAAGATATTATCCAAGATTGAGCAACCAACTAAGCTTGGGGATGCCCCCGAGTGGCATCCCCGCTTTCTTCCAACAACTATCGGTATTTTACTCGAGACTATATTTTTATTCGTCACATGATATGTGTTTTGCTTGGAGCATCTTGTATGATGTGTCTTTGCTTGTTTTATTTTGTGTTTTAAGTCATCAATCCTTGTTGGACACACCTATTTGAGAGAGCCAAAATTATGTCATGACTTGTTAGAATTGCTCTCTATGCTTCACTTAAATCTTTTATGAGCTAGGACTTGCTCTAGTGCTTCACTTATATCTTTTTGAGCACGGTGTACTTTGTTATTTTTGAAGAAATGCACTCTTGCTTCACTTAGATTTGTTTGAAATTTAGTAAAATTTTGAAGAAATTCTCTCTTGCTTCACTTAAATTATTTTGAGAGAAAGAAATTTTGTTATGCTCATGATCTTCACTTATATTTGTTTGAGCTTATGAAAAGCAACACATGAAAATTAGTGCCAAAGTGATAGATATCCAAGAAGGATAAAGTAAAAGAAAATGTCATGAAGATCATTGGACAAAATAAACTTGATTCTTAGTAATAGTTTTGAGATATGATGATGTGATATGTGAGTTATGTTGATGAGTAATTGTGCTCTAGTAAGAATATTGGTGTTAAGGTTTGTGATTCCCTATGCATGCATGAAAGTCAATAATCATGTAATGAAAATTATATCCTATTTGTGGTGCATTATTCGGTGTTAATTATGCTTAATGCTTGCTTATGATATTATTCGTTTCTTGGTTGGCCGCTTCTCAATCTTTTGCTAGCCTTCATTTTGCAATAAGTATGACTTCTACTTGTGCATCCAAAATCCTTTAAACTAGTTTTGCCACATGAGTCCACTATATCTACCTTATGCGGTATTCTTTTGCCGTTCTAAGAAAATTTGCATGTGCCATATCTAATTTTCAAAATAAACTTCTCTTTTGTGTGTTTGTTTCTCTCGTGGAGCAGTGAGGGGTGGCTAATATTTTCCATGCTAGATGTGTTATTCTCAAGATGAGTGTTTATTCACTTGTCATTGCACGAGAGTAATGCAAAGGTATTAGGGATGCCCAGTCCTGAAATGCAAAAAATAAAATAAAAAAATAAATGAATTTACTTTATGTTGTCAAATAATAAATTCCTTGGAAAGTGTTGGTATGGAGGGTGATACCTCTCCGTCGTATCTACTTTTCCAAACACTTTTGCCCTTGTTTTGGACTCTAACTTGCATGATTTGAATGGAACTAACCCGTACTGACGCTGTTTTCAGCAGAATTGCCATGGTGTTATTTATGTGCAGAAACAAAAGTTCTCGGACTGACCTGAAACTCCACGGAGACTATTTTTGGAAATAATAAAAAATACTGGCAAAGAATCATGGCCAGGGGGCCCACACCCTAGCCACGAGGGTGGGGCACGCCCCCCTGCCTCGTGGGTCCCCTGGAGCTCCACCGACCTCAACTCCAACTCCATATATTTTACGATACAGAGCCGCCGCCAAGCCCTAAACTCTCTCGGGAGGGCTGATCTGGAGTCCGTTCGGGGCTCCGGAGAGGGGAATCCGTCATCGTCATCATCATTAACCATCCTCCATCACCAATTTCATGATGCTCACCGCCGTGCGTGAGTAATTCCTAGTATCCACTATGTTCTGAGATTGATGTTGCTATGACTTTGCTATGCTTAATGTTTGTCACTAGGGCCCGAGTGCCATGATTTCAGATCCGAACCTATTATGTTTTCATGAATATATGTGAGTTCTTGATCCTATCTTGCAAGTCTATAGTCACCTACTATGTGTTATGATCCGGCAACCCCGAAGTGACAATAATTGGGACCACTCCCGGTGATGACCGTAGTTTGAGGAGTTCATGTATTCACTATGTGTTAATGCTTTGGTCCGGTACTCTATTAAAAGGAGGCCTTAATATCCCTTAGTTTCCGCTAGGACCCCGTTGCCACGTGAGGGTAGGACAAAATATGTCATGCAAGTTCTTGTCCATAAGCATGTATGACTATATTCGGAATACATGCCTACATTACATTGATGAACACCCTATGTTATGATTGTTACATGATGAACCACATCCGGCATAATTCTCTATCACCGATCCAATGCCTACGAGATTTCCATATATTGTTCTTCGCTTATTTACTTTTCCGTTGCTATTGTTATCATCACTATAAAACACCAAAAATATTACTTTTGCTACCGTTACCTTTTGCCACCGTTACCACTACTATCATATTACTTTGCTACCAAACACTTTGCTGCAGATACTAAGTTTCTAGGTGTGGTTGAATTGATAACTCAGCTGCTAATACTTGAGAATATTCTTTGCCTCCCCTTGTGTCAAATCAATAAATTTGGGTTGAATACTCTACCCTCGAAAATTGTGGCGATCCCCTATACTTGTGGGTTATCAAGACTATTTTCTGGCGCCGTTGCCGGGGAGCATAGCTCTATTCTTTGAGTCACTTGAGATTTATATATGCTGGTCACTGTGAAGAACTTGAAATACGCTAAAACAAAAATTTATCCCTCAACTACGAGGGGAGGTAAGGAACTGCCATCTAGCTCTGCACTTGATTCACCTTCTATTTTGAGTAAGCTTGCGACACCTAAACCTGCTTCTGCTATTAATTCTGATATGTCGCATATTATGGATGATGCCACATCTGCTATGCATGATACTTATGATGAAACTACTTCTATGCTTGATACTACTGTGCCACTTGGTGAATTTCTTGATGAACAACTTGCTAGGGCTAAAGAGAATGAAATTATTGAAACTGATAATATTGATGCAAGTGATGATGAAGGCTCTCCTAATAAATATGAATTTCCTGTTGTTCCTGAGGGCTATGTTATGGATGGAGAAACTAAAAGAGACTTTCTTGCATACAACGATAGAAGTGATCTTAAAAATTATTAGCTAAGCTTAAACAAAAAACTCTGAATGCTAGAATGAAATGTGATCCTGCTTATGCTACTTCACCTATCTTTGTTACTGATAAGGATTATGAATTCTCTATTGATCCTAATATAATAACTTTGGTTGAATCTAATCCTTTTTATGGCTATGAATCTGAAACTGTTGTGGCACATCTTACTAAATTAAATGATATAGCCACCCTGTTCACTAATGATGAGAGAACTCACTACTTTTATATCCTTAAAATATTTCCGTTCTCATTAAAGGGTGATGCTAAGATATGGTTTAATTCTCTTGACCCTGGTTGTGTGCGTAGTCCCCAGGATATGATTTATTACTTCTCTGCTAAATATTTCCCTGCTCATAAGAAACAAGCTGCTTTAAGGGATATATATAATTTTGTGCAAATTGAAGAAGAGAATCTCCCACAAGCTTGGGGGAGGCTTCTCCAATTACTTAATGCTTTGCCTAATCATCCTCTTAAGAAAAATGAAAACTTGATATCTTTTATAATGGACTAACCGATGCTTCCAGAGACCACCTGGATAGTTGTGTTGGTTCTGTTTTCAGGGAAAGGACACCAGATGAAGTTGAAATTCTATTGAATAACATGTTGACAAATGAAAATAATTGGACACTTCCTGAGCCAGCTCCTGAGCCTATTGCTAAACAGACCCCGAAGAAAAGAGGTGTTCTATTTCTCAGTCCCGAAGATATGCAAGAGGCAAAGAAATCCATGAGAGAAAAGGGTATTAAAGCTGAAGATGTTAAGAATTTACTTCCTATTGAAGAAATACATGGTCTTAATTTACCGCCTGTTGAAGAAATATATGGTTTTAATCGATCACCTATTGAAGAAACACATGGTCTTGATAACCCAACACAGGTAGTAAAGGTAAATTCTCTCTATAGATATGATAAAGCTGAAATCCCTCCTACTAAGTTTGCTAGCCAATGTTTGGATGAGTTTGATAACTTTATGGTTACCACTCAAGTAGAACAAGACTTCAATGCTTATTTTGGTAGACAATTGAAACAAAATGCTTATATGATTGAACACTTGGGTGATTATATGTCTAGAATTAAAGGTGAACTTAAACTCATTAGTAAACATGCTTCTATGGTTACCACTCAAGTAGAACAAGTACTTAAATCTTAGAATGATTTGCTCAATGAACTAAATAGTAAGAAAAATGATAATGCTATTAGAGTTATGACTAGAGGTGGTAAAATGAACCAGGAACCTTTGTATCCCGAGGGCCATCCTAAGAGAATTGAGCAAGATTCTCAGAGAAATGATATTGATGCCCCTACTCCTTCCAAGAGGAAGAAAAAGAAAAATGATAGGACTTTGCATGCTTCTACTGAACCTGTTATTGACACCTCCGAGAATCCCAATGATATCTCTATTTCTGATGCTGAAACACAATCTGGTAATGAGCATGAACCTAGTGATAATGTTAATAATGATGTTCATGTTGATGCTCAACCTAGTAATGATAATGATGTAGAAATTGAACCTGCCATTGATCTTGATAACCCACAATCAAAGAATCAACGTTATGATAAAAGAGACTTTGTTGCTAGGAAGCACGGTAAGGAAAGAGAGCCTTGGGTTCAGAAACCCATGCCTTTTCCTCCTAAGCCATCCAAGAAAAAGGATGATGAGGATTTTGAGCGCTTTGCTGAAATGATTAGACCTGTCTTTTTGCGTATGCGTTTGACTGATATGCTTAAAATGAATCCTTATGCTAAGTACATGAAAGATATTGTTACTAATAAAAGAAAGATACTGGAAGCTGGAATTTCCACCATGCTTGCTAATTATACTTTTAAGAGTGGAATACCTAAGAAACTAGGAGATCCAGGAGTACCAACTATACCATGCTTCATTAAAAGAAACTATGTTAAAACTGCTTTATGTGATCTTGGAGCCGGTGTTAGTGTTATGCCTCTCTCTTTATATCGAAGACTTGATTTGAATAAGTTGACACCTACTGAAATATCTTTGCAAATGGATGATTGTAACATCCCAAAATTCTAAATTTTGGAATGTTATAATAAATAGATATATTTGATTGATTGTTTGATTAATTGTCTGAAAGTGAGTGAATTCAAAACTTTTTGAAAGTTAAATGAGAAGGAATAAAAGGACTTCCCCAAACTTTCATATTTGCTTTCTGATCTCCATGAATTCAAATTATTTTCAAATACAAAACCCTTGAGCGCAGATGATATGACTTCTTCCATTTAAATTAAATGAAAGGGTATTTGAAAATAATTGAATTTCATTTGGAAATATTTCAATTCATAAACTTCATGCAGCTCAATGATTTTCATGAGAGAAGATAAAATGACTTCTTCAAATTGTATGAAATATGAGTTGGGAGTTTCAAAGAATTAAATTCAAAGTTCTTTTGAATTTATTTTCAATTTGGAGTTATTTGAGTTTTATTCAAATTATTTTTTCTCCAAAAATAAAAAATATGGAAATTAGGGTAACATGATTCCCTACAATAGAAAATTGGAGAAAAATTTATTTGAAATCTTTTTGGGTTTTTAAAATGTTTTTTGTTGGATTTTATTAGACCAGTAGCACTCTTTGAATTATCTGATTTTGTGTGTATTTTATTTAATGCTAGAAAAATGTCCATGTTGTTGGAAATCTTTTTATGAAAATTTTGATATATTATATGCCTATATAATATTTTTAGTTATTTTGTTTTTATTATTTTAGTTCTTTGAAAAAAATGAAAAAAAACCCTCTTCGCTGACTGGGCCGGCCCAGCTCCCAGCCAAGCCGCGGCCCAGCCCACCTCCTCGCCGCCCGTCTTCCAGCTCGGGACAGAGTCCCGAGCGAGCACGCATCGCCGCCGCCATGCTGTCTCCGGCCTCCTCCTGCCCCCTCGCCCACGCCTCCCCTCCCCTCCTATAAAGTCGCCACACCCGGGCCCCTAGGACCCGATCCGCCACCGCCCTCCCTCTCTGCCGCACAGCACCGCCGCCCTTGCGCCGCGTTCCGCCGCCGCCGGCGAGATCCGTTGCCTCCACCCCGCTCCGTTCCGTCGCCATGGACCGCCGCCAACGCCGCCATCCACCTCGCCGCGACGCGCCGCCCCTCCCCGACCTCCCCATTGCCCTCCCCGACCACCGGAGCCGCCGCCGCCGTCCTCCCGACTCTGGCGATTGCCGCGGTAACCGCCGCTGCCACCGAAAAACACCGTCGCCGGTTTTCAAAAGAAACCACCAAACCGGTAATAAACCGCCCGGTCCGGTTTAATTTATTAGGTTTTCTTCGGTTTTTCTTTTAGCCGGTTTTTCTTTTTAGTTAGACTTATTTAGTGGACGTTCGCTAGTTTAGGCTCTGTAGCGAACACGTTCATTAGATTAGATCTGTTTAGCGAGCGTTCGCTCAATAGGATTTTTCTTTTTTCTTTTTTTTACTTTTTCTGCCAGGGACCTGCTTGTGAATAAATTATTTGCGGAATAGCCCCTGATCTTCAAAACACAGTAACTTCTTACTCGTTTATCCAAATCCAACGAAACCAATGCTCACGTCTTTGTATGATCTCCTCTATCCATTAATCCAACTCAAACATGTTTTTGAAAAGTTTAAAATTTGAATTAGACCAGATTTGAATTCAAACTTCGTTTGGTCATAACTTGAGTTTCGTAGCTCTGTTTGAGTTGATTCTTTTTGCAAATCGAAGCTCTTGACCTAAACTTTCTAATAAGGCCAAATTCACATAATTTTGGTACTGTTAGAAATTGTTTTATGTTGCAAGAGTTATTTGCTTGGTTTGATGTTTTCTGAATCGTCTTCTTCATTCTTTTTGATCTTTTGAGTGATTGCTTATGTGTGGTTACTATTGCTTGCTTACGATAGATTGACCGGAGTGTGACGAGTAGAGCTATCAAGATTTTTGAGTGCGAATCATCTTCATCAACATTGCAGGCAAGTTCACACTTTGATCATACCTCTTTCATACCAAGTTTTTATTGCATTAGATCAAACCTCAAACATTGCATGATTAGGATCTAATTAAATTGTGGGTATTGGGAAGTAGTTGATGAGGAAGGAACCTATTGCCCTGCATTCAAACCTTGGGAGTTACTATTACGTTATGCTTATAGTGCCATGCTATGCTCGTAGACGTGGATTGGGTTTTGAGAGTATTCATGACAGATGTGAGATTGTTAATTAATGGTTTACTTAAGGTGGCAACTTAAACACACATCTGGGTGGATTGAGGTACCTGGTTATTCCAGGATTGCCTGTCTAGGCACCTGGGTAGACCAGGATTGCCTATTTTTTTATGGACCGCCACCCAGGCTCAAAGGGATCGTGAGATTATTCATGCTAGAAACTTCTGTGTGCAGCCACAAGCTATTATGGGCTCTAGCATAGTTGACTAAGGCGAGCGAACTCTTACAGTGGTAGACTAGCAGATGTAGGGGATGTAGGTGGTACGATCTACCCGATCGTAAGGTGCTAGCGCTTCTGAAAGACTATGTCTCGGTCATCCGTCTTCTCAAACACCTTGTAGTGCGAGAAACCAAATAGAGGCGATCGAGTCTTGTGGGGAAAAGTGCGCAAACCTCTGCGGAGTGTATAAACTAATCATGATTAGCCGTGTCCCTGGTTATGGACATCTTGAGTATCTAGTACTTGGATTATCATGTGAATCTCATCACGTTACTTTAAACGAATATTGTTGGGTTTTAACGATAATGTTTAATTGGGATTGAGAATGCTGTCAACCATTCTCAATGTTCAACAACCACCATGATAGTTAAATAAAATTTATTCCTTTGTAGTAGGGAAAAATTGGCTTTTCACAAAAACTATAACCATAGAGCTTTTCCACCAGCCAAATATGCATGTAGTGATAGCCTTTGTTCATCATTCTCTATGGTGTGAATTTGCCAGTACATTCAATGTACTGACCCTTTGTGGCTGCAACGTCTCATGTTGCAGGATTTCTTACGACGAGTAAGTGATACGTTAGGGTTACGATTTCTACACTCAACTTTGCCGTTGGTATTGATGGGAATCCACAACCTTGTTACTTCCGTTATTTTGGATTGAGGTAATAGTATTTACGTTACTTTTACATGTGATTTACCTCTGTTATAAATCCTCGAGTACTGTGTGTGTCAGCATACCGATCCAGGGATGACACTTAAGCATAGAGACTTGATCCATTCGGGTCGGGTCGTTACAAGGTGGTATCAGAGCACATGTTGACTGTAGGATGTGACCCTAGAAACTGGCAAACCCATAGCAAAGATTTTTTTCTCTGCAACTTTCCCTTTCAAAAAGATCTTTTACCTCTCTTCTCTTCTGAGCTTATTCAAAAATTCCCTTTAGTGAGACCATACCCCTTTCCCCTTTTGACCACACAAAGATTCGATTGATGAGAGCACTCCAAGAAGTACAAGATATCGGACAACTAAGATCACTTCGGAATGAAGAGTATTTTCCGTGCATCTGAATAATGGAAACTACAATGGTTGAAGACCGAAGACAAGTAGAATTTGAAGGATCTGAAGAATTCCCAGATTTGTATGACCTAGGAAGGCTACCCTTATGGAACTTGGCAGATTATGGAAGTTGTCAATACCCGAGATCAAGGTGTATCGGAGAAAGACTGAAACAAGGAGCATGAGAACTCGAAGTTTTGAGGCAGGAGATATCAACTATGGAATGATAGCTCAAGTGAATGACAATGTCATCGCTCGCTGATGCTATTGTCACCGTGCTGAGTTAAGGATGCATTTCTTCAGAATGGATTTGATGGAAGAAGGTTGATGGAGCACCTATTAGTAAGATGAAATTTTAACCTTAGTCGGTGTATCACCAGGATCTGGAGTAGTACATCAAGAAGTTTAAGGTGCAGGTCCATGAAGCCGTATTAGACAAGGAAGCATTTCGTGAAGAACTCAGGAACCAAAAGCTGAAAGTAGCCAAATTGGAGGAAACAAAACCATGAGATACCGGAGACAGTAGGACCATGGCTTATGCCAAGGGTGTTGAAACCCCAAAGTTTGGAACGCAACTCCAGAAATATTAAGGGACATCATGATAGACTTTGCGACAACAAAGATGAACCTGGCAAAAGAACTTGAGAAGACAAGTATGATCGGAAGAAGTCATCGGAGTCATGAACAAGGCTTGAAGAGTTTGGAGACGTTGAAGATTTATTGACCTTTAGAAGACCAAACCCCTGTTATATACCTACGTTAGATGCGATGTTTGTGAGCTGTCATTTATTTGATGTTTTTCCGACAGCCCCAATAAAATCTGTCTTTTTAAAACTATTGTTTGCATTGTGTGTATCCCTCTCTATCTCTCTTATCTCACCCCAAACCCATGGACCCAATAGAGGATGAATGAAGATGAGCTTATATTTTCTGGACCGATGAGTCAATTGGAGACGGACCAATGGATTCAGAACATGGAGGATCACATGAAGAATAACCCTGTAGTCAGAAAGGATATGACCCAGCATGCTCGTTAGTGCTTTGAAAGAGGTGCTGCTACTTGGTGGAGAATGTACCAAACCATCAATGGATGGCAAGGAGTAACCACTTGGAGAGAATTTAAGTTGACTCTGCCAAAGTCTCGGTTTGTGTCCCAGAAGTTGAAGCCTTATGGAAAGGATATGAAGAAACCTTGTGCATGCAAGATTTGTGGAGAAACAGGACACACCCATAAAGTACACAAGGATGAATGCCCTAATTGTGAAGGAAGTCACCCAGTTGAAGAATGCCCCACTAGGCAGATTACTTGTTTCTTGTGTGAAGGGATTACCCACTATCCTACTCAGTGTCACATTTACCCAATGGTACAAAGGACCGTACAACAGAAGAAAGAAGTAAAGAAAGGAGCACTTATGGAAATTTTAGAAGAACCCATGATGAAGGAAGATGTGGAGGACACACCTAAAGAAGACCTGAGTAAACCCTGCACTAAGTCTTGCTATTCATGTGGAGAAGAAGGACACATCTCCCAAAATTGTTGAATGGGGATCTAGTAGAATTCCCGACAGAGGAAGTAGAATATGACCCACAAGAAATAGAAGCCACGATTGGCATGGAAAAGTCCAGAAAGAGAAGCAGAGTGGACTCCAGGAAGGACCTAAGTCATATCACCTGTTACAGGTGCAAGGAGTCAGGGCACTACCTCAACAATTTCCCAAAAAGGAAACCTCGATACTTGTCAGAAGTAATATGTTTTAGTTGTAATAGAGCAGGGCACTTTGCCAGAGAATGCTCTAAGGAGAAGGAAACTTGTGCTAAATAGTTGAGTTTGCAACAAAAGAAATGGAGTAGTAGAAGTGAGAACATTTTATTGAGGTGTTGAGTTGAGACATGTAATGGAAAAGCGAAGGATCGTAATCACTTGAGAATGAATAAAGTTAGCATCATTGGTTCTGATATGGATTTTATGAGTTGTTACTCTATGAAGAAGAATTTTGGCCATTCTGAGGATATGAGAAATATGGTCTCTGGAAGATTTGTGCATTTGAATGGTGGTAGTACCCTGTAAGAACCGTTGACCCCTGGAAAAGATAAGGATACTCCACTGAGTGGATTTCGGATAAAATGAATACAAGTTTTGTCTCGATATGTGTGATGCCCCAAGAGTATGTGGGATGAAGTTGGAGACCGTCAGTTGTTTGGACCAGATTTGATCAAAGAGTCAGAAGAGAATGTTAAGTTGATTCGATATAGACTGAAGGTAGCTCAGTCCAGGCAGAAGAGTTATGCAGACTTAAAAACGCAAGGAGGTAGTCTATGAAATTGGAGACAGAGCATGTCTTCGTGTGACCCCTCTGCGAGGAGTTAAACGATTTGTAGTTAGGGAAAGTTAGCCCCGAGATTTGTAGGACCATACTGAGTTTTGGAGCATATGGGAGAAGTGGCCAACAAGTTGGAGTCACCCGAAGGACTGTCAGGAGTTCATGATGTGTTTCACATTTCCCAGTTGAAGAAGTGCCATGCAGAGATGGCCAGTATTCCCCTGTAAGGATGCTTGATCCTGGAAAGGATAATGATGTTCCACGAAGTAGAGTATGGACTGCATAAGTATACGTTTTTATCTCGGTATGTGGGATAACCCACGAGGATGAAGAGATGAATTACTATTGGATATAAAGGAGGTATGATGTTGGTATTATGGAACGGTTATAACTCCATGATGAGTTTGAGTAATCACGTCTTAGTCTTGTACAAATAGAAGGAAGGGAGACAATACAATTGGATGGATTTTAAGTATGCTAGGAAGCTGGAAGCTGGATGTTGGAATAATGACTAGTTGCCCCGAGGATGAGTTCAAGGATTTCAAATGATGAGATGGGCCATAACCCACAGGCCTAGGACTTGCCAAGAAGCAAGCACATTCTTGCTGAAGGAAAAACCTTGGAAGAAGTTACGATTTTATCGATAGACGATTTTATAGGAGTAACGCAAAACCTGAGAGTTGTGAAGGAACGATAGATGTTTGTTTGGCTTGCAGAATCAATGGATTATCCGAACTTAGTTCATTGACAAGAGAAATTCTGCAATGCTTGTGAGGATGACCGAGTGTTAGAATGCGAGATTCGCTAAACCATATACAAGGTAATGATTTGGGTGCGGGATGGATTGATCACCATACCGACTTACTCTTATTATTTGCCTTGCTATGTGGGATGGTAAATCTGAGTGACTTACCTATAGTAAAGAGACGACGATCAAAACCTTGTTTAAGCCTTAGAATGGTATATGTATTTTTCCCTTGTACAAGGCAGCTTTGCCAACCATAGGTTATACGGTGAGGATCGACCCAGACCCATTTCCTGCAAGAGAAACCATAAATGGTTGACCACCATGAGATATCGATAGTTGTTTAGTATTGGCGCCAGACCTGTCAGCTAAGAAGACCCGGTCCCGGAATAATCTTACCAAGAAGAAATGATACAAAAGAATTGACGAAAAAGTTTATGCCACTACCGGAAGAGCCAGAGAAGGAATTATCCTGAAGATCCAAGAAGACCGACACTGTTAACAATAAAAATGGAGTATATGAGTTTTGATGGAACCGTAACCATGCTTCTAAGGGTGGTAGCACCCCAGACCCTGGAGATGATCGATGGATTTTGAGGAGACCCCGAACCTAACCTATTTCCTTCTAGCCTCTCCGAATCTCGAGGACGAGATTCCTTTTAAGGGTGGTAGGTTTGTAACATCCCAAAATTCTAAATTTGGAATGTTATAATAAATACATAGATTTGATTGATTGTTTGATTGATTGTCTGAAAGTGAGTGAATTCAAAACTTTTTGAAAGTTAAATGAGAGGGAATAAAAGGACTTTCCCAAACTTTCATATTTGCTTTCTGATCTCCATGAATTCAAATTATTTTCAAATACAAAACCCTTGAGCGAAGATGATATGACTTCTTCCATTTAAATTAAATGAAAGGGTATTTGAAAATAATTGAATTTCATTTGGAAATATTTCAATTCATAAACTTCATGTAGCTCAATGATTTTCATGAGAGAAGATAAAATGACTTCTTCAAATTATATGAAATATGAGTTGGGAGTTTCAAAGAATTAAATTCAAAGTCCTTTTGAATTTATTTTCAATTTGGAGTTATTTGAGTTTTATTCAAATTATTTTTTCTCCAAAAATAAAAAATATGAAAATTAGGGTAACATGATTCCCTACAATAGAAAATTGGAGAAAAATTTATTTGAAATCATTTTGGTTTTTTTAAATGTTTTTTGTTGGATTTTATTAGACCAGTAGCACTCTTTGAATTATCTGATTTTGTGTGTATTTTATTTAATGCTAGAAAAATGTCCATGTTGTTGGAAATCTTTTTCGGAAAATTTTGATATATTATATGCCTATATAATATTTTTAGTTATTTTGTTTTTATTATTTTAGTTCTCTGAAAAAAATGAAAAAAATGAAAAAAAACCCTCTTCGCTGACTGGGCCGGCCCAGCTCCCAGCCAAGCCGCGGCCCAGCCCACCTCCTCGTCGCCCGTCTTCCAGCTCGGGACAAAGTCCCGAGCGAGCACGCATCGCCGCCGCCGTGCCGTCTCCGGCCTCCTCCTGCCCCCTCGCCCATGCCTCCCCTCCCCTCCTATAAAGTCGCCGCACCCGGGCCCCTAGGGCCTGATCCGCCGCCGCCCTCCCTCTCTGCCGCACAGCACCGCCGCCCTTGCGTCGCATTCTGCCGCCGCCGGCGAGATCCGCTGCCTCCACCCCGCTCCGTTCCGTCGCCATGGACCGCCGCCGACGCTGCCATCCTCCTCGCCGCGACGCGCCGCCCCTCCTCGACCTCCCCGTTGCCCTCCCCGACCACCGGAGCCACCGCCGTCGTTCTCCTGACTCCGGCGATCGCCGCGGTAACCGCCGCTGCCGCCGGAAAACACCGTCGCCGGTTTTCAAAAGAAACCACCGAACCGGTAATAAACCGCCCGGTCTGGTTTAATTTATTAGGTTTTCTTCGGTTTTTCTTTTAGCTGGTTTTTCTTTTTAGTTAGACTTATTTAGTGGACGTTCGCTAGTTTAGGCTCTGTAGCGAACACATTCATTAGATTAGATCTGTTTAGCGAGCGTTCGCTCGATAGGATTTTTCTTTTTCTTTTTTTAACTTTTTCTGCCAGGGACCGGCTTGTGAATAAATTATTTGCGGAATAGCCCCTGATCTTTAAAACACCGTAACTTCTTACTCGTTTATCCAAATCCAATGAAACCAACGCTCACGTCTTCGTTATGATCTCCTCTACCCATTAATCCAACTCAAGCATGTTTTTGAAAAGTTTAAAATTTGAATTAGACCAGATTTTAATTCAAACTTCATTTGGTCATAACTTGAGTTTCGTAGCTCCGTTTGAGTTGATTCTTTTTGCAAATCAAAGCTCTTGACCTAAACTTTCTGATAAGGCCAAATTCACATAATTTTGGTACTGTTAGAAATTGTTTTATGTTGCAAGAGTTATTTGCTTGGTTTGATGTTTTCCGAATCATCTTCTTCGTTCTTTCTGATCTTTTGAGTGATTGCTTATGTGTGGTTACTATTGCTTGCTTACGATAGATTGACCGGAGTGTGACGAGTAGAGCTATCAAGATTTTTGAGTGCGAATCATCTTCATCAACATTGCAGGCAAGTTCACACTTTGATCATACCTCTTTCATACCTAGTTTTTATTGCATTAGATCAAGCCTCAAACATTGCATGATTAGGATCTAATTAAATTGTGGGTATTGGGAAGTAGTTGATGAGGTAGGAACCTATTGCCCTGCATTCAAACCTTGGGAGTTACTATTACATTATGCTTATAGTGCCATGCTATGCTCGTAGACGTGGATTGGGTTTTGAGAGTATTCATGACAGATGTGAGATTGTTAATTAATGGTTTACTTAAGGTGGCAACTTAAACACACATCTGGGTGGATTGAGGTACCTGGTTATTCCAGGATTGCCTGTCTAGGCACCTGGGTAGACCAGGATTGCCTATTTTTTTATGGACCGCCACCCAGGCTCAAAGGGATCGTGAGATTATTCATGCTAGAAACTTCTGTGTGCAGCCACAAGCTATTATGGGCTCTAGCATAGTGGACTAAGGCGAGCGAACTCTTACAGTGGTAGACTAGCAGATGTAGGGGATGTAGGTGGTACGGTCTACCCGATCGTAAGGTGCTAGCGCTTCTGAAAGACTATGTCTCGGTCATCCGTCTTCTCAAACACCTTGTAGTGCGAGAAACCAAACAGAGGCGATCGAGTCTTGTGGGGAAAAGTGCGCAAACCTCTGCGGAGTGTATAAACTAATCATGATTAGCCGTGTCCCCGGTTATGGACATCTTGAGTATCTAGTACTTGGATTATCATGTGAATCTCATCACGTTACTTTAAATGAATATTGTTGGGTTTTAATGATAATGTTTAATTGGGATTGAGAATGCTGTCAACCATTCTCAATGTTCAACAACCACCATGATAGTTAAATAAAATTTATTCCTTTGTAGTAGGGAAAAATTGGCTTTCCGCAAAAACTATAACCATAGAGCTTTTCCACCAGCCAAATATGCATGTAGTGATAGCCTTTGTTCATCATTCTCTATGGTGTGAATTTGCCAGTACATTTAATGTACTGACCCTTTGTGGCTGCAACATCTCATGTTGCAGGATTTCTTACGACGAGTAAGTGATACGTTAGGGTTATGATTTCTACACTCAATTTTGCTGTTGGTGTTGATGGGAATCCACAACCTTGTTACTTCCGCTATTTTGGATTGAGGTAATAGTATTTACGTTACTTTTACATGTGATTTACCTCTGTTATAAATCCTCGAGTACTGTATGTGTCAGCATACTGATCTAGGGATGACACTTAAGCACAGAGACTTGATCCATTCGGGTCGGGTCGTTACACTGATAAATCGACTGCTATACCTATCGGTATTTGTGAGGATGTGCCTGTTGTGGTTGCAAATATTACTATTTTAACGGACTTTGTTATTCTTGATATTCCCGAGGACGATAGTATGTCTATTATTCTTGGAAGACCCTTTTTGAATACTGCAGGGGCTGTTATTGATTGCACTAGAGGCAATGTCACTTTTCATGTTAATGGTAATGAGCATACGGTACACTTTCCGAGGAAACAACCTCAAGTCCACAGTATCAATTCTATTGAAAAATTCCATCGATTATTTTTTGAGGTTTCGAATTTCCTCTTCCTAATGTCAAGAAGAAATATGATATTCTTATTATTGGGGATGTGCATATCCCTATTGAGGTAACATAGTGGCATTCGAAATTTCTCCGGTTTCATGTTACTCGAAATGAGTTTGTTAACAAGACTTGATCAACCTTGTTAGTGGATTCCTTTTGATGAGCATCAGATGGATGAAGTTAGAAAACACAACTCTCTGTACCATCTTTTTACTTTCTGTTATTTATATTAAATAAAGCAAAAATAGTAATTTCTGTCTGTTTTCTGATTATCTGTGCAATATAAAAATACCCCAAAAATAAAAGTTCTCCAAATGCCCTGCCAATTTAATATGATTTTTTTGTGAATTATTTGAGAATATCTGGCACTGAGAACACAGCAGGGGGAGCTGGCACCTGGCCACGAGGGTCCAGGACGCGCCCCTACCTCGTGGGCCCACGATGGCTCCCCTCCACTTATTCCTGCACCCACACACTTCTTCTTCCTCCCAAAAAATCACCATCCAGCTCAAGTACGAGTTCTAGCTCATTTTGCTGCGATTTTCGATCTCCTTGCTCAAAGCACCTCTCACAAAACTGCTTTGGGGGATTGTTCCTTGGTATGTGACTCCTCTATTGGTCCAATTAGTTTTTGTTCTAGTGCTTTATTCATTGCAAATTTGTGCTGCCTAGGTGACCATGTTCTTGAGCTTGCATGTCAAATTTATATGGTTCCAAGTAGTCCTGATGCATGATATATGCTCTAGGCTCTTGTAGGAGTAGTTGCTATCAATTTTGTTGAGTTTCGTTTACTTTTATTTGAAGTTAATAAAAATCTTAGAAATTTTCAGAGGAAAAAATATGCTTAGAAAAATGTATCGATGTGGTTCTTCGAGGAAGAGAGGACCCAGGCTTGCAATGCGTGATGCTGATGATGAACCACCAAGGGACGCCCCAGTGCGGCCTTGTGAATGGCCTTCAGAGGACTTCATGGATCGAGCAGGAATTAAGGAAGAATTTAACGCATATTTGCATAACACTGATCTTGTGAGCTTCGAGGCAGAAAAGTGCCGTCAGTACCACTATCTCACTAGTTCCTTTGTGAGGAGGTTTGAATTTTCATCGTCACACAATTCTCAAATTGTCCTATTTGATCTTTATGAAAATTCTTATACTATGGACTTAGAGGATTTTACCACTGCTTGCAAACTTCCACAATGGGGTAGTGCTAGTGAACCTCGTAAATCTGAATTTAGAGATTTTCTTGCTAATATAACTGTGGGGGAATCTAGAGATATGGCACAAGCTACCATAGGGAGCCTTGATTTTCCTGCTATACATTATTTTGCTCTCTTCATTGGTAGGTGCATAAATGGTAAGGATGAAGCATGTCATATGTGTGTCCCTGACCTCAGTATTCTTAGGAGTGCTGTGTTAGGAGATAAATCTTATAATTTGGGAGCCATTGTTTCACGTAGGTTGCATCATAATAGATTTAATGGAGATTTCTTTGGTGGAATTTATGCAACCCATATAGCTAATTTTCTTGGTATAACCATACGTGAGGATAATATTGAGTTGCCTCCTGCTTATTCGGATTATGAGGCTATGGTTCATCATCATTTTGTTGAGAGGAATGATCAGTTCCTCCAGTACCGACTAATCTTTGACAGACGACGCACCTATCACGTCGCTCTCCCTGCTTCTACTTTCTTTGACTTTCAGGCAAAAGGGAGATATTTTATAACCAGAGAGGAGGCGAAAGAGTATAAGAGGAGGGCTGAGATAGCTCGCCTCCAAGCTGCAGCCCACGATGCAATGACTGCTGCATCATAGTACGACCCCAACTACAACTTTGGATATCCGCCAGGCTGTCACATCCCTAGTCTGGTATGACCTAGGCTAGCTAGCCATTTGTGCATCATATTTAAATTTCATTTAAATTTGAAATGAGGATTGGTGGAACCCTCAGAATCATTTTTGAAAATGACCCAAATAAAAATTTCTCCAAAAGGGTCCAAGAAAATGCTCATGTTGCCCTCTGAAAATATTGGACAGAGGTAAAAATCAAAACAATATTTTTAGGAGCTCATGGACATTTATTTTGGCCATTTGGATTAATTCAATAAATAATTGCATTGGAGATATATTTCTATATATATGAAATATGGTCCAAAAATTATGCCATTTATAAAAGAGCTCTGGAATAATATATCCAGCTTCTGTAAATATTGGCATAATAAAATTAAATGATTTAATATATTTATTAAATCAAAACAAATGTCAGAAAAATTAGAAAAACAGAAATAAAGAAGGAGGGGCTTACCTGGGCCTCCCCCCTGTGCGGCCCAGCTGGCCGGCCCAGCCGACTGGCTAGCGCCAGTCGTCCTCCACCTCCCGCCAGGAGGCCAGAGGCGTGTGGCCGGCGCGTGCGCACTGCCGTGCCGCCACGGCACCTGCCTGCCTGTCCTCCCCCTCGACGCCTGGACGTCCGGAACGTCGCCACGCAGCTGCCCCGCACCGCTCTCACTCTCCCTCGCCCTCCTCCTCTCCCCCTGCTCTCTCTCCCTCTAACCCGAAGCACTGCCGCCGCCGCAGCTCGCCACCGACGCGCTCCCCGCCGTCCCCTCGCCCCTCCGTAGAGCCCCCGAGCTCCGCCGCGACCCCTCTACCTCCTCATCGAGCCAAGCAAGACGGAGCATCCCGTGGAGCCATCGCCGTCGCCATCCTCGCCTCCGGCCGCCGTGGGTACTCGCCGTCGATTCGGGAGCTTCCGGGCATCCCCGACCTCGTCCTCGCGCTCGCTAGATCCGCGGTGAGCTCCTCCACCGTTCCCCTCTCTTCTCCCTCCCGTTCCCGTGCCGTAGCGCCGCTCCCCACCACGGCCGAAGCCTCTCGCCGCCGTCTCGGCCCGCCTCCGCCCAAACCAAGCCCCCCTTCGCGCTCCTGGTGCCACGAGGGTGCCGCCGGGCCCCTCAGGTGGCCTCCCCGTGCCCCGCAGCCCGATCCCGCTCGCGCCCGAACTCCGGCCGCCGCCCCAAGCTTCGCTCCGACGAGCTCCGGCCGTCCCCGCTCCTTCCACCTACCCTATAAGATGCGCGAGAGCCCGGGCTACACCCCGGTGCTCTCAGACGCCGTCCCCGTGGCCTGTGGCGCGGACTCCGCCGCGTCCAGAGGTCGCCGGCGACGAGCCCCCGTCGCCTGAGTCCTGCCAGGTGGGGCCGGCCCGTCAGGTGATTAGCTTAGTGCTAATCACCGTTAACTAACCCCCCCCCCTGACGCTGACCAGTGGGCCCGACCCCCCCCTAACCTTTTAATTAACCCTGTTAACCCCAGTGTCACTGACGTGTGGGTCCCACACGTCAGGTTTGACCTGGACAGCCGCGTTGACCGCTGATGCAATGATGACGTCATGCTGACGCAATTATTTATTTTCTGGAATTAAAATAATTCAGAAAATCCAGAAAATGATGTAAACTTCAAAAATTCATAGAAATTCAACCGTAGCTCAGATTGAAATAATTTATATATGAAAAATTATCAGAAAAATGCAATCTTTCCATCTGTACTAGTTTCATGCATGACAAACCAACCTATACATGCTGAATATGAGAAAACACATTATGGCATATATAAGAGACCTAATTTAGAAATGCATTTTGAACCTTTGGTTCAAATGGACTTCAAACCAATTGAACACTAGTTGCATTAGCTCAACAGCATCACATCTACATGCCATGTTCATGCATCATATTGTTGCATATGATTGTGTATTGATTGCCGGCACCGTTCCTTCTCGATAGGTCCTGCTCCGGAGACGTTCCAGAGTACCTGTCTGTGAAGCAGTGCCTCCCTTGTTGATTTACCAGGCAAGCATACCCCCTTGTTCATCTCGATAAAACCCTACTCTCTCGCTCCTGCTCTCAGTTATTGCATTAGGACAACAACGATTCATCTGCTACTTTGTGCTGCGGTAGTTGAACCCATTCCTCTGCATGACCTGTCATTGCCACAGTAAATAGTTGAAACCCACTAGCATGTGTAGGAGTTGATTGAAGCCATTGTTGTGTTCCTACCGTGCTATGCCTGCTATTGCTTAGAGTTATGTCAGGTCTGATTCATTGGGAATGAATTGGAGTGTCACGATATGTTCTGATGCTGAGAGTGAAGTGTGTGAACACGATTTGGTAAAGGTAGCGGTGAGAGGCCATGTAGGAGTACATGGTGGGTTGTCTCGCTGGAACCGTCCTTAAGCACTGAGTTCTATGTATGTTTTCCAATGACTCGATACTACCACACATTGGGATCCTTAATTGACTCTCTCGGCTTATTAACCAACTTGATCTCTGTCCAGGAGTCGCAACTAGTTTATGGTGTTTGTAGGTAGTGCTATTTTTCTACCAAGTGGCACCCGGCAGGGTGGGCTTGGGACAGACTAGGCACACGTGGCACGGTGTACCGAGTGGCACCCGGTTGGTGGGCTCGGGAACCCTGCTCACATCGTTTGGGGCCGTGAGCGACACCCCGGCCGGATCTCCTTGCGGATGGAACCCGAATAGGCGATAAACCTGGACTAGAGTCTTGTGTGGTTAGTCAGGTCGTGGCCGACACCCTCGCCAGGCTTCCGCTTGAAGGTTGCCGAAATGACGTGTACATGGCGGTAAGTGGCGAGAGCGTGTGTGAAGAAGTACACCCCTGCAGGGTTAACATGATCTATTCGAATAGCCGGGTCCGCGGTTATGGACTTCTTGGATGCTTACATGGTACATAGACAACTTGAAGTGGATACTATAAAATGCTCAAGACAAGTGTGAGTGCTATGGATGGCCTTCTCGTAGGGAGACGGGGATGAATCCATAGTAGTGTATTGTGTGGTGATTAGTGGACTCGTGTACGTTGTTTCACCTCCAAAGTTTCTGGTAGTCGTAGAACAGGATAGCCACAGAGTCAAAGCTGGCTTGCTGCAACTAAACCCCACATTATCTCTTGATACAGATGCATGTATGATAGGATCTGATGTAAGTCTTGCTGAGTACCTTTGTACTCATGTTGCTTTATTTATGTTTTTGCAGCGGAGACTTCGGTCTTACTAGTGTTCTCGTGGACTTCGACTAGTAGCTAGTACCTCAGCTACGATCTTGATCGGATGTTGTAGATAGTCAGGCTCTTCAGCCTTTTTCATTTGTAGATGTCTGTACCCAGACATGTAATGCTTCCGCTTGTTGCTTGTATGCTCTGTATGACGGGTCTTGTGACCCCTGTTTGCAATAGTGCTCTGATGGCTCTTCTGAGCCTTTATCTATATGATTGTTGAGTTATGCTGTGATGCCATGTTGTACAGCACATACTTGCATGTTATGAGTACGTGTAATGTGTATTGCTATGTGTGGGATCTGACTATCTAGTTGTTTATTCTTAGTAGCCTCTCTTACCGGGAAATGTCTCCTAGTGCTTCCACTGAGCCCTGGTAGCTTGCTACTGCTCCGGAACACTTAGGCTGGCCGGCATGTGTCCTTCTTCGATCCTGTGTCTGTCCCTTTGGGGAAATGTCACGCGATGAATACCGGAGTCCTGCTAGCCCGCTACAGCCCGGTTCACCGGAGTCCTGTTAGCCCAGTGCTACAGCCTGGATTCACTCGCTGATGACCGACACGTTCGATGCTGGGTCATGAATGCCTGTCCCTGTAAGTTAGTGCCACTTTGGGTTTACGACTAGCCATGTCAGCCCGGGCTCTTTATCATATGGATGCTAGCGACACCATCATATACGTGTGCCAAAATGCGCAAACGGTCCCGGGCAAAGGTAAGGCGACACCCGTGGGGATACCGTGCGTGAGGCCGCAAAGCGATATGAGGTGTTACATGCTAGATCGATGTGGCATCGAGTCGGGGTCCTGACAGCTTTTGGTATCAGAGCTTGACTGCCTGTAGGATTACCAAGCCAAACTGGTCGGAGTTGAGTCTAGAAATTCTTTAGTTATATAAGGGAATTGATTGTGGGATGGAACGTAAGGCTCTTTTTTTACTCCTTTACCTCATGGCCTTCTGATCTGAGTCATCCTATCTTTCCGACGGGGTTAAGGAATTAGGCTTCTCTTCCGTCTATCAGGATCACGTGTTACTACTCCGTAGTCCCATAGGATTTGTTGATCAGAGTCATACCCCAGTTTTTGAGTACTTCCGGTGTAGTCTGTTTAGTACTATCTCAGAACCTTGAGTGATGATGATAAGTATGTTACCACCCTATGTTTAGTAGGATGTCTCATTCTGAGCATTTTACTGCCGTTATGCTGCCGGATTTTCTCTAAGAGTTCGAGAGATACTAATTTCTTGTCCTACATTCTACAGTCGATAGTTGATGCTGATTCCGTCCTTGGTTTCGTTTCACCAGGATGTCATCAAGTTCTGTTGTTCGTAGCCAGAACCATGGAGATGGTAGGGATGAGGATCCTCCCGACCAGCCTTCGTTGACAGAGTTCATGCTAGAGATGGAGAGGAACAAGCGTGAGTCTAACCGCTTGTTGGCACGTATCGAGGAGAATACCGCACATCAGTTCAAGGGATCTGTGACCATTCATGACTTTATCCGCTTGCACCCACCTACTTTTCATCATTCCATCGAGCCACTCGATGCAGATGACTGGCTCCGTAGCATCACCCATAAGCTGCGTTCTGCGAACGTAGCTGAAGATGACAAGGTCACCTATGCCACATACCACCTGGAAGGTCCTGCTAGTCTTTGGTGGCAGAACTATGAGGCTATGCTTCCAGTTGGCCAGATCCCTACCTGGAAGGATTTCACTGAGTCTTTTCGTGAGCATCACATTCCCCAGGCCCTCCTTGATCGCAAGAGAGAAGAGTTCTGTAGTTTCACCCAGAATAAGATGGCTGTTGATGCTTATAGCAGAGAATTCGAGAACCTTGGCCGCTATGCCACAGAAGAAGTGTCCACGGACGCCAAGAAGCAAGCTAGGTTCCGGAAGGGTCTCAACCCCAAGTTGCGTCGTGATCTCCACCTGCATCATTGTGATACATTCCAAGCCCTTGTGAACAAGGCCATCAATGCAGAGACAGCTCAACTCACTTACGAGGAGTCTCGTAAGCACACCCGTGATTTGGGATCTTCCTCTGGCTCTAGTTCCCAGAAGCGCCGGATTTGGGTTCCAAACTCCGCTCTTCCTTCAGGATATGCACCGAGGCCATCCTATGTGGTGCCTTCTCCAACTCCGTCGTATGTTCCATCCAGGCCTACTGGTAGACCGTTTGTCAGTGCGGGTCCTCGTCCAACCTCAGGGACTTGCTTCACATGCGGGAAGCCAGGACACTATGCACGTGACTGCTCTCAGACTAGTTATGCTCCACCCCAGCCCGAGAAGACTGTTGGCTGTATTAAGCCATCACGCAAGATGATCAGTGTCAAGTCAGCCCCCACTGAACGTGGACGTGTGCATCACGTCTCAGCTAAAGACGCTCATGATGATCCAGATGTCGTTCTTAGCACACTCCTTGTCAATTGTCACCCAGCATCAGTTCTATTTGATACTGGAGCATCTCACTCCTTCATTTCTGAAAGCTATGCTAACTTGCACAACCTGTCATTTTGTGAAATGCCAACTCCGCTAGTCATCCAAACTCCTGGATCCAAATGGCAAACCTCTAGTGTAAGCCATGGTAACGAAATCCTTGTTGACAGACTTGTATTCCTTGCATCACTTGTAGCCCTCAAGTCCTCAGATATTAACATCATCTTGGGTATGGACTGGATGACAGCTCATCATGCCAAGATTGATTGTTACACAAGATCTGTTCAGCTTACACACCCATCTGGCAAGATAGTTACCGTCTCCACTAGAGTTGCAAAGCGTCAGCTCTATTCTCTTAATGCCAGCCCTCTTCCAGACCTTGAAGATATCCTGGTAGTCCGTGACTTTCCGGATGTCTTTCCAGAGGAACTGCCAGGTGTTCCACCTGACAGAGATGTAGAGTTCGTCATAGATCTTATCCCAGGAACAGCTCCAATCTCCCGGAGACCTTACAAGATGGCACCCTTAGAACTAGCCGAGCTTAAGAAACAACTCGATGAGTCCTTGCAAAAGGGTTTCATCCGTCCTAGTTCTTCTCCTTGGGCTTGCCCCGTCCTCTTCGTCAAGAAGAAAGACGGTACGGACCGGATGGTTGTTGATTATCGTCCCGTTAATTTGGTCACGATAAAGAACAAGTATCCGCTTCCCAGGATCAACGGCCTGTATGATCAGCTCGCTGGATCCTCAGTCTTCTCCAAGATGGATTTAAGGTTAGGCTACCATCAAATCAAGATCAGAAACGGGGACATTCCCAAGACAGCTTTTGTCACTCGTTATGGCCAGTACGAGTACACCGTCATGTCCTTTGGTCTAACCAACGCCCCAGCCACATTCTCCCGTTTGATGAACTCGATCTTCATGGAGTACTTAGATAAGTTCGTCGTGGTTTACCTCGATGATATTCTTATTTACTCGAAGAGCGAGGAAGAGCATGCCGAACATCTTAGACTTGTGTTAGAAAAACTCAGAGAGCACCGCCTTTATGCCAAGTTCTCCAAGTGTGAATTTTGGTTGCCAGAAGTGACCTACCTAGGCCACGTAATCTCTGGTAAGGGCATTGCTGTCAATCCCGAGAGAGTTCAAGCCGTTCTCGATTGGACTCCACCTGAGACCGTGAAACAAGTTAGGAGTTTCCTTGGTCTAGCCAGCTATTGTCGCCGCTTTGTTGAAAACTTCTCCAAAGTAGCCAAACCCCTCACGGAACTTCTCAAGAAAGATAAAAAGTTTGAGTGGTCCCCACAGTGTGAGTACAGTTTTCAGGAACTGAAAAGACGCCTGACTTCTGCTCCCATACTTGTGCCACCGGATTTCACTAAAGACTTTATTATCTACTGCGACGCCTCACGACAGGACTAGGTTGCATTCTTATGCAGGATCGTCATGTGATTGCCTATGCATCTCGACAGTTGCATCCACATGAGGAGAATTATCCTACACATGATCTAGAGCTTGCAGCCGTAGTCTATGCACTCAAGACTTGGCGACATTACCTCCTTGGTAAACGTTGCGAGATCTACACCGATCACCAGAGTCTCAAGTATATCTTCACTCAACCGGATCTGAACCTTAGGCAAAGACGTTGGTTGGAGTTGATCACAGATTATGATCTAGGGATTACCTACACCCCAGGCAAGGCCAATGTCATGGCTGATGCTCTAAGCCGTAAATCCTATTGCAACAATCTCATGTTGCAGCAAGGCCAACCACTTCTCCATGAGGAATTCTGTAAGCTTAACCTTCACATTGCTCCTCACGGATTCCTTTCTACCTTGGTGGCGAAACCTACCCTTGAGGATCAGATCATAACTAGCCAGCAATATGATACGGGTATTTCTCGTATCAAGGATAACATTAAGAAGGGAGTTGCTGGTAGTTTCTCTGTTGATGATCGTGGTGTTGTTTTCTTTGAGAATCGCTTGGTGGTTCCCAAGAAGCAACATCTTCGGCAATTGATTCTTAAGGAGGCGCATGAATCCCCTCTCACGATTCATCCCGGTAGTACTAAGATGTATCAGGACCTACGCCAGAGGTTCTGGTGGACTAGGATGAAGAGAGAAATCGCTGAGTTCATTGCTAAATGTGACATTTGTCGTCGCGTTAAGGCAGAGCATCAGAGACCTGCTGGCACCCTTCAGCCTTTGGCTATTCCTGACTGGAAATGGGATAAAGTTGGTATGGACTTCATCACCGGCTTTCCCAGGACCAAGAGAGGGAATAATGCTATCTTCGTAGTCATTGATCGTCTCTCCAAAGTGGCTCACTTCCTTCCTGTTCGGGAGAGTATCACTGCTAGTCAGCTTGCTGACTTATATATTTCTCGAATAGTGTCACTGCATGGTGTTCCACTAGAGATCAATTCAGACCGTGGCAGCCTTTTCACTTCTCATTTCTGGGAGAGTTTCCAAACTGCCATGGGAACCCATCTTTCCTTCAGTACCGCTTTCCACCCTCACTCGAGTGGTCAGGTGGAACGGGTCAATCAAATTCTCGAAGACATGCTCAGAGCTTGCGTTATCTCATTCGGTATGGATTGGGAGAAATGTCTTCCTTTCGCCGAGTTTGCTTATAACAATAGCTACCAATCCAGCCTCAAGAAAGCTCCTTTTGAGGTTCTCTATGGACGAAGATGTCGAACACCTTTGAACTGGTCAGAAACCGGTGAAAGACAATTCTTTGGACCGGATATGATCCAGGAGGCAGAAGAGCAAGTTCGCATCATTCGTGAGAATTTGAAAACAGCCCAGTCTCGTCAGAAAAGTCAGTACGATCGTCATCATAAGGATATGACTTATGAAATTGGCGACCAAGCTTACCTTCGGGTTACTCCTTTAAAGGGTACCCATCGTTTCGGTATCAAGGGCAAGTTGGCTCCTCGTTACATTGGTCCCTTTCGCATTCTCGCTAAACGAGGAGAGGTTGCCTACCAGTTGGAACTACCCCCACATCTTTCTCGAGTTCATGATGTCTTCCACGTCTCTCAACTCAGGCGTTGCTTCTCGGATCCTATCCGCGGAGTGGACCACGAAACGCTTGATCTCCAAGATAACCTCACATACCGAGAGTACCCGGTTCGCATTCTTGATCAAGCAGAGCGTGTCACTCGACGTCAGAACATCAAGTTTCTCAAAGTTCAGTGGTCTCATCATTCCGAGAGAGAGGCTACTTGGGAGCGAGAAGATCGTCTTCGACTGGAGTACCCCGCTTTCTTTCCGTCGACCCCTGAATCTCGAGACGAGATTCTGTTAAGTGGGGGCGAGTTGTCACATCCCTAGTCTGGTATGACCTAGGCTAGCTAGCCATTTGTGCATCATATTTAAATTTCATTTAAATTTGAAATGAGGATTGGTGGAACCCTCAGAATCATTTTTGAAAATGACCCAAATAAAAATTTCTCCAAAAGGGTCCAAGAAAATGCTCATGTTGCCCTCTGAAAATATTGGACAGAGGTAAAAATCAAAACAATATTTTTAGGAGCTCATGGACATTTATTTTGGCCATTTGGATTAATTCAATAAATAATTGCATTGGAGATATATTTCTATATATATGAAATATGGTCCAAAAATTATGCCATTTATAAAAGAGCTCTGGAATAATATATCCAGCTTCCTGTAAATATTGGCATAATAAAATTAAATGATTTAATATATTTATTAAATCAAAACAAATGTCAGAAAAATTAGAAAAACAGAAATAAAGAAGGAGGGGCTTACCTGGGCCTCCCCCCCTGTGCGGCCCAGCTGGCCGGCCCAGCCGACTGGCTAGCGCCAGTCGTCCTCCACCTCCCGCCAGGAGGCCAGAGGCGTGTGGCCGGCGCGTGCGCACCGCCGTGCCGCCACGGCACCTGCCTGCCTGTCCTCCCCCTCGACGCCTGGACGTCCGGAACGTCGCCACGCAGCTGCCCCGCACCGCTCTCACTCTCCCTCGCCCTCCTCCTCTCCCCCTGCTCTCTCTCCCTCTCACCCGAAGCACTGCCGCCGCCGCAGCTCGCCACCGACGCGCTCCCCGCCGTCCCCTCGCCCCTCCGTAGAGCCCCCGAGCTCCGCCGCGACCCCCTCTACCTCCTCATCGAGCCAAGCAATACGGAGCATCCCGTGGAGCCATCGCCGTCGCCATCCTCGCCTCCGGCCGCCGTGGGTACTCGCCGTTGATTCGGGAGCTTCCGGGCATCCCCGACCTCGTCCTCGCGCTCGCTAGATCCGCGGTGAGCTCCTCCACCGTTCCCCTCTCTTCTCCCTCCCGTTCCCGTGCCGTAGCGCCGCTCCCCACCACGGCCGAAGCCTCTCGCCGCCGTCCATGTCGCCGCCGCCGTCTCGGCCCGCCTCCGCCCAAACCAAGCCCCCTTCGCGCTCCTGGTGCCACGAGGGTGCCGCCGGGCCCCTCAGGTGGCCTCCCCGTGCCCCGCAGCCCGATCCCGCTCGCGCCCGAACTCCGGCCGCCGCCCCGAGCTTCGCTCCGGCGAGCTCCGGCCGTCCCCGCTCCTTCCACCTACCCTATAAGATGCGCGAGAGCCCGGGCTACGCCCCGGTGCTCTCAGACGCCGTCCCCGTGGCCTGTGGCGCGGACTCCGCCGCGTCCAGAGGTCGCCGGCGACGAGCCCCCGTCGCCTGAGTCCTGCCAGGTGGGGCCGGCCCGTCAGGTGATTAGCTTAGTGCTAATCACCGTTAACTAACCCCCCCCCCTGACGCTGACCAGTGGGCCCGACCCCCCCTAACCTTTTAATTAACCTTGTTAACCCCAGTGTCACTGACGTGTGGGTCCCACACGTCAGGTTTGACCTGGACAGCCGCGTTGACCGCTGATGCAATGATGACGTCATGCTGACGCAATTATTTATTTTCTGGAATTAAAATAATTCAGAAAATCCAGAAAATGATGTAAACTTCAAAAATTCATAGAAATTCAACCGTAGCTCAGATTGAAATAATTTATATATGAAAAATTATCAGAAAAATGCAATCTTTCCATCTGTACTAGTTTCATGCATGACAAACCAACCTATACATGCTGAATATGAGAAAACACATTATGGCATATATAAGAGACCTAATTTAGAAATGCATTTGAACCTTTGGTTCAAATGGACTTCAAACCAATTGAACACTAGTTGCATTAGCTCAACAGCATCACATCTACATGCCATGTTCATGCATCATATTGTTGCATATGATTGTGTATTGATTGCCGGCACCGTTCCTTCTCGATAGGTCCTGCTCCGGAGACGTTCCAGAGTACCTGTCTGTGAAGCAGTGCCTCCCTTGTTGATTTACCAGGCAAGCATACCCCCTTGTTCATCTCGATAAAACCCTACTCTCTCGCTCCTGCTCTCAGTTATTGCATTAGGACAACAACGATTCATCTGCTACTTTGTGCTGCGGTAGTTGAACCCCTTCCTCTGCATGACCTGTCATTGCCACAGTAAATAGTTGAAACCCACTAGCATGTGTAGGAGTTGATTGAAGCCATTGTTGTGTTCCTACCGTGCTATGCCTGCTATTGCTTAGAGTTATGTCAGGTCTGATTCATTGGGAATGAATTGGAGTGTCACGATATGTTCTGATGCTGAGAGTGAAGTGTGTGAACACGATTTGGTAAAGGTAGCGGTGAGAGGCCATGTAGGAGTACATGGTGGGTTGTCTCGCTGGAACCGTCCTTAAGCACTGAGTTCTATGTATGTTTTCCAATGACTCGATACTACCACACATTGGGATCCTTAATTGACTCTCTCGGCTTATTAACCAACTTGATCTCTGTCCAGGAGTCGCAACTAGTTTCTGGTGTTTGTAGGTAGTGCTATTTTTCTACCAAGTGGCACCCGGCAGGGTGGGCTTGGGACAGACTAGGCACACGTGGCACGGTGTACCGAGTGGCACCCGGTTGGTGGGCTCGGGAACCCTGCTCACATCGTTTGGGGCCGTGAGCGACACCCCGGCCGGATCTCCTTGCGGATGGAACCCGAATAGGCGATAAACCTGGACTAGAGTCTTGTGTGGTTAGTCAGGTCGTGGCCGACACCCTCGCCAGGCTTCCGCTTGAAGGTTGCCGAAGACGTGTACATGGCGGTAAGTGGCGAGAGCGTGTGTGAAGAAGTACACCCCTGCAGGGTTAACATGATCTATTCGAATAGCCGGGTCCGCGGTTATGGACTTCTTGGATGCTTACATGGTACATAGACAACTTGAAGTGGATACTATAAAATGCTCAAGACAAGTGTGAGTGCTATGGATGGCCTTCTCGTAGGGAGACGGGGATGAATCCATAGTAGTGTATTGTGTGGTGGTTAGTGGACTCGTGTACGTTGTTTCACCTCCAAAGTTTCTGGTAGTCGTAGAACAGGATAGCCACAGAGTCAAAGCTGGCTTGCTGCAACTAAACCCCACATTATCTCTTGATACAGATGCATGTATGATAGGATCTGATGTAAGTCTTGCTAAGTACCTTTGTACTCATGTTGCTTTATTTATGTTTTTGCAGCGGAGACTTCGGTCTTACTAGTGTTCTCGTGGACTTCGACTAGTAGCTAGTACCTCAGCTACGTTCTTGATCGGATGTTGTAGATAGTCAGGCTCTTCAGCCTTTTTCATTTGTAGATGTCTGTACCCAGACATGTAATGCTTCCGCTTGTTGCTTGTATGCTCTGTATGACGGGTCTTGTGACCCCTGTTTGCAATAGTGCTCTGATGGCTCTTCTGAGCCTTTATCTATATGATTGTTGAGTTATGCTGTGATGCCATGTTGTACAGCACATACTTGCATGTTATGCGTACGTGTAATGTGTATTGCTATGTGTGGGATCTGACTATCTAGTTGTTTATTCTTAGTAGCCTCTCTTACCGGGAAATGTCTCCTAGTGCTTCCACTGAGCCCTGGTAGCTTGCTACTGCTCCGGAACACTTAGGCTGGCCGGCATGTGTCCTTCTTCGATCCTGTGTCTGTCCCTTCGGGGAAATGTCACGCGATGAATACCGGAGTCCTGCTAGCCCGCTACAGCCCGGTTCACCGGAGTCCTGTTAGCCCAGTGCTACAGCCTGGATTCACTCGCTGATGACCGACACGTTCGATGCTGGGTCATGAATGCCTGTCCCTGTAAGTTAGTGCCACTTTGGGTTTACGACTAGCCATGTCAGCCCGGGCTCTTTATCATATGGATGCTAGCGACACCATCATATACGTGTGCCAAAATGCGCAAACGGTCCCGGGCAAAGGTAAGGCGACACCCGTGGGGATACCGTGCGTGAGGCCGCAAAGCGATATGAGGTGTTACATGCTAGATCGATGTGGCATCGAGTCGGGGTCCTGACACAGGCCATCCGTGGCAATAGACCAACTTAGGCCAAAAGCCTAAGCCTGGGGGAGTACGTATTTCCCACCGACATTACATTTATGTTCACACACTCATTGCTAGATGTTGGTGCTCATACTTTTTCATTGTAATATCCATGTTAGTTTATTTCCTTCTTATGCTTTCTTCCTGTGTGTTTGATAAACCTTAAGAAAAACAAAAAATAGTTGTAGCTTTTAGCTAGTTTTAATTTCCATGCTTGTAGTAGTAATTAAAAAGAAAACCCAAAAAGATTTCATGTTCTTCTTTTGCTTGTTGGGAGCTTTCCCATGTAAATAGTTTTATTTCTTTTCTTTTCTTTGGGGGTCGATAGGAGAAGACCATGATTAAATTGTTGAAGTGACTCCTATATGCATTATTGTTGATTTAACCAAGAGTCCATATTGCCTTGTCTTCTCCTGTTTATTGAATGCCTGCAGATTCCAGCTTAGTCCAATGCACGTGCACTGTTATTGTTATTCACATCATTCGGTCGTGCAAGTGGAAGGCAATTATGACGATATATGATGGACTGGTTGAGATGAGAGAAGCTGGTATGAACTCGACCTCTCTTGTTTTTGTAAATATGATTAGTTCATCGTTCCTGATTCAGCCTATTATGAATGAACATGTTTGCAATGACAATTAGAGATTATAGTTGCTTATGCCATGCTTAATTATCTAGGAGCTTATAATGGTTTACCTTGCATGCCAATATGCTATTAAAATGGTTGTGATGTGGTATGATAGGGTGGTATCCTCTTTTGAACGATTTGAGTGGCTTGACTTGGCACATGTTCACGCATGTAGTTGAAACAAAATCAACATAGCCTCTACGATATTTATGTTCATGGTTCATTATATCCTATTCATGCTTGCATTCGGTGTTGATTAATTTTAATGCATGCTCATGACTGTTGTCGCTCTCTAGCTGGTCGCTTCCCAGTCTTTTTTCTAGCCTTCACCTGTACTAAGCGGGAATACTGCTTGTGCATCCAATTCCATAAACCCCAAAGTTATTCCATATGAGTCCACCATACCTACCTATATACGGTATCTACCTGCCGTTCCAAGTAAATTTGTATGTGCCAAACTCTAAACCTTCAAATAAACATTCTGTTTTGTATGCTCGAATGCTCATGTATCAACTAGGGCTGTCCGTATCTTCCATGTTAGGCGGGTTATTCTCAAGAGGAGTGGACTCCGCTCCTCACTCACGAGAAAATGGCTGCTCACCGGGATGCCCAGTCCCATGCTTTATGCAACTCAAATCAAAATAATTGCAAACAAAACTCCCCCGGGACTGTTGTTAGTTGGAGGCACTCGTTGTTTCGAGCAAGCCATGGATTGATGCTTGTTGGTGGAGGGGGAGTATAAACTTTACCATTATGTTTGGGAACCACCTATAATGTGTGTAGCATGGAAGATATCACCATCTCTTGGTTGTTATGTTGACAATGAAAGTATACCGCTCAAAATATTATTCATCTCTATTTCAAAATCGACCTCTGGCACCTCTACAAATCCCTGCTTCCCTCTGCGAAGGGCCTATCTATTTACTTTTATGTTGAGTCATCACCCTCTTATTAAAAAGCACCAGTTGGAGAGCACCGATGTGATATCTTCCATGCTATAATGTGTGTAGCATGGAAGATATCACCAATTTTATGATGCTCACCGCCGTGCGTGAGTAATTCCATCGTAGGCTTGCTGGACAGTGATGGGTTGGATGAGATTTATCATGTAATCAAGTTAGTTTTGTTAGGGTTTGATCCCTAGTATCCACTATGTTCTGAGATTGATGTTGCTATGACTTTGCTATGCTTAATGCTTGTCACTAGGGCCCGAGTACCATGATTTCAGATCTGAACCTATTATGTTTTCATGAATATATGTGAGTTCTTGATCCTATCTTGCAAGTCTATAGTCACCTACTATGTGTTATGATCCAGCAACCCCGAAGTGACAATAATCAGGACCACTCCCGATGATGACCGTAGTGTGAGGAGTTAATGTATTCACTATGTGTTAATGCTTTGGTCTGGTACTCTATTAAAAGGATGCCTTAATATCCCTTAGTTTCCGCTAGGACCCCGCTGCCACGGGAGGGTAGGACAAAAGATGACATGCAAGTTCTTTTCCATAAGCACGTATGACTATATTCGGAATACATGCCTATATTACATTGATGAATTGGAGCTAGTTCTGTGTCACCCTATGTTATGATTGTTACATGATGAACCACATCCAGCATAATTCTCTATCGCTGATCCAATGCCTATGAGCTTTCCATATATTGTTCTTCGCTTATTTACTTTTCCGTTGCTATTGTTATCATCACTATAAAAAACCAAAAATATTACTTTTGCTACTGTTACCTTTTGCCACCGTTACCACTACTATCATACTACTTTGCTACTAAACATTTTGCTGTAGATACTAAGTTTCGAAGTGTGGTTGAATTGACAACTCAGCTGCTAATACTTGAGAATATTCTTTGGCTCCCCTTGTGTCGAATCAATAAATTTGGGTTGAATACTCTACCCCCGAAAACTGTTGCGATCCCCTATACTTGTGGGTTATCAGAGGGCACCCGTGGATACGGTTAGCCATGGAAAGTGAAAGTTATGGTGTAAAAAGGAATAAACTTTATTTTCTGTTTGGGAACCACCTATGATATATCTATGCATGGAAACTATTGGGAACTCTAAGTCGTTTGCGCTGGTGGGATGGATACACCTCCCAAAATATTTTTATCTCAAATTTTTCGCTTTGATCTTTGGCACCTCTACAAATCCCTACTTCCCTCTATGAAGGGCTTATCTTTACTTTATGCAACTTTTATTTTGAAATTTGAGTCTCCATCTTCTCTCATAAAAGCACCAACTAGGAGGCAATATGATCATGCTCAAGTATTGGGTGTAGTTATTATTCGAGTGTGTTTCATGAATGGATCAATGTTTGAGCATGATGGGCTAGGGATAACTTATTTTAGCATTGATATTTTGAAAGACATGGTTGCTTGTTGATATGCTTGAGTATCTAAATTATTATGTCAAAACTAGACTATTGCTTTGAATCACATGAAAGTCCAAATGTCCATGCTATAAAGAAAAGAATATGATATGACTTGATGAACAGCAGTCCACATCAAAAATTCTGTGTTTTATCACTTACCTACTCGAGGACGAGTACGGGTTAAGCTTGGGGATGCTGATACGTCTACAACGTATCTACAATTTTTTATTTTTCCATGCTATTTTATTATCAATCTTGGATGTTTTATAATCATTTTATAGTCATTTTATATCATTTTTTTGGTACTAACCTATTTACATAGTTGAGGGAGTCATGGACTAAGGGGTCCTCGGGCGTCCGGCCTGTTGGACATGGGCCGGACTAATGGGCTGTGAAGAAACAAGACCGAAGACTCTCTCCTGTGTCTGGATGGGACTCTCCTTGGTGTGGAAGGCAAGCTTGGCGACCCAATATGAAGATTCCTTTCTCTTTAACTGACCTTGTACAACCCTAGTCCCCTCCGGTGTCTATATAAACTGGAGGGCTTAGTCCGGATCGAGGCACAATCATAATCATAATCATAACCATACAGGCTAGACTCCTAGGGTTTAGCCATTACGATCTCGTGGTAGATCAACTCTTGTAATACTAATATTCATCAAGATCAATCAAGCAGGAAGTAGGGTATTACCTCCATAGAGAGGGCCCGAACCTGGGTAAACATTGTGTCCCTTGTCTCCTGTTACCATCGACCTTAGACGCACAGTTCGGGACCCCCTACCCGAGATTCGCTGGTTTTGACACCGACATTGGTGCTTTCATTGAGAGTTCCACTGTGCCGTCCTCAAAAGGTTTGATGGCTCCTTCAATCATCTACAACGATGCTATCCAAGGGGAGGTCTTCCTCCTCGGACAGATCTTCGTGTTCGGCGGCTTCACACTACGGGCCAACTCGCTTGGCCATCTGGAGCAGATCGACAGCTATGCCCCTAGCCGTCAGGTCAGATTCGGGAGCTTGAACTACGTCGCGGATATCTGCGGAGACTTGATCTTTGACGGATTTGATACCATGGCAATCGCTCCCCGTCACCTCGATGAACATGACTTAGATCTGTCATCGGACCATACCCAGGAAATTGCACCTGTAGCCGCTCTGGCCTTAGATCCGGAGCAGGTCGCACCATCCGAGGACAGGAAGCTCAACCTCTCCACGGAAGCCACAGACTCAATGGTGTTGGAGCCGCACACAGACCTAACCTCCGGTAATGCCTGTGTCACCGGAACCTCGGACTAGTTTCCGGTTATAAGTTCTGAACTATGTGTGTCCGCGCATGTCGAGCATGATCGGTTATCGATCGCCGAATTCAGCATCGTGGACATCTTACGGCACTCACCTTTGGGCGATGTGCTGAACTCATTAAAAAATCTATCCTTAGCGGGGGATTCACAACCGAACTGTATCCGGTTCGAACTAGAAGCTAATGACGGGAAATTTTGCTTCCCACCCGCCACCCACTTCATAGCCATTGTTGAAGACTTAACGGACATGCTCGATTACGGCTCCAAAGACATCAATGCTATGGACGACGATGCATATGAAGAGCATGGCGAAAACACGTCATTTACCGGACACTGGACGACCACCTCTTCGTATGACGTATACATGGTGGATACGCCTAAAGAGCCTAACAACAACGACAAAGAAGATCCAGTCGAGGACAAACCTCCTAGGACACAGTCTAAGCGCTGACGTCAGCAGCGCTGCTCTAAGTCACATCATGCAAAAGATAGCAATACCGGCACAGGAGAAGATAATACTCTTGACGGTGCCGACGATAATGAAGAACCCGTTGAAGCAACTTCCGAACAAGAAGAATGGGAAGATGGGCAAGTTAGCCCCGACGATAAGGCCATAAACAAAGACTCAGAGGACAGTAATTATCTTCCGCTCTCCGAGGATGAGGTGAGCCTCGGCAACGAGGATTTCATCATGCCTAAAGAACCTCTCGAGCAGGAGCGCTTCAAGCGCCAGCTAATAGCCACTGCAAGAAGCCTGAAAAAGAAGCAGCAGCAACTTCAAGCCGATCAAGATCTGCTAAATGATAGATGGACTGATGTCCTGGCAGCCGAAGAATATGGCCTTAAGCGCCCAGCCAAAAGTTACCTGAAGCGCAAATTTCTACCTCAGTTCAATGATGAGGCGCTGGAGCCCATACCATCATCACACAATGAGGCTGACCGACTACCACATGGTCGGGATAAAGCGGCAACTTAAGCCGAACACCAGCCCGCCCCGCCTCATTATAAAGGCAAAGATAAAATAGCTCATGGTCACACATATGACCTCTGGCAGGACCTGAACAACATAGTAGGGCATGCCAGATTGATCTACGAATCGCGAGGACGTACCTCGGCACGTGTCGACGGCTATCTATTCGGACGTGACAAGCCTAGTCATGCACGGGCCGAACACCGCAGATGGACTCCATCAGAGCTACATCGATGTGGCCCGATATAGAGGCGCCGCACACCCTCTTTGCTTCACTGACGAAGTAATGGATCACGAATTCCTAGAAGGGTTTAAACTCGTAAATATCGAATACGATGGAACAACTGACCCCGCGGTGTGGATTGAGGACTTTATTCTCCACATTCATATGGCTCGTGGAGATGACCTCCATGACATCAAATACCTCCCTTTAAAACTCAAAGGGCCAGCTCGGCACTGGCTAAACAGTCTGCCTAAAAATTCTATTGGCAACTGGGAGGACTTGGAAGAGGCTTTCCTCGACAACTTCCAAGGTACATATGTCCGGCCACCAGATGTCGATGACTTAAGTCACATTGTCCAGCAACCCAGAGAGTCATCCAGGAAGCTCTGGACTAGGTTTCTAGTTAAAAAGAACCAAATCATCGACTGTCCAGGCGCGGAAGCCCTAGAGGCCTTCAAGCACAGCGTCCGGGACGAGTGGATCGCTCGCCACCTCGGTCAAGAAAAACCAAAATCCATGCCAGCCCTTACCGCTCTGATGACCCATTTTTGCACGGGAGAAGACAGCTGGCTCGCTCGTAGAAGCAACAGCGCCAGCGATTCGGGCACTTCCGAAATCCGGGATAGCAATGGCAAACCACGACGTAGCAAATACAAATGCCGCAATGATAACGAAAGAACGCATGACACAGCGGTCAACGCCAGATTCAGCGGCCCCAAATCCGGTTAGCGGAAGAAGCCATTCAAGGAAAATAGAGATGGACCCTCCAATTTGGACAAAATATTGGACCTGACCTGCCAGATTCATGGCCACCCCGACAAACCAGCTAATCATACCAACAAAAGTTGTTGGGTCTTCAAGCACGCCGGGAAGCTCAACGCCGAACACAAGGGGAGGAGACCGCCAGGCGATAGCGACAACGAAGAGGGTCACCAACCAAATACCGGGGGTCAGTAGCAATTTCCCCTGAAGTGAAAACAGTGAACATGGTATACGTGACACACAACTCTACAGGGGAGCAGGAGAAACACTCCCTCCGGACTGAGGATCACACTACGGCGCCCTCAGCCAAAGTACAAAGCGGTCTCATTAAACCGCATACCTTGTTGGCCATTAAGCCACCGGTCTCCATTCAACATGATCGACCAAGTTTGGAGCAGGACTAGCAGTTCGGCTTCCGCCGTCCGCCTCATATACCTGCAAAATCGGTACTGCACATACATAACTATGCACTTCAAATAGCCAGGGCATCAGCAGAAGCACAAGATGGACGGGTCTGCAAGTACTCCCATAAACTACTTCCTTTCCCCTTTTCTAAATTACTCTTTCTTTTTCCATCATCCTTTGCCACAGGTAGCGCAAAGGCTGGTCTGGATGGTATCAGAGTCCGGGTTCATAAATTCACCCAAAGGCTACTCCTATTAAGGAGCCCCTCCACCGAGGAAAGGCGGCGCAGACGTGTGGCAGGAGGTCCAAAATAACTTTTTGTAGACCACACTCAATATTTCTTGAGCCCATAAAGTGCCTGTTTCCTCAGCCGCCGACCCCTGGCATGTCAAATAGCCGGGGTTGTGGCGTTATTATCTATAAAATGACAATTGGCATGTCACTTAGGTTCTAACGAATATACTCTGTATCCGGTATTCACTTTTCTATAAAGAACCAAAATTTGCTCCTTTTGGTTGTTTCACACACCCACCCCGGCTTTATAAATACCCCAATTGGCATGCCTCTTTGCTCTATAAATACCCCAAAAATACCAGAACCCTAGGGGAGTCAAGAAAATATTCATCCAGCCACCGCAGAGTCTAGAATCACCAGATCCAATCTAGACACCATCACAGAGGGGTTCACCACTTACATTGTTGCCTCTCCAATGATGCGTGAGTAGTTCTTTGTAGACCTTCGGGTCCGTAGTTAGTAGCTAGATGGCTTCATCTCTCTCTCTCTCTCTCTCTCTTGATCCTCAATACAATGGTCTCTTGGAGATCCATATGATGTAACTCTTTTTGCGGTGTGTTTGTTGGGATTGATGAACTTCGAGTTTATGATCAGATCTATGTTTTTATATCCATGAAAGTATTTGAGTTTCTTTAATCTCTTTTATGCATGATCTCTTATAGCCTCACATTTCTTCTCCGATATTTGGGTTTTGTTTGGCCAACTTGATCTATTTATCTTGCAATGGGAAGAGGTGCCCGGTAGAGGGTTCGATCTTACGGTGCTTGATCCCAGTGACAGAAAGGGAACCGACATGTATGTATCGTTGCCACTAAGGATAAAAAGACGAGATCTATATTTACCGCCATATAGATAAACGGATCTTGTCTACATCATGTCATCGTTCTTATTGCATTACTCCATTTTTTCATGAACTTAATACACTAGATGCATGCTAGATAGCGGTCGATGTGTGGAGTAATAGTAGTAGATGCAGGCAGGAGTCGGTCTACTAATCTTGGACGTGATGCCTATGTAATAATCATTGCCTGGATATCGTCATAATTATTTGAAGTTCTATCAATTGCCCAGCAGTAATTTGTTTACCCATCGTTTGCTATTTTTCTCGAGAGAAGCCACTAGTGAAACCTAGGGCCCCCGGGTCTTCTTTCTCATATATTTGCCTTGCGATCTACTTTTCCTTTGCATTTTTATTCAGATCGATTAAACCAAAAATCCAAAAATACCTTGCCACAATTTATTTTATTTGGCGTTCAATCTATCAATATACTACAATTTACCTCACGTTTGTTTGCCTATCTTGAGGCGTCGTACCCTGGAAGGGATTGAAAACCCCTTTAACACGTCGGGTTGCGAGGTGTTGTTATTTGTGTCCAGGTGCTGGTTACGTTGTGTTGCTTGGTTCTCCTACTAGTTCGATACCTTGCTTTCATAACTGAGGGAAATACCTACCGTGGTTGTGCTACATCATCCCTCCCTCTCCAGGGAAATACCGACGTAGTTCCAGCTACCATCAGTTAGTTATAATGTTGGCTGAAAAACTGGGTGCTGTTTAAGCCTATTTATGCAAACAAGAGCAAAAGAGTTTGTAAAAGTTTTTCTTTTTCACTTTTAGTTTATCAACTAAATTTCTTGAGGACAAGCAAAGGTTTAAGCTTGTGGGAGTTGATACGTACCAACGTATCTACTTTTCCTAGTGTTTTGGACTCTAATTTGCATAATTTGAATGAAACTAACCCCGGACTGCGCTGTTTTTAGCAGAACTACCATGGTGTTGTTTTTGTGCAGAAATAAAGGTTCTTGGAATGGAACGAAACTTTGTGAGGATTTTTATACCAATAAAGAGAATTTATGGAGCCAAGAGTCACCTGAGGGGGGCACCTGGGTGGGCACAACCCACCAGGGCGCGCCTGCCCCCCCCCCCCTCAGGCGTGTCCTGGTGGGTTGTCCCCACCTGGTGGCCCCGCAGCCCTGAAAGCGGCGCTATAAAATCACAATTTTCCAGAAAAAAACGAGAGAGAAAGAATTATCACAATCCACGAGACGGAGCTGCCGTCACCTCCTGTTCTTCATCGGGAGACTAGATCTGGAGTCTGTTTGGGGTTCCAGAGAGGGGGATCTTCATTCTTCATCATCACCAACCCTTCTCCATCGCCAATTCCATGATGCTCCCGACACGAGTGACTAATTCTTTCGTAGGCTCGCTGGTCGGTGAGGAGTTGGATGAGATTCATCATGTAATCTAGTTAGTTTTGTTAGTGCTTGATCCCTAGTATCCACTATGTTCTGACATTGATGTTGCTATGACTTTGCCATGCTTAATGCTTGTATCTTTGGGCCTATGTGCCATGATTTCATATCTGAACCGTTTATGATATCACCATTATATCCATGTTCTTGATCTGATCTTGCAAGTTATAGTCACCTACTACGTGTTATGATTCGGCAACCCCGTAGTGACAATAGTCGGGACCACTCCTGGTGATGACCATAGTTTGAGGAGTTCATGTATTCACTGTGTGTTAATGCTTTGTTCCGGTTCTCTATTAAAAGGAGGCCTTAATATCCCTTAGTTTCCAATTGGACCCCGCTGCCACGGGAGGGTAGGACAAAAGATGTCATGCAAGTTCTTTCCATAAGCATGTATGACTATTTATGGAATACATGCCTACATTATATTTATGAACTAGAGCTAGTGCCGTTTCGCCCTATGTTATGACTGTCACATGATGAATATCATCCAATAAATTACTGATCCAATGCCTATGAATTTATCTTATATTGTTCTTGCTAAGTTACTACTGCTATTGTTACTGCTGCACTTGCTACAAAACTACTAATATCACTGTTATCATTACTGTTGCTGCTGCTACTATTATCAAAACTATCATATTAATTTGTTGCAGATAATTAATCTCTAGGTTTGGTTGAATTGACAACTCATCTGCTAATACTTGCAGATATTCTTTGGCTCCCCTTGTGTCGAATTTATAAATTTGGGTTGAATACTCTACCCACAAAAACTGTTGTGATCCCCTATACTTGTGGGTTATCAACTGTGCCTCCATCTCCTCAAGAGACTGTCAGGGCAACTAAAGAAGTTGCGCCTAAAGAAAATGAAAGGGCAACTGATAATATTGCGCTTGAAGAAATTCCCAGGGCGACTGCAAGTGTCGTGCCTAAAGAACCTGCCAGGGTGACTGCATCAGTCACGCCTGATTAAAATGCTCCAAACAGTTCCTTAGCAACATCACCAACAATGACTTCATCTTTGAAGCTCATTAGCCTTCATTCTGCATCAGAAGTGAAGAAGACAAAGGCTGCTAAGAGAGAAGCAAAGAAGAGAATGGCGTCAGCTCCTCCTGCGCCTAGATCTATGAAGGAACTGAAGATGGCAACAATGTCGTCAATTGTCATTCCAATTGATCCATACCAATTTCATGGAGCCCTCGTCTCATAATCTGGAAAACCTTCAAATGGTTCCTTATGGGGTGGATTATCAAATCCCTCAGGCTGATGAAGATACACATTATGCTGCTACCACAGAGCAAATGGATGAAGAGATTGAGGTTGATGGTGATGTATCGATGCCTCAAGAAACTGTACAGACTCCTATGCTAGAACCGCCTAGTGAAGAACATGAGGAGGAAGAGGACATTAATGGCGAAACAACTCCTCCAATCGATGACGAATTTTGGGAAGCAACTCACCCAAATTCGCCCCAGTCGCCTGCTGTCGGTGTACAAAAAGAGGGGTACACTTTTTGTACCCCTATAACTGTGCACGGGCAGTCTGAGCCACGGGCACCACCACACTGAGCAAGGCAAGGGAGGTGAGCCAAGGTATGGCCGAAGCTCAGGAGAAGCAGAACGACGCCAAGACCAAGACCACAAAGAGCAAAGGGGACGAAGCGGACCCCCCGGCAAGATCCTTGCCGGGAGGCGGTTTTAGCAAACCCGGCAAGACCCTTGCCGTGGCAGCTCACCCCACACCTACGGAGTAAGTCACCCTTGAGTCCACTGCCCCCATGGGGCAAGGATTCGGGAGACATCCCTGTGGTGGCATGCAGATCTTTGTGAAGACATTCAAGATCAGATACACCCTTTAGAAGATGATGATCCTTGGCGGGATCCCAGCCAAGGAGGACCACAAGGCCCCAGGCAAGAGCCTTGCCGGGTATGACAGCAGATGCCGCGGCAAGACCCTTGTCGGGGCCCCGACAAGGCCCTTGCCAAGAACACCCGTAGGGCCACCATCAGGCCCACGCCAGTCAAACCTCCACCGCCGTTCGCATGCAGCTGCCGACCCAACCAGCTGGGCAGGCACCTGCGTGGCGGCATGCGGATCTTCGTGGAGACCCACCACTGTGCCACCTCAGTTGCCTGCCTGCCTACATGGCACCGCGGGCACCGCTGGCCAGGGCGCGTGTCGACACAAGAGGTAGCGGCGACGGACGAGACAGGGCTCTCCCCCGTCCCCAATAAAGGAAGGACACCTGGGCAAGACGCATTAAATGCGCCTTGTCATGTAATGCGAGGGATAACCTCGCATCGCTGTTCCCTTTCCACCTCTTGTGTGCCACTGTGGCCACCCCTTTTCCTATAAAAGGAGGCCCGAGGCGACTAGGAGAAGGATTCGGCTTTTTGGAGCTCCTCACGCCCCATAGCTAGCTCAAGAACACAGATAGACAATCCACCAAAGCAGGAGTAGGGTTTTACGCATCCTCGCGGCCCGAACCTGGGTAAACGAACCGTGTGCTATCTGTTTGATCCACTCTTCTCACGACCCCGCGCCCCGCAACCGTAGTAGGGATTCTTGTGATCCCATAGGTGTCGTTCCCACCGACATCTTTGGCGCGCCAGGTAGGGGCGCAGTTGTGAGAATCGGCTTAGCAGTTAGTTCGACGCTTCTTCATCGTCATGGCGCCCAAGAAGAAGACGATGGTGGTGGTTGGCCCGTTGGAAGACATCTGTTGTCATTTGATGAACGGGATCACATCATTAGAGAATGATGTGATGGACAAGACCCATCCTTTAGCTTAGAATTTTGATCTTTAGTTTTATTGCTATTGCTTTCTTCATGACTAATACATATTCCTCTGACTATGAGATTATGCAACTCCTGAATACCATAGGAACACCTTGTGTGCTATCAAACATCACAATGTAACTGGGTGATTATAAAGATGTTCTACAGGTGTCTCCGAAGGTGTTTGTTGGGTTGGCATAGATCGAGATTTGGATTTGTCACGGTATCTCTGGGCCCTCTCGGTAATGCACATCACAATAAGCCTTGCAAGCAATGTGACTAATGAGTTAGTTATGGGATGATGCACTACGGAACGAGTAAAGAGACTTGCCGATAACGAGATTGAACTATGTATGATGATACCAACGATGGAATCTCGGGCAAGTAACATACCGATGACAAAGGGAATGACGTATGTTGTTATGCGGTTTGACCGATAAAGATCTTCGTAGAATATGTAGGAACCAATATGAGCATCCGTTCCGCTATTGGTTATTGACCAGAGATGTGTCTCGGTCATGTCTACATAGTTCTTGAACTCGTAGAGTCTGCACACTTAACGTTCAATGACGATTTGTATTATGAGTTATGTGTTTTGGTGACCGAAATTTGTTCGGAGTCCCGTATGAGATCACAGAAATGACGAGGAGTCTTGAAATGGTCGAGAGGTAAAGATTCATATATTGAAAGGTTATATACGGACACCGGAATGGTTCCGAAGAGGTTCGGGGATTTTTCGGAGTACCGGGAGGTTATCGGAACCCCCCGGGAAAGTTAATGGGCCTAATGGGCCATAGTGGAGAGAGGGAGGAAGGCCACAAGAGGAGGCGCGTGCCTCCCCCCTTCCCAATACGAATTGGATAGGGGGTGCCCCCCTTGCCTTCTCCATCTCCCCTCTTTCCCCGTTGGAAGGAAGGGGGGCGAATCCTACTAGGAGTGGAGTCCTAGTAGGACTCCCCCCATGGTGCACCACCCCTATGGCCGGCCTCCTCCTCCTCCCCTCCTTTATATATGGGGGCGGGGGACCCCAAAGGCACAACAATTGTTCTCTTAGCCGTGTGCGGTGCCCCCTCCACAGTTTACTCCTCCGGTCATAATGTCGTAGTGCTTAGGCGAAGCCCTGTGCACATCAAATCACCATCACTATCACCACGCCGTCATCCTGACGGAACTCTCCCTCGACCCTCTACTGGATCAAGAGTTCGAGGGACGTCATCGAGCTGAACTTGCTGAACACGGAGGTGCCGTACGTTCGGTACTTGGATCGGTTGGATCATGAAGACGTTCGACTACATCAACCGTGTTGACCTAACGCTTCTGCTTTCGGTCTACGAGGGTACGTGGACACACTCTACCCATCTCGTTGCTATGAATCTCCTAAATAGATCTTGCGTGATCATAGGATTTTTTTGAAATTGCATGCTACGTTCCCAACAGTGGCATCCAAGCCAAGTCTATGAGTAGATGATATGCACGAGTAGAACACAAAGAGTTGTGGGCGATAATAGTCATACTGCTTACCACCAACATCTTACTTTGATTCGGCAGTATTGTTGGATGAAGCGGCCCGGACCAACATTACATGACCAAATCATGAGACCGGTTCTACCAACGTACTTTGCACACAGGTGGCTGTCAGGTGTCTGTTTCTCCAACTTTAGTTGAATCGAGTTTGACTATGGCTGGTCCTTGTTGAAGGTTAAAACAGCACACTTGACAAAAAATCATTGTGGTTTTGATGCGTAGGTAAGAACGGTTCTTGCTAGAAGCCCGTAGCAGCCACGTAAAACTTGCAACAACAAAGTAGAGGACGGCTAACTTGTTTTTGCAGGGCATGTTTAGAGGAAATATGCCCTAGAGGCAATAATAAAGTTGTTATTTATATTTCCTTATATCATGATAAATGTTAATTATTCATGCTAGAATTGTATTAATCCGAAACTTAGTACATGTGTGAATACATAGACAAACAGAGTGTCCCTAGTATGCCTCTACTTGACTAGCTCGTTAATCAAATATGGTTAAGTTTCCTAACCATAGACATGTGTTGTCATTTGATGAACGGAATCACATCATTAGAGAATGATGTGATGGACAAGACCCATCTATTAGCTTAGCATAATGATTGTTTAGTTTTATTGTTATTGCTTTCTTCATGACTTATACAAATTCCTCTGACTATGAGATTATGCAACTCCCGAATACCGTAGTAACACCTTGTGTGCTATCAAACGTCACAACGTAATTGGGTGATTATAAAGATGCTCTATAGGTCTCTCCGAAGGTGTTTTTTGAGTTGGCATAGATCGAGACTAGAATTTGTCACTCCGAGTATCGGAGAGGTATCTCTCGGCCCTCTTGGTAATGCACATCACTATAAGCCTTGCAAGAAATGTGACTAATGAGTTAGTTGTGGGATGATGCATTACGGAACGAGTAAAGAGACTTGCCAATAATGAGATTGAACTAGGTATAATGATACCGACGATCGAATCTCGGGCAAGTAACATACTGAAGACAAAGGGAATGACATATGTTATACATAGAGATCTTCATAGAATATGTAGGAGCCAATATGAGCATCCAGGTTCCGCTATTGGTTATTGACCGGAGATGTGTCTCGATCATGTCTACATAGTTCTCGAACCCATATGGTCCGCACGCTTAACGTTCAATGCTGATTTGTATTATGAGTTATGTGTTTTGGTGACCGAAGTTTGTTCGGTGTCCCGGATGAGATCACAGACATGACGAGGAGTCTCGAAATGGTCGAGAGGTAAAGATTCATATATTGGAAGGTTATATTCGGAAATCGGAATGGTTCCGAGTAATTCGGGTATTTTTCCAGAGTACCGAGGGGTTACCGGAACCCCCCGGGGAAGTGTTGGGCCAACATGGGCCTAAGGGAGAGAGAGGGAAGCCCGCGGGGGGTGGCCGCATGGCCCCTCCTACGGAGTATGAATAGGACAAGTAGGACTCCCCCCATTCCTTTCCCTCTCCCTCTCCTTCCTATTCCCTCCGGTGCAGAAAGGAAAAGGAGGGCGAATCCTACTTGGACTAGGAGTCCAAGTAGGACTCCCCCATGGCGCGCCCCTCCTGGCGCCGGCCTCTCCCCCTCCTTTATATATGTCGGCATGCAGCACCCCAAAGGCACACTAGGAAATCTCTTAGCCGTGTGCGGTGCCCCTCCACAGTTTACTCCTCCGGTCATAGCATCGTAGTGCTTAGGCGAAGCCCTGCACGGATCACATCACCATCACCACGCCGTCGCACTGTTGTAACTCTCCCTCGACCCTCTACTAGATCAAGAGCTCGAGGGGCGTCATCGAGCTGAACGTGTGCTGAACACGGAGGTGCCATACGTTCGGTACTTGGATCGGTTGGATCGTGAAGACGTTCGACTACATCAACCGCGTTAACATAACGCTTCCTCTTTCGGTCTACGAGGGTACGTGGACACACTCTCCCCATCTTGTTGCTATGCATCTCCTAGATAGATCTTGCGTGATCATAGGAATTTTTTTGAAATTGCATGCTACGTTCCCCAACAGTGGCATCCGAGCCAGGTCTATGCGTAGATGATATGCACGAGTAGAACACAAAGAGTTGTGGGAGATAATAGTCATACTGCTTACCACCAACGTCTTACTTTGATTCGGTGTTATTGTTGGATGAAGCGGCCCGGACTGACATTACATGACCGCATTCATGAGACTGGTTCTACCGACGTGCTTTGCACACAGGTGGCTGGCGGGTGTCTATTTCTCCAACTTTAGTTGAATCGAGTTTGACTACGGCCGATCCTTGTTGAAGGTTAAAACTGCACACTTGATGAAAAATCATTGTGGTTTCGATGCGTAGGTAAGAATGGTTCTTGCTAGAATCCTGTAGCAGCCACGTAAAACTTGCAACAACACAGTAGAGGACGTCTAACTTGTTTTTTGCAGGGCATGTTGTTATGTGATATGGTCAAGACATGATGAGATATAAATTGTTGTATGAGATGATCATGTTTTGTAAAAGTTATTGGCAACTGGTAGGAGCCTTATAGGTGTCGCTTTATTGTATTAAATGCAATCTCCATGTACTTGCTTTACTTTATCACTAAGCGGTAGCGATAGTCATAGAAGCAATAGTTGACGAGACGAGAACGACGCTACGATAGAGATCAAGGTGTCATGCCTGTGATGATGGAGATCATGACGGTGCTTTGGAGATGGAGATCAAAGGCACAAGATGATGATGGCCATATCATGTCACGTATTTTGATTGCATGTGATGCTTATCCTTTATGCATCTTATTTTGCTTAGTACGGCGGTAGCATTATAAGATGATCCCTCACTAAATATCAAGGTACAAGTGTTCTTCCTGAGTATGCACCATTGCTACAGTTCGTCGTGCCGAAACACCACGTGATGATCAGGTGTTATAAGCTCTACGTTCACATACAACGGGTGCAAGCCAGTTTTGCACGTGCAGAATACTCGGGTTAAACTTGACGAGCCTAGCATATGCAGATATGGCCTCGGAACACTGAGACCGAAAGGTCGAACGTGAATCATATGGTAGATATGATCAACATAGAGATGTTCACCATTGAAAACTACTCCATCTCACGTGATGATCGGACATGGTTTAGTTGATATGGATCACGTGATCATTTAGATGACTAGAGGGATGTCTATCTAAGTGGGAGTTCTTTAGTAATATGACAAATTGAACTTTAATTTATCATGAACTTTGTACCTGATAGTTTTTGCATATCTATGTTGTTGTAGATCAATGGCCCGTGCTACCATTCCCCTGAATTTTAATGCGTTCATAGAGAAAGCTAAGTTGAAAGATGATGGTAGCAACTACACGTACTGGGTCCGTAACTTGAGGATTATCCTCATTGCTGCACAGAAGAATTACGGCCTGGAAGCACCGCTAGGTGCAAGACCCAGTGCATGAGCAACTCCCGATGTTATGAACATCTGGCAGAGCAAAGCTGATGACTACTTGATAGTTTAGTGTGCCATGCTTTACGGCTTAGAATCGAGACTTCAAAGACATTTTGAATGTCATGGAGCATATGAGATGTTCCAGGAGTTGAAGTTAATATTTCAAGCAAGTGCCCGATTTGAGAGATATGAAGTCTCCAACAAGTTCTACAGCTGCAAAATGGAGGACAATAGTTCTGTCAGTGAACACATACTCAGAATGTCTGGGTAGCATAACCACTTGACTTAGCTGGGAGTTAATCTTCCTGATGATAGTGTCATTGACAGAGTTCTTCAATCACTTCCACCAAGCTATAAAGGCTTCGTGATGAACTATAATATGCAAGCGATGGAAAAGACAATTCCTGAGCTTTTTGCGATGCTAAAGGCCGCGGAGGTAGAAATCAAGAAGGGGCATCAAGTGTTGATGGTTAACAAGACCACTAGTTTCAAGAAAAAGGGCAAAGGGAAGAAGAGGAACTTCAAGAAGAACAACAAGCCAGTTGCTGCTCAAGGGAAGAATCCCAAGTCTAGACCTAAGCCTGAAACTGAGTGCTTCTACTACAAAGGGACTGGTCACTGGAAGCGGAACTGCGCCAAGTATTTGGCGTATAAGAAGGATGGCAAAGTGAAAGGTATATTTGATATACATGTTATTGATGTGTACCTTACTAATGCTCATAGTAGCGTCTCGGTATTTGATACTGGTTCTGTTGCTCATAATTGCAACTCGAAATAGGGGTTATGGATTAAACGAAGATTGGCTAAGGACGAGGTGACGATGTGCATGGGAAATGGTTCCAAAGTCGATGTGATCGCCATCGGCACACTACCTCTACATCTACCATCGGGATTAGTTTTAGACCTAAATAATTGTTATTTGGTGCCAGCGTTGAGCATGAACATTATATCTGGATCTTGTTTGATGCGAGATGGTTATTCATTTAAATCAGAGAATAATGGTTGTTCTATTTATATGAGTAATATCTTTTATGGTCATGCACCGTTGATGAGTGGTCTATTTTTGTTGAATCTCGATTGTAGTGATACACATATTCATAATATTGAAGCCAAAAGATGCAAAGTTACTAATGATAGTGCAACTTATTTGTGGCACTGTCGTTTAGGTCATATTGGTGTAAAGCGCATGAAGAAACTCCATGCTAATGGGCTTTTGGAATCACTTGATGCTTGCGAACCATGCCTCATGGTCAAGATGGCTAAGACTCCATTCTCCGCAACAATGGAGCGAGCAACTGACTTGCTGGAAATAATACATACTGATGTATGCGGTCCAATGAGTGTTGAGGCTCGTGGCGGGTATCGTTATTTTCTAACCTTCACGGATGATTTGAGCAGATATGGGTATATCTACTTAAAGAAACATAAGTCTAAAAAATTTGAAAAGTTCAAAGAATTTCAGAGTGAAGTGGAAAATCATCATAACAAGAAAATAAAGTTTCTACGATCTGATCATGGAGGTGAATATTTGAGTTATGAGTTTGGTCTTCATTTGAAACAATGTGGAATAGTTTCACAACTCACGCTACCTGGAACACCACAGCGTAATGGTGTGTCCGAACGTCATAACCGTACTTTATTAGATATGGTGCGATCTATGATGTCTCTTACTGATTTACCGTTATCGTTTTGGGGTTATGCTTTAGAGACGGTTGCATTCATGTTAAATAGGGCACCATCTAAATCCGTTGAGACGACACCATATGAAATGTGGTTTGGCAAGAAACCTAAGCTATCGTTTCTTAAAGTTTGGGGCTGCGATGCTTATGTGAAAAAGCTTCAACCTGATAAGCTTGAACCCAAATCGGCGAAATATGTTTTCATAGGATACCCAAAGGAGACTATTGGGTACACCTTCTCTCACAGATCCGAAGGCAAGATATTCGTTGCTAAGAATGGGTCCTTTCTAGAGAAGGAGTTTCTCTCGAAAGAAGTGAGTGGGAGGAATGTAGAACTCGATGAGGTAATTGTACCTTCTCTCGAATTGGAAAGTAGTTCATCACAGAAATCAGTTCCAGTGATTACTACACCAATTAGTGAGGTAGCTAATGATGATGATCATGAAACTTCCGATCAAGTTACCACCGAACCTCGTAGGTCAACTAGAGTATGATGTGCACCAGAGTGGTACAGTAATCCTGTTCTAGAGGTCATGTTACTTGACCATGACGAACCTACGAACTATGAGGAAGCGATGATGAGCCCAGATTCCGTGAAATGGCTTGAAGCCATGAAATCTGAGATGGGATCCATGTATGAGAACAAAGTGTGGACTTTGATTGACTTGCCCAATGATCGGCAAGCCATAGAGAATAAATGGATCTTCAAGAAGAAGACTGACGCTGACGATAATGTTACTATCTAAAAATCTCGACTTGTTGCAAAAGGTTTTCGACAAGTTTAAGGAGTTGACTACGATGAGACCTTCTCACCCGTAGCGACGCTTAAGTCTGTCCGAATCATGTTAGCAATTGCTACATTTTATGATTATAAAATTTGGCAAATGGATGTCAAAACTGCATTCCTTAATGGATATCTTAAAGAAGAGTTATATATGATGCAACCAGAAGGTTTTGTTGATCCTAAAGGTGCTAACAAAGTGTGCAATCTCTAGCGATCCATTTATGGACTGGTGCAAGCCTCTCGGAGTTGGAATATACGCTTTGATAGTGTGATCAAAGCATATGGTTTTATACAGACTTTTGGAGAAGCCTGTATTTACAAGAAAGTGAGTGGGAGCTCTATAGCATTCCTAATATTATATGTGGATGACAAATTGTTGATTGGAAATAATATAGATTTTATTGATAGCATAAAAGGATACTTGAATAAGAATTTTTCAATGAAAGACCTCAGTGAAGTTGCTTACATATTGGGCATCAAGATCTATAGAGATAGATCAAGACGCTTAATTGGACTTTCACAAAGCACATACCTTGATAAAGTATTGAAGGAGTTCAAATTGGATGAGTCAAAGAAAGGGTTCTTGCCTGTGTTACAAGGTGTGAAGTTGAGTCAGACTCATAGCCCGACCATTGCAGAAGATAGAGAGAAAATGAAAGTCATTCCCTATGCCTCAGCCATAGGTTCTATCATGTATGCAATGTTGTGTACCAGACTAGTTGTATGCCTTGCTATAAGTTCAGCATGGAGGTACCAAAGTAATCCAGGAGTGGATCACTGGACAGCGGTCAAGAACATCCTGAAATACCTGAAAAGGACTAAGGATATGTTTCTCGTTTATGGAGGTGACAAAGAGCTTGTTGTAAATGGTTACGTCGATGCAAGATTTGACACTGATCCGGATGACTCTAAGTCACAAACCGGATACATATTTATATTGAATGGTGGAGCTGTAAGTTGGTGCAGTTCCAAGCTGAGTGTCATGGCGGGATGTACGTGTGAAGCGGAGTACATAGCTACTTCAGAAGCAGCAAATGAAGGAGTCTGGATGAAGGAGTTCATATTAGATCTAGGTGTAATACCTAGTGCATCGGGTCCAATGAAAATCTTTTGTGACAATACTGGAGCAATTGCCTTGGCGAAGGAATCTAGATTTCACAAGAGAACCAAACACATCAAGAGACGCTTCAATTCCATCTGCGATCAAGTCAAGGAGGGAGACATAGAGATTTGCAAGATACATATGGATCTTAATGTTGCGGACCCGTTGACCAAGCCTCTTTCACGAGCAAAACATGATCAACACCAAGACTCCATGGGTGTTAGAATCATTACTATGTAATCTAGATTATTGACTCTAGTGCAAGTGGGAGACTGAAGGAAATATGCCCTAGAGGCAATAATAAAGTTGTTATTTATATTTCCTTATATCATGATAAATGTTTATTATTCATGCTAGAATTGTATTAACCGGAAACTTAGTACATGTGTGAATACATAGACAAACAGAGTGTCCCTAGTATGCCACTACTTGACTAGCTCGTTAATCAAAGATGGTTAAGTTTCCTGACCATAGACATGTGTTGTCATTTAATGAATGTGATCACGTCATTAGAGAATGGTGTGATGGACAAGACCCATCCGTTAGCTTAGCATAATGATCGTTAAGTTTTATTGCTATTGCTTTCTTCATAACTTATACATATTCCTCTGACTATGAGATTATGCAACTCCCAAATACTGGAGGAACACCTTGTGTGCTATCAAACATCACAACGTAACTGGGTGATATAAAGATGCTCCACAGGTGTGTCTGAAGGTGTTTGTTGAGTTGGCATAGATCGAGATTAGGATTTGTCATTCCGAGTATCGGAGAGGTATCTCTGGGCCCTCTCGGTAATGCACATCACTATAAGCCTTGAAAGCAATGTGACTAATGAGTTTGTTACGGGATGATGCACTAAGTAACGAGTAAAGAGACTTTCCGGTAACGAGATTGAACTAGGTATGATGATACCGACGATCGAATCTCAGGCAAGTAACATACCGATGACAAAGGGAATGACGTATGTTGTTATGCGGTTTGACCGATAAAGATCTCTGTAGAATATGTAGGAACCAATATGAGCATCTAGGTTCCGCTATTGGTTATTGACCGGAGATGTGTCTCGGTCATGTCTACCTAGTTCTCGAACCCATAGGGTCCGCACGCTTAACATTAGATGACGATTTGTATTATGAGTTATGTGATTTGGAGACCAAAGTTTGTTCGGAGTCTCGTATGAGATCACGGACATGACGAAGAGTCTCGAAATGGTCGAGAGGTAAAGATTCATATATTGGAAGGTTATATACGGACACCGGAATGGTTCCGAAGAGGTTCGGGGATTTTTTGGAGTAACGGGAGGTTACCGGAGCCCCCCGGGAAAGTTAATGGGCCTAATGGGCCATAGTGGAGAGAGGGAGGAAGGCCACAAGAGGAGGCGCGCGCCTTCCCCCTGCCCAACCCGAATTGGACAAGGGGTGGGGGCGTGGCCCCCCTTTCCTTCTCCCTCTCCCCTCTTTCCCCTTTCCCCTCTCCGTTGGAAGGAAGGGGCAAATCCTGCTAGGAGTGGAGTCCTAGTAGGACTCCCCCATGGTGCGCCAGCCCTATGGCCGGCCTCCTCCTCCTCCCCTTCTTTATATACGGGGGCGGGGGAGCACCCCAAAGGCACAATAGTTGTTCTCTTAGTCGTGTGCAGTGCCCCCCTCCACAGTTTACTCCTCCGGTCATAACGTCGTAGTGCTTAGGCGAAGCCCTGTGCGGATCAAATCACCATCAATGTCACCACGCCGTCGTGCTGACAAAACTATCCCTCGACCCTCCACTGGATCAAGAGTTTGAGGGACGTCATCGAGTTGATCGTGTGCTGAACACGGAGGTGCCGTACGTTTGGTTACTTGGATCGGTTGGATCATGAAGGTGTTCGACTACATCAACCATGTTTACCTAACGCTTCTGCTTTCGGTCTACGAGGGTATGTGGACACACTCTTCCCGTCTCGTTGCTATGCATCTCCTAGATAGATCTTGCGTGATCGTAGGATTTTTTTTGAAATTGCATGCTATGTTCCCAACAAGAAATACATACTAGCTCTGATGAAAGACAACCATCGCTCAATAACATTTCTGAAGGAATTCCATCTGCAATAGCTGATGAAACTGCTCAAGATGACCCAATTGTTGATGTCATCAATACAATACCTCAGCACGTAGATTCCATCCCCTTAGCAGACAACGACACAGTACAAACAACCATTGTTGAGGAAGTTGCAAAATCTCTTGCAATTACAGATCCAAATGATTCAACCGGCTCTCCCAGGCGTACCTTTGATGTGAGAACAAAAAGGCGCAATCTTCAACCTGTCCCCATAATGCCCAAGATTGGCAAAGGCAACACCGTCAATCTTGGGCATTACGGGGAATTTTAACCCATCGCCATAATTTTGATAGTGCCAAATTCTTAGAAGAGAGGAATTTCTTTGTTGGCAAGTCACCCTATGGCTCTGCCAAACTCCGGCGTGTGAGGTTTTGGACAAGAACACCGATGAATTATTATGCTTCACTCCTATTCGACAAGAACAAAGTTTTCCCGCATCACCATATTCCTCATGTGCATATAGAATCAATTCCCTGTTTCCGGGCAGCTTTAGTTGTTCTTCACGATGCCGCACTACTCAACTTCTGCACTGATGTCTGCGACTGGAATGAAGAACTCATTCTTCAATTCTATGCAACTGCACATTTCTCTGGCAATGCTGACGCCACTGCAACTTGGGCTCTGGACTAGATGAGTGAAGACACTCACTACAAATCACCAATTGGCGAGTTACTTCGAGCTCTTCCCGTTGATCCACCCCAAGAAGGAACAAAGAAAATATATGAAGAACCTGAGCTGTCCAATCATCTGATGCAAGTGCCGATGAAGCCAAGCTGAAGGAAATGCTTCCCCACCAACCTTCCTAGTGAAAGATTTGCTTTATGTGCCAAAGACTGTCTATCGAATTTTGGCAAAGACCCTCAGTCCGATCAAAGGTCACAATTCCAACACCGAAGAAGTTGTGGGAGTAATGAAGAACTTGCTGTTCCACATCATTCATGGAACTTCCATCAACATTCATGATTTCTTCCTGAGGACTTTGGTTGCTATGGCTCGGTCACCTTTTGAATTGAAGCCGTACGCACCATGGATTATGAGATTCATCAGATCCTGGTCTTCATTCCACTATAAGGTTGATCGTCAAAATCACTTGAGCTATTTGCCTGAAGTTGAAATTCTTCAAGGAACTCTGTCCATGGTACCTAGCAAAGCCAAAACCGTCATTGATGAAGGAATTCATCCCCTTGATGGACAATTACGTAGGCCTATATCCAGCTCCAATGTTGATGAATCTGCTAACCAGGATACTACAACAAAAGCTTCAAGGCTATCCACTTCACCCGAAGCACCACATGTCATCACTGACCATGAGTTTCTTATTAGTCTTCATCAGAAAGTTGACAAGCATCATCGTTGGGTTAAGCATCAGTTTGCTGTTGTTCAAGCCAACATGATTGTGATGCATAATGCAGTGCACAAAAACCGCTACTATCTTCCTGAGATATTTGACGGATCATGGGCCATCCTCTCGCACCTCAAATCTGATGACGAAGTTGCAGCCATGGAATTTCAAATGAACTTTGACTAGGCTGATCCACCAAGGAAGAAGTTCAAGAAAACTCAAGTTCCTCCTCTGATGCCGAGCTCAGAGTCTTCATGGTGCTCCACTGACGAACATGAAGTTGTTGAAGACACTTCTGCTGGTCCTTCGGCATCGTGCGACCCCAACAATGCTGGCTCTCCCTCGACCTCTCCAATATTTTTCTCTGCAGGGTCGCTAGTCCTCAGATGCCTCACCTTTTGGTCATTTGATGACAAAGGGGGAGAAGTTTGAGTTAGTCTTCAAGCGGGTCGATATATGGGCTGCTTTTGCTTAAGTTGCAACTCTTAAACTTTTCTGGATGTGCTCTTTGATGATTTGTAACTTAATAATTGTTGGTTGTCTGAATTTTTTGCTATATTTTACGTGCATGCTCTGATCTTAAATATATCTACTCATGCATGCACAATATCATAATACACCAATTTTCATCATGGATTCATATTCTTCAAATATCTTATGATCATGCATGATTGGATTCCAAGATATAGGGGGGGACTCCACAATTTTAACCTGCCATGTGCATTTGCAATCCAAAGCAAATTCCTCATATGCACATCTTTAGGGGGAATTCCTCAATATCTTGTAACCAATTTCTTCATAATTTGTACGTAGACTTCAATTATTTTTACTCCCGTTGAAAGCCTAACCAATTTTTCATCAATCACCAAAAAGGGGGAGATTATAAGTGCATAAAATTGCCCCCTTAGAGGTTTTAGAGTATTGAAGACAAATAGGTTGAGCAACTAATGTGTATGTGAGTATACATAGGAGATAGAGTCCCTAAAGATTTGGTTTAACACATGCAAGATGACCCCAAAAAATGGATTTCTTCAAGTGAAGAATTTGGTGATGAAATTGGTACGACCTTTGAAGAAATTTATGTGAAGACTTTGAAGCTTGAAGACTTTGTTTTCATAGTTTCTTTTCTTCTTTTTTGAGTCATAGGAAAAACCATACTCTTAAAGGGGGTCTAGGTGAAACATATTTCACATTTCCCAAGGGATGCTCAAACTTACTCAAACCCATACACAAAAGCCGCTTCGAGTGAAGCCTTTGGAAATCTCCAGTACAACTGACACATCTGCTAGCGATAGTGATGTAGTTCATCTGGTCATTGGCGAATTTGGTCATGCTGAGGAGTTGGGAGTTTGTGAGTGCGATCTGCCTAAAAGTGAGGAAATTGAGTGCCCCGACGAATTTGAGAGTTCAAATTCCGGCCGTTGCTGCGCCGCGTGCCAGCTCTTGAGTGGATCTTTATCCTGACAACGCTAGAATCAGAGAAGGGCATTTATGACAATTCATGTCGGGTTGCCCCTGGCTATAAATAGCCAGCCCCACAACCACTTGTTGGTTGGCTGCTCCGAGATAACTTGACACTTGTCATTTAAGAGCAACCCATCCTCTAACGACTTTGAGGGAATCCTAAGTGAGAAAAAATAGAGAGCCGAAGTGATTGAGCATCACTGAAGAGATTGATCTATGTGATCTGACGCCTGTTACCTTTGAAGACTATCATTCTTCCAGACGGTTAGGCATCAAGTTCTGAGTACACCAAGAGTCATTGTTGTGTGCCGGTGAACAAGTCCGTGAAAGTTTTGGAAGTCTACCTTAAAGACTTACCACAAGTGATTGGGCAAGGTCTGCGGGCCTTAGCTTAAGAGGAATACGGTGAGGACTGTGTGGCCTCTGAGTTGCGACTCAGCCGCCTCAACCAGACGTATAGTTGATACAACAACTGGAACTTGAAAGTGCATTATATCGACTAGAGGGGGGTGAATAGGCGATTTGTATGAATTCTTCACTGAGGAATTTGCAGGTGAGGAAATTCCTTAGCGAAGAACTACTAGCAGCGGAATAAGTACTCAAAAGTAAACATAACAGAGCACAAGCATAGTCATCATGATGAAATGAAGACAAGCACAGAGTACAGAAAGCGTGAACACAGGATAACACAGGATGAAGACAAACAGACTGAAGAAATTGAACTGAGGAAATTGAGAAAGTCTCCCGTCAAAGTCTTCAAACACAGATACGAACAAGCACTCAACACAGTTATGAGCAAATGATAGAGTTGAGGAAATAGAACCAGTGAGCTTGGTGAAGACAATGATTTGGTAGACCAGTTCCAACTGATGTCTCAGTTGTACGTCTGGTTGGAGCGGCTAGGTATTTAAACCTAAGGACACACAGTCCCAGACACACAATCCTCACCGTATTCTCCTTGAGCTAAGGTCACACAGACCTCGCCCAATCACTCGTGGTAAGTCTTCAGGTGACTTCCGAATCTTCACAAACTTGGTCACTCGGCGATCCACAATTCCTCTTGGATGCTCTAGACCTTGACGCCTAACCGTCTGGAAAAAGCACAGTCTTCAAAGGTAACAAGCGTCGGATCCACGCGAGATCAATCTCTTCAATGATGCTCAATCACTTGGGGTTTGTACGTGTTTGGGTTTGGGTTTTCCTCACTTGATGATTTTCGCTCAAAGTCCTCGGAGGATGGGATACTCTCAAATGACAAGTGTCAGTTTCTCTCGGAGCAGCCAACCAGCTAGTGGTTGTAGGGGGCGGCTATTAATAGCCCAGGGAGCAGCCCGACATGATAAGACATAAATTCCCTTCAATGATATGACCGTTAGGTGGGTAGATATTTTGGGATAGCTGGCGCATAGCACATCAACGGTCGGAAATTTGAGTATCAAATTCCTCAGGGTTATCATGTTCCTCACTGTGTAGGCAATCCGCACTAGCGAATTCCTAACTCCTCAGTCAGAACAAATTCCTCAGAGACCAGAAGAACTTCGTCTCTGTCACTGAAGAATATGACTGAACTGTATGAGATTTCCAATGGCTTCACTCGAAGGGATTGGTAGGTGTAGGATTTTGAGTTGAGCATCACATGGAAATTTTTCCTTAGTATTTCCTCGACCCCCTTTAACAGTACGGTGTTTCCTATGACTCAAGAAAGAGAAAATGAAACTACGAAAACAAAAGTATTCATGCTTCATGTTCCTCGAATGAATACCAAGTCTTTAGGATTGCACCTATTTCTTCACTTTCAAAGTCTACAGAAATCCAAAGTCTTCAGTCGAAGAACTTCATTTTTAGGGGTCGACTTTCTCTGTAAATATCGAACTCCTCATAGACTTATAGACCTGTGTACACTAAAAAACACATTAGTCCCTTAACCTATAAGTCTTCAACACACCAAAATCACTAAGGGGCACTAGATGCACTTACAATCTCCCCCTTTTTGGTGACTGATGACAATATAGGTTAAGTTTTCAACGGGGATAAACATATGAAGTGTAAATAATGATATTGAGGAATTTGATTGCAAGATATAGAAGAACTCCCCCTGAAGATGTGCATGATGAGGAATTTGCTTTTGAAGCATTGCACACTTGAAGAGTAGAATCATGGAGATCTCCCCTTATATCTTGTAATTCGAATAGAAGATTCTTCATGATGCCAACTATTTCTTCATTAGATGAGTCGTGGCCTTTGATGGGACTCATTGTCCTCGTCAGAATGCGATAGACAGTTCTGGGCACATAGAGTAAATCCTTTACAAGGAATTTCGTCCTTGGGGCTTGACCGGGCTTCAAAGGCTTCATTAACACTTGCATGTAATGGGTTGTGAGTTCTGGTTCATGATACAGGCAGCGAGCTCCTTCACTAGGTGGACTAATAGGCAGGGCGTGAAGCAATTCAGAGGCCGTGCCTTATAGTGAGTATTTTCGGTCATCCAATCCAAGACCCAGTAGTTGATATCTTCAGGATCACTTGTGATGTGCAATGTAGCGTAGAACTGAAGAATAAGCTTCTCATTCCAATCAACAATGTCAGAGCAAAAGTTGAGGAGGCCTGCATCATGAAGAACACTGAGCACAGGAGAGAAGCAAGGTAATGATTCCATGTCCACGTGAGGAATATGCTCATGGTAGAAGATTTTGTCTTTGTTGAAAAGCAGTGAAGAATAGAAGTTGGCCTGGCTTGCAGTCCAGAAATGCTTCCTCCTTAGACGAGCAGAGTCATAAGGATTGTAGTTAGTGAAGAACACGTGCTCGCCGAAGAAATCATCAGCCTTGAATTTATGCTTCTTTGAGAATGGATCCTTTGGCTTGGGGTGAGGAGTGTCAGTCAATTGCATCACAACCTCTGGGATCTTCATCTCAGGTTCCACGGACTGAGGAATTTCAGGTGCTGCTTCAGTGGCAGCCTGGGTCTTCAATTCTTCATCTACATGATCTTCAGCACTAGTGGCTGGAATTTCTTCATGGACAGATGGTGTGGCATGTGGTTCATCAGATCCCATTTGTACAGTAGTTACTGGGGACTGAGGAATTTGTTGCAATGGTGTGAAGAGTGGAGAGTTGGGGTGCTGACTTTCCCAAAATTCATCACTTAGTACAGGTGTGATACAACCAATGTCCACATCTTCATCTCCCATTTCTTCAACGCCGGTCTCTTCAGCAGTAAACTGAGGCATAGGCGAGGAGACAACTAGTGTTGAAGGGATTGTATCCACTTCAATTTCTTCATCCATCTGCTCTGACGAAGCAGCAGAGGGACTCTCTTCATCAGATTCACTTGGAATCACATATTCTTCATCAAAAGGAACAAGGTCCTTTAATGGCATGGTTGAGATAGGAACAACATTAATGGGGTTTGCAAATGAGCTAGTCAATGACTTCATCTTCTTCTGAGTTGAAGAATCTGATGCAGTTGATGCCTTCCTTTTCTTCACCATTGCACGCTCTGCAGCCTTGGTCTTCTTCACATCTGATGCAGATGGAAGGATCAGAGTTGGTGTAGGCACAGGAGGAGCAGAGGAATCTGGTTGATTTTCTTCAGGCACAACTAATGCAGTTGCCCTGACTTCTTCATTTTCTTCAGGCGCACCACTAGTGGATGCCTTAGCAATTTCTTCAGCGGCTGGAATGCGGTCATCAGCCCTGGAACTCACATTTTCTTTAGCAGCCTGAAAGTCATCAGCGGTGCTGGCATGTTCTTCAGTTGGCTGAGCAGATGCTTCAGCCTGAGGAATTTCCTGTTGCGATGGAGCCACAACATTTGAGGTGAACTTCTCAGTCAGTTTAACAAACCTGACCTTGGCTCCTTGCCAATCAGCATAGTAGGCTTTGAAGTCATCGCTGAGGGTTTTGATTTCAGACTGGATTTTTACAAGTTCATCAGTTGTTATAGTGACAACGTTGTTCTTCAGAAATTTCTCCTTCTTATATTGCGCTTTCTTGATCTGCCTGGCCTTCTCATATTTCCATTTTTCTTCTTGGATGAAATGGGTCAGCATGTGACTTTGGCCAAGAGTCAACTTGAAATCAGGCATAGGAGTGTTTGGGTCCTTGTGCCAGAGATCAATATAGTCGAGGATCAACCTTGGATCCAAAAGCAGTGGCACATTTGTGCCTTTGGCTCTAGCGGCCTTGACTTGCCTATCTCTGATGATCTCAGCAAGTTCTTCATCATCAGCTTCGTCTTCTTCAGACGACACTTAGGAGGCGACCTGCTTCTTCTGAGGACTAGGGCAAGGACCTGATCCAGCAGTGGCCTTTATCTTCAGCAGAGAGGGTCCCGTTGAAGAATTGGGTGCAGCTGAGGAATTAGCTGAAGCTCATGAGGCAATAGAGATGACTGTAGTCCTTTGGCATGTGGCAAGATGCACAGGTGCAGAGGACTTTGTCGGAGCAGCTGAGGACTTTGGAGGAGCTGAGAATTTTGGAGTAGCAGGAGCAGCATGAGGAATTGGCCTTGAGGGCTTTGAAGATTCTGGCCGTGAGGGCATTGCTGAGGAACTTGGCCGTGAGGGCATTTCAGGCGAAGCACTTGGCTTACGTGCAGGCTTCTTTGCCATAGATTTCTTCGGCTTGACAGAGGCCTTAGTGGCAGCAGCAGCAGCAGAGTCTTCATTGAATTTCCTCACTGCTTCTTTTGCTTGTTTGGCCAACTTGGCCTGGCGCTTGGCCCATTCTTCAGGAAAGTCCTCACCGCGCTTGACACTGGTAGGATCCGCTTCTTGGCGAGGTGCCAATGGAGGTCTTGAGCATGGAGGGGTAACAACGAATTTCTTCATGTATTTGGGAGTAACATATTTGTACTCCCTCCACTCTCTAGCCCATCTCCTCTCTATCTTCTGAATGCGCACCTTGTGCTGATTTTTATCTTCATCAGGAGGTGTGCAGTACCTAGCATAGATGTCATCAGGGATTTCAAACACTGTGTTAACCTTTGGCTTCTTTCCTCCTTTCTGTGGCTTCTTACCATCAGCCATTTTCTTTAGTTGAGGAATTTGAACAACTGAATTCTCTAAAGAGCTATGCAACTTTTCTTCGACGAACACTGCAAATGAGTTAAGTTGATGAGAACCTAGTGATTCAGCAGCTGACATGAGTACCTGTGAACAGAATATAGTTGCGAGGAATTTGGAGAGGTCATATGCGTTCTCAGAAGGTTTTTATAAAGAACAAGTTTGAGGAATTTGACCAGATAAGTTTTGAAGAATTTCACTAAGCGTTCTTTGTCTTAGGTTCCAAAGATGTATAGATCGAAAATTTACACATTTGAGGAATCTTGAAGAAAAACATAGCTTAGAGAAACGAATCAAGAACAAATGACATGTGAGGTGTTTTAGTGTGTGAAGATATGAAGAAAAACACCTTTGAAGATTTTGTAGATAATCATTTGAATCACAGAGGGCAGTAAAAGTATCTTTTAATTACCCTGGACGAAGAACACAATGAACTGGTATGTGAGATGTGAAGTTCGTCAGTGCAGATCTTCCACGCCCTAACTTGGCGGAGGAAGACAGCTACGGCGGCGACGGAGTGAAGATTTCTACGGCCGGCGCGAGTACGATGGCGATGAGGTCGAGGAAGTGAAGCTTTTCCTCACCGAATACGATGAAGTAGCGGTGGTGCTAGGGTTTGAGAAGCTCGAGCTGGAGAGAGGTCGAGCGGAGTAAAGGAAGTGAGGAAGGGGAAGAGGGGTATTTATAGCCATGGTGAAAAAATGTTCGCCCAAAGAAATTGGATGAACGTGCCCCTGACCCTTCTCATTCGCTTGACATGTGTCACCCACGTACTAAGAGGTGGAGATCGTGAGTGATCGTGGGTGAAAGGATAAGTATATCATGCGATGCAGAATGGTTTGAGCGGCAAAGCCGAAAATTTAGATAAGATAGGTTTTAAAGTTACGTTCGCAATTTCTTCAGCTGACAAGGACTCGGTGAAGATTTTCAACGAGTTTCAAATAGAACGCACATGAAGAATTTGTGAATAGATTGGGTTGAGTATAGCATAGAGGGGGAAGGGTCCGATCACATTCACTTAGCAGAAAAACCAACTTGAAGAAATAGCTATAAGTGAATGTTGTAGAGGACATAAAACTCATATATATATAGCCAATGAAGAAAAATGACAGAAACAGTGAAGACAATGCAAAGTTGAAGAATTTGAACAATTGAGGAATTTCAACTTTTGGTGGTGGCGAGACCCATCGTATACGAATGATGATTTCAGACACCGCGTACAATTGTCGTAGGGTTCTGAGAATCACATTCTTCATTAATTTCTTCACACTCAGAGTGTTATTCTTCATTGACTGAAAAAAACGTTTCTTCATGTGTTGAACATGTAAGTCATCAATTTTGCATAAGTGTTAGGATGAGTGTCCTTTTCAAAGAACATTCGAAGATTCTAAGATATTTAGCTCACACCGCAACTTGCTAAATCTCTTCTCATCCAAGGGCTTTGCGAAGATATCGGCTAGCTGTTCTTCAGTCTTCACATGCTCAATAGAAATGTCGCCCTTCAACACATGATCACGAAGAAAATGATGACGAATACGAATGTGCTTTGTCTTCGAGTGCTGAACTGGGTTGTGAGCAATCTTGATGGCACTCTCATTGTCACAGCAGAAAGGCAGATTCTTCATGTTTACCCCGTAGTCCTTGAGAGTTTGCTTCATTCATAGCAATTGAGCACAACAAGAACCAGCGGCAATGTACTCAGCTTCAGCAGTAGATAGTGATACGCAGTTCTGTTTCTTCGAGGACCAATAGACCAAAGATCGTCCGAGGAAATGACATCTACCAGATGTTGACTTGTGGTCCACATGATCAACAGCATAGTTAGAGTCAGAATATCCAATGAGGTCAAAAGCCGGACCCTTGGGGTACCATAATCCAAGTGTTGGTGTGTGAGCTAGATATCGAAGAATATGCTTCACAGCCTTTGTAAGTGCATCTAGTGCCCCTTAGTGATTTTGGTGTATTGAAGACTTATAGGTTAAGGGACTAATGCATTTGTGAGTGTACACAGGTCTATAAGTCTATGAGGAGTTTGATATTTACACAGAAAGTCAACCCCTAAAACTAAAGTTCTTCGACTGAAGACTTTGGCTTTCTGAAGACTTTGAAAGTGAAGAAATTGGTGTGACCTTGAAGACTTAGCATTCATTCGAGGAACATGAAGCGTGAAGACTTTTGTTTTCATAGTTTCATTTTCTCTTTCTTGAGTCATAGGGAACACCGTATTGTTAAAGGGGGTCGAGGAAATACTAAGGAAAAATTTCCATGTGATGCTCAACTCAAAATCCTACACCTACCAATCCCTCCGAGTGAAGCCATTGGAAATCTCATACAGTCCAGTCATATTCTTCAGTGACAGAGACGAAGTTCTTCTGGTCCCTGAGGAATTTGTTCTGACTGAGGAGTTAGGAATTTGCCAGTGCGGATTGCCTACACAGTGAGGAACATGATAGCCCTGAGGATTTTGCTACTCAAAATTCCGGCCGTTGATGTGCTATGCGCCAGCTATCCCAAAATATCTATCCACCTAACGGTCATATCATTGAAGGGCATTTATGTCTTATCATGTCGGGCTGCTCCCTAGGCTATAAATAGCCGCCCCCTACAACCACTAGCTGGTTGGCTGCTCCGAGAGAAACTGACACTTGTCATTTGAGAGCAACCCATCCTCCGAGGACTTTGAGAGAAAATCATCAAGAGAGGAAAAACCCAAACCCAAACACCTACAAACCCCAAGTGATTGAGCATCACTGAAGAGATTGATCCTGCGTGGATCCGACACTTGTTACCTTTGAAGACTGTGCTTCTTCCAGACGGCTAGGCGTCATGGTCTAGAGCATCCAAGAGGAATTGTGGATCACCGAGTGACCAAGTTTGTGAAGGTTTGGAAGTTGCCTGAAGACTTACCACGAGTGATTGGGCGAGGTCTATGTGACCTTAGCTCAAGGAGAATACGGTGCGGACTTGGTGTCCTGATCTGCGTGATCATGACTGGGTGTCCAGGACTGTGTGTCCTCGAGTTTAAATACTCAACCGCTCCAACCAGACGTACAACTAAGACAACAGTTGGAACTGGTCTACCAAATCGTTGTCTTCACCAAGCTTACTGGTTCTATTTCTTCAACTCTTTTATTTCCTCATAACTGTGTTGTGTGCTTGTTCATATCTGTGTTTGAAGACTTTGGCTGAAGACTTTCTCAATTTCCTCAATTCAATTTCTTCAGTCTGTTTGTCTTCATCCTGTGTTATCCTGTGCTTACGCTTCCTGTACTTTGTGCCTGTCTTCATTTCATCATGATGACTATGCTTGTGTTCTGTTATGTTTACTTTTGAGTACTTATCCCGCTGCTAGTAGTTCTTTCGATAAGGAATTTCCTCATCGGCAAATTCCTCGGTGAAGAACATCATAAAAATCGCCTATTCACCCCCCCTCTAGTCGATATAACGCACTTTCAATTGGTATCAGAGCAAGGTACTCCCTTGTTCTGTGTGATTTTGGTTTAACCGCCTGGAGTTTTAGTTATGTCGACCGCAGGTATGAAGAAAGTGGCATGCCCCATCTTTGACGGTCATGAGTATCCCAAGTGGAAGGCCATGATGAAGAAGTGCCTCATGGCGATGAACAGCGAGGTGTGGACCGTCACTGAGATTGGTCTGACCAATCTGTGCAAGATGGTGGAAGCAGATGACATTCACAAGTACACTCTTCTCAACCTCATGGCGAAGGACGTCATCTGCTCCTGTCTGTCTCAAAATCAGTTCAGGAATATCATGCATCTCGATCATGCGAAGCTTATCTGGGACCGTCTCTCTGAGGTCTATGAAGGTCATCGAACCTGTCATGATCCTTGGTTTGAGGACTTCAAGGAATCTCTCAAAGCGATGACATTCGAACCAGAATCATCATCTTCTGCATCATGCCTTATGGCAAAAGATGCTGAGGTAACTGAATGCTACCTATCCGAGTCTAGTGATGATGAATCTGGTGATGAATTTGGACCCAGCTATGTCAAACTTGCTTCCCTTGCCACTTGCTATGTCTTGAGCTTGCGTTGGTTTTTCCTGAAGAGGAAGGGATGATGCAGCAGAGTAGCGTAAGTATTTCCCTTAGTTTTTGAGAACCAAGGTATCAATCCAGTAGGAGGCCACGCTCAAGTCCCTCGTACCTGCACAAAACGATAGCTACTCGCAACCAACGCGATTAGGGGTTGTCAATCCCTTCACGGTCACTTACGAGAGTGAGATCTGATAGATATAATATTTTTGGTATTTTTGGTATAAAGATGCAAAGTAAAAAGTAAAAGCAAAGTAAAAGGCAAAGCAAGATTAAAGTGATGGAGATTGATACGATGAGAATAGACCCGGGGGCCATAGGTTTCACTAGTGGCTTCTCTCAAGAGCATAAGTATTCTACGGTGGGTGAACAAATTACTGTTGAGCAATTGACAGAATTGAGCATAGTTATGAGAATATCTAGGCATGATCATGTATATAGGCATCACGTCCGTGACAAGTAGATCGAAACGATTCTGCATCTACTACTATTACTCCACTCATCGACCGCTATCTAGCATGCATATAGAGTATTAAGTTAAAAACAGAGTAACGCCTTAAGCAAGATGACATGATGTAGAGAGATAAATTCATGCAATATGAAATAAACCCCATCTTGTTATCCTCGATGGCAACGATACAATACGTGCCTTGCTGCCCCTTCTGTCACTGGGTAAGGACACTGCAAGATCGAACCCAAAGCTAAGCACTTCTCCCATGGCAAGATCTCATGGATACAGAAAGTTGCGGCAGCGGAATTAGGTTTTTGGCTCCTGTTCTGATCGTTTGGGGGTACGTGTGTATATATAGGAGGAAGGAGTACGTCGGTGGAGCACCGAGGGGCCCACGAGGCAGGGGGCGCACCCTAGGGGGGCACGCCCCACCCTCGTGACCTCCTCTTTGACCCCCTGGAGTAGGGTCCAAGTCTCCTGGATCACGTTCGGTGAGAAAATCACGTTCCCGAAGATTTTATTCCGTTTGGACTCCATTTGATATTTTGTTTCTCCGAAACACTGAAATAGGCAAAAAACTGCAATTCTGGGCTGGGCCTCCGATTAATAGGTTAGTCCCAAAAATAATATAAAAGTGGAAAATAAAGCCCAATATAGTCCAAAACAGTAGATAATATAGCATGGAGCAATCAAAAATTATAGATACGTTGGAGACGTATCACCACTAAACAACAAAGAGATTTGGAAAAAGTTCATTACATGGTAAATAAGAGCGATGATATGTTGGGTGAAGAAACGGATCAGTCAAAAGCTTTGGCTGAAAGTCTTCAGAGACTTCATACTAAGTATGACACCCTTCAAGATCATCATAACACTCTCTTATCCGATCATGAGAAGCTTTCTTATGAATTTCTTCAAAGAAAGCAAGATCTTGAGAAGCTAAGAGTGAGTTATGAAGACCTTCAGAAGGAGCGCGATTCATTACTTGCTCAACAAATCAGCGCTTCTCAGGAAGGATTTGTTCCTCCGTGCTTGAAGTGCATTGAACCTGAATCTGCTAATTCTTCACCTGAATGTTCAAATGCTACTAATGTTTCAAATTCTTCACATGCCTCTGCTATCACTAATTCCTCATTTGAGGACATTGCTAGTATCACTGACGATGCAGGGCTGAAGGAATTGTACATGACATGCATGTACAAAGGCCTCAAAGGGCATCAGACTCTTTGTGATGTGCTTAAAAAGCAGATCCTCAACAGGAACCCTAGGAAAGAGGGTATTGCTTTTGAGAGGAAACTCAATGCTGATGGTACATATTGGAAGCCTGAGCAGTACCCCAAAACTACATGGGTTGCTGCAAAGGGACCTCCAGTTGATCCATCTAACTTATATGGATTTGCATGTGAATCTCCTCGTTCTGATGATGAGTCATTTGACTCCAACTATAAACTGTTCAAAAATCAGAATGGTGAAGTATTTGCTAGATATGTTGGCACTAACTGTAGGAACGGTCCCCCTATGAAGAAAATCTGGGTTCCCAAAAGATGCCTTGAAAATCTTCAGGTGAATGTCATCATGACGCCGCCTGTGAAGAATAGGAACCCCAGATCAAATTCTTCATATGGAACAAATTCTTTTTTTTTGAGGAATTAGCGACAGTGGGAGAGGCTCCCACTGACTTTGTATTACTCACAACATAACAGTTACAAGTGTGTTACAATGGGTTTTAGGCCCCCCGGCCGTAAGTGTTGCAGAAGCAAAACTAGCTGTCCAAATTTACAATGAAGTCAAAGAGAAAAGGATGAACTTTCTCAGGACAGTTATGGATCACCAAACCCAACAGAAGTTTGAACCTAGCCAACCATGCCACGAACGAGCGCGGGATCCCCCTGAAATGTTGGTTGTTTCTTTCCATCCACAGGCTCCAAGAAGCAAGCAGGAAGATATCCATGAAAAGCGGCCGACGCCAGCTCTCTCTCCCAGCATGCAAGATGGCTAGCCTATTGGTTCCTCCTGGCCAGGTCAGACCAACCTTACTCCAGCATTGTTTGGCAAAAGGGCACTCGAAGAAGAGATGTTCCACGGTTTCCTCTGGCGGGGTTTGGCAGAGCATGCAAGTGTAGTTGCCCCCGGCTACAGCAAAGTGTCGCCTCTTCAGCATGTTCCTGGTGTTCAAACGATCGACCATAAGCAGCCACCCAAACATCTTGAACTTGATCGGGCATTTGGCTTTCCATAGCCAACCAAAGGCCTCATCAGCTTTCACCTGCTTGAAACAGTGGTTGTAGTACTTCTTTGACGAATAACGTCCTAGTTCACAGACCCAAACGTCGGGCGAACCGTATTCCAGACAAACATGCGAGGACCCTTGCTGTATCTCTCTTATCTCCTCCCTAGCCTGGGCCGAAAGAGGCAGACTGAAGATCATGGCTGGATCAGTGGTCCTGAGAACCCTAGCAACAGAGTCATCCTTGTTCAAAGCATAAGAGAAGGCTCGCGGATGCGTGTCCATCAGTGCGGAGCCAGTGTCACTAAACCAGACATCTTTCCAAAACAAAGAGCTGCATCCATCCCCGGGGATGACCCTGGCGACCCCACGGAAGGTTCCACTGAGCTGCATTACGTCTTTCCACCAGAAGGAACCCATTAGCTCAGTGGCGTGCGGCACCTTGTTCGGGTAGTACGCCTCCCAGACTAGCTGAACCCAGGGCACATCCTCACGATTGTAGAACTTGAATAAGTACTTTAGGAGAAGCGCGGCATTTTGTATCTTGATATCAATAACACCGAGGCCACCACACCGTTTGGGTCGACAGACAAGCTCCCAGGCAGCAAGGGAGTTGGCTTTGATCCCATCGTCAGAATTTTTTGCCCAGAGGCAGTAGCGGCGCAGTTTGTCAAGGTGCTCAACCACTTTAGGGTGCAGCTTGATCGTGCACATTGCATAGATCAGCATGGAGGTGATCACCGAATTGACCAGCGTCAATTTGGCCCCCGACGACATCAGCGATAGGGCAGTGGATGTTTTCCTCTCAACCGAGTGTACCAATGGCATGAGATCAAGAACACTTGGCCTAGTCGTCCCCATGGGGAGACCAAGGTAAGTGAACGGCAGGGTGCCAACAGAGCAGCCAAACACCCCTGCCAACCCACTAGCATGCTGGTGATCGGCATTAATGGGTATGAGGGTCGATTTATGGAAGTTGATCTTGAGTCCCACCGAGGCCGCATAATCCTCCAAAATAAGTTTCATGCGGGCGGCCTGTGTGGGACAAGCTTGCATAACCAGGATTGTGTCGTCAGCGTATTGCACCACCGGGAAGTCACCCGCATTTTCACGAGGAATAGGAAGCTCCAGCAAACCCTGAGTGTACGCGTCATTGATGGCAGCTTGGAGTAGATCAGCCGCAAGGACAAAGATCATTGGTGAGAGAGGGTCACCCTGTCTCACGCCACACTTGCATTTGAATTTCCGACCAGGAACACCATTTAAGAGAACTGACGAAACTCCCGAGCCAAAGATCGTTTCCATCCAGCCTAGCCACCTATCATCAAAACCCATGTGTTTCATAATATCCAGCATGGGGGCATGTTCAATCGTATCAAAGGCCTTGGCAAAATCAAGCTTAAGTAATACAATCTCTCTCCCAGACGAGTGGCATTGATGAATATATTCGTACGACCACGCGAGACAATCCTGGATGGTCCTACCTTTGATAAATCCATATTGGTTCCTGTGTATGATTTTTAGAATGACTTTCTGCAGCCGGTTCGCCAAGATCTTTGTAATGATTTTCAGACAACAATTCAGTAAGGTAATTGGTCTGAAATCATTAGCCGTTTCCGAAGAGGATATTTTTGGAATCAGGGTGATATATCCCTCACTAATGCTAGTGATGTCAAGTCCCCCAGCATGGAAAGCGTGACAGAGGTCATAGAAATCTGACTTGATGATTTGCCAGCACTTCTTAAGAAAGCAACCATTAAAACCATCCGGGCCGGGGGCTCTGTCATTCGGCATTTCCTTAACAACAGCATCTATTTCATCAGTAGAGAAGGGCACACTCAGTTGGTCCAGCCCATCAATCCTGCGGATGATCCTAGAGAGATCAAATTTCATGCTGGTAGGTTTAGAAGAACCCAAACGATCCTTGTATGTATTGAACAGGACCCCCTCTTTGCCAGCATGATCATGAATTTCGACCTCCCCAACTCTAAGCATGGCAATGGCATTGTGCCTATACCTCTCCGTGGCCAATGACTGAAAGAGCTTAGTATTTTTGTCAGCAAAGCGAAAATACCTAATAGTACATCTCTTTCGCCAGTACTCATTCTGGTATTTGAGCAGGGCCTGTAAGTGGGTTTTCAATATCTCCCTGAAGTTTGACTCCTGGACATATAAAGGTCGTTTGTCCTCAAGGGTGTCCATGATGGCCAGAGTCTCATTACTGTTTTGAATTAGAACTTTGAGTTTCGAGACACCCTTGCTCCATCGCTTGAGATTATATCTCAAGTTTTTTAGTTTTTTATATATTTGTGCCGCGGCATTGGGTGCGTGACATGTATTAGACCATGAGCTAGCAACAACCTCCATGAACCCATCATGATTAGTCCAGAAATTCTCAAACCGGAAAAGCTTGGATCGGGGGACACTTGATTCAATTGTGACCACGCACGGAATGTGATCGGACACTGGTTTTCCCAGAGGCAGGACCATTGTGTTTGGATAGGAGGTGGTCCAACAAGAGGATGAGAAGAACCAATCCAACTGTTCGAGCAGAGGATCATCCTGCATATTACTCCAGGTAAATGCTCGGCCTTTCACAGGTAATTCCATGAGTGATTGTGCACGGATGAGCTCGTTAAATAACAACATGTCCGCAGCATCACCCCCAGGTTTGTTTCTGTTATTCGTGGATCGAATAAAGTTGAAGTCGCCAAGAATTAGCCAATTTTCATCGTCAGGGATATTCAAATCAAAAAGCCAGTTTGTAAAATCCACTCTACGCTGACCAGAGCAGGGGCCATAGACATTAACCAGCTTCCACGAGTCATTCGACTGCGTGGCCACAAAAGAAATCCCAATGGCAAAAGAATCCACAAACCAAGACGTGCCCGTAAACACAGTACTATTCCAAATGACAATGATGCCACCAGAGGCACCCACTGATGGCGCAAAAACAAATTTATCGAAGCGCTTAGGGCAGAAAGTCTTAATAAAGGCAAGATCGAAGGATTCACGTTTAGTTTCCTGGATACATAGCACAGAACAACCGCTAGTATCGATCGCATTCCTAATAGCCAAAAGTTTTGCATCAGAGTTTATGCCTCTGATGTTCCACGAGAGCACATTCCACGATTTATTCATCGGAAGGGAAGACTTCAGTCTTCATCCGCTCCCGACGAGCGCTGGTCATCCAGTAGCTTCTCACGGGAGAGGGCTTCAGGGGCAATTCCACAATTGCTTCCCATCCGTTGAAGATCCTCGATCGGAGTTGGCGGGGGGCAGGCAGCATTGGGCACCTGCACAGGAGCAGCAGCCAAAGAAACAACATTGACAAAAGGAATCTCACGTGGTTTCACCCGTGACTTGGAACGCTTTGTGTCTGTATCATGGTTGATTTTGAAACCGTCATACTTGTTGGATCGATTGCTCCGTCTGACAGTAGTGGTGTCCAAAGGCACTAACACATTGCGGTGTTGAGTAGCCACAGAAGAGGATGCAAGCACCTGAAGTGCAGTAGGCTGGTCTGATGAAGGCACTATCAGAGATTCTACCTCTGCCGGGACGAGCTGCGTGACCGCCTTGAGGCCAGGAGAGTGTTCAGGCAAATTCCAAGTCGCAGCAATCAACCGAGCCCTGGGTTCAGGCGATAGCATAGACGATGGAACAGCAATTGTCCCCCACTGAATTGCAGTAGCAAAGATCCTTGAGAAAATGTCAGGTTCAGGCACCATACACTCAATCCAAGCTGCAGCAGCAGCATTAAGATGATTCTGAATACTCTGAAAAGGGTTTAGGGGTAACATCACAGGAGAAGTATGTTGAAGGGTGATAGCTGGTGTATATATACGCTTGAGCATACCCCCAATCCAAAGCAAGAACTCATGATCAACTGGAACCTGAAGAAAAACAGAACTTCCCCCAGCCCTGACGAACTCCAACCTGGCTGCATGGTTGCCATTCACAAATCCATCAGCCAGAGCTTCCACTGCCTGAAACTCCGAATCAGATGACCAAATGTCAGATAGATTATCCTGCACATTATGCTCCGGAACCACACCATCCATGAGAGACGGACCATCATACTGAAAGAAGGTCCTGAAACTGAACCCAGTGTAAGGTGGAGGGATCACAGGCCACACGCCCCACCCATTTTCCTGAACATCCTGAGCAGGTTCCAGGGCATTCCAGGCAGCCTCATTCAAAGCATCCTGAGCCGCCATCTCATCAATTCGTGCTTGCTGCATGAGGGTGTAGTAAGGAAGCTGATATGGATGTGGAGATGCATTCAAAAGCGGGGGAACATCTTCATTACCAACCAAGTTTGGAATAGTGTTTCTACCATTCAGAACATAGACAGGCACCGACCACGAGCGAGCAAGACCTGGCAGTAAACCAACCCTGGTAATCACAAGACTATGCGGCACCTCAGCAACATCCTTGATATGACATTTAACAAGGATTCTAGCCTTGTTCTGTCCCGGACGGGGCCAGGCAAGCATCTTCCCAAAGTGTGAGACAGCCTTATGGACATAATGCTCAGTTTGATAGTCCAATGGAAAAGCGAGAAACATGACCCAAACTTCATATTCAAAGGCAGGCATGCGCATATTGATACTCTCATCATGTGGAACTAGGGAGAAAGTGGAATCATCGGTCAAAGCATGTGGTCCTTCTCTAATGGCAGCATCCCTACTCTCCATATCCGCAAACACAACACACCCGATCCCCAGTGGGTAAACAAAATCATCTAGCAGTTCATACTCCAAATCTCCAACGATAATGCGACAGACCTCAGCTAGCCAGAACTCCTTCTGATGATCAGGGACCGGAGGGTGGACGGAAACAATGGCATACCTATCGTGATTTAGAGGCGGATCATCCACCACCATAACTTGACGTTGGACCCGGTGAGCAGGCCCGCGATCGAAGGTGGATCCATCCGGAGCGAAGGCAAACGGGCTCACAGGGAAGTTCGCCATGGCAGATGGAGCCGAGAGCTGCAGCGGCTTGAGAGATTTCGCCGGAGTAGGAGGTGGTGGATTCTTGCTCACGGTCGATGGTGAGGGCGTGGGTGTAGAACTCGAGGAGAGCGTCGTTTCACCTGATTGGGGTTTTTGGCAGGTAGAATTGACTACACCCTGACCGGGTAGGCGTATCGTCAAGCAATGGGGGTTAGCCACGTCCGCGTGGTGCGGGATTATCTATTTCTGTTTCCATATGCAACCCCCTTGCGGATCCCTAACAACACGGGCCATACCAACATCCATAGATTTACCAACCGCAGGTTCATCCGCAGCAGCCCGAGGCAAGATCCTCTCCGATTGTGTTAGATTTTTTATTTTCCAAGCCCAGCGAGGGAGAAAAGCACAAGTCGTAAGCTTGCGTGACTTGTGGCCCAGTCGAAAGCAGAGAGAACAGCGACGAAGCCCCGGACAAAGCCTAGTCATGTGGTCAACCGCAGAACATGCATTACACGGAAAGCCCAAAGGGTCCGGGCCCACTTTGCATGGCACATGCTTATGATCATCAGTACGTGTAGTCAAGCAGGCGCAGGCGCCAGAGTCATCTCCACAGCGCTGACAGAAAACCCTAGTGCAAACATCATCAACATGGCCAAGACGATCACAGAGAGAACAATGCAAAAGCCTTTTGTAAATGTATTCCTTGGTGGGGACTGACGAAATTTGCACCAGAAGCTTAACATTATCATTATCATATCCGGCCTGCCAGCAATCCAGAACAGAAAAAAGTTTCTCATCCGGAATAGAATCCCATAAGCCCACAATATATCCTACCCCCTGAAAAGATGGCAACCTTCCAGGAATATCGGGAACAATAGGTAAAGGTATGGAACCAATCCGAAAAGAATCCGAAGAAACCGGAGACGAAAAACTACCAAAGGAGATCCGATCAGAAGGCTCGCCGGAATGCAAGTCCCTCGGCGGCGGAGTGAAACCCAATTTTTGCAGTACTGGCAATGACGCAGGATCCAATGGTAATTTACTCTAGTTAGAAAGCCATTTAGATTTAATCGCCGGACCAGGTGAGGAAGCCAAACCAGTTAGCTCAGAATCAGCGTGCCATGAGGGGAGCCGTGGACGTGAGTTCCCAGATCGATGAAGATGAAAATGACAGATAAAGTCTGGCCAAATACGGTCTCTTAACCCAAATATGAAATGCCCCACATGATTTGAGGCCACTGAAAATCGAAAATGTCGATCACCCAGTCGCAAAACATTGAAACCAGCCGCAAGACCTCCAATACATGACTGAAGGGCCAAACCCACCGAATCCACCGAGAGGGGAAAGGAAGCCGAGGAGAAGGAAACTTCAAGGAATAATTCCTTGGAGCCGGGGTTGGGGAGGAAGTGGACCGTAGATCCAAACCTTGCACGCACCTGTGCCTCCACCTTGAGGCCGGGGGAGAAATCCCAGTGGAGGAGGCCATCCATTGGGGGCGTTGGGAGGAGATCCTAGGGTTAAACCCTAGAATCGCCATGGGAATCGCCTGAGGTGGGTGGAGGTGGGGGAGTCGCCATTTTTTTAAAGGATGCGATTGGTCTGCCTAGCAAACCGTTGTTTGGCTCTCTTCATCTATGGACCAAATTCTTCATATGGATCCAAGTCCTCATATGGACCAAACTCCTCACATGGATCATATTCCTCAAAAGGATCAAAGTCCTCATATGAACATCATCGTGCTAACCCGTCTATTTCGCAGGGAAGATCTAAGGATTATGGATATGTGCATTATTCTTCAAATCATTATGTTCATAAGTCCTCGAAGAATTTCTCTACTTACTCTTATGCTTACTCTAACCCCTCTTATGTGAAACGAAATGGACTGGCTTCTATGCCATCCTTCTCGTATGGAGCTCACAGAATGATGAACTCTTTGCCACCCCTTCAGATGTGGGTGGTGAAGAAAAAGAACTAATCTCTTCTGCAGGGTCAGGTCTCCAGACGTACGTAATCGTCTGAAGAATTTGCTGGACACCTGAGCATGCCTGAAAGGACGCAACCTAATCATGAAGAAATGAACTTTCATTTCTCACGTCCTCATACTGCTTTATCTGTTCTTTTGCTTGATGAAATTGATCTGATGAATTGATGTCATATTCTTCACTGATGAAGTATATGAGTTTGTAAGCTGCACTAATTCATCTGCAGGATGATCAACCCAAATCCACTGAGTGGGTCCTCGATAGTGGATGTACAAATCACATGACTGGTGAGAAGAATCTATTGATGGATGCTCCATTATCTCCGTCACATCTGAAGCATATCATCTTTGCCGACAAAGGCAAAAGTCAGGTATTGGGTCTAGGTAAGGTTGCGATCACAAAGGATCGACACATGGACAAAGTCATGCTTGTCGAGTCCTTAGGATACAACCATATGTCTATCTCAATGCTTTGCGATCTTGATACGGTTGTTGTCTTTGGCAAGTATCGTTGTGTTGTGGTTATGGAAACTGACAATTTCAAAGTCTTCGAAGGCTTTAGGAGAGGAGACCTGTATATTGTTGATTTCTCTACAGGACCACAACCAGCTGTGTGCCTACTTGCAAAAGCTTCAGAAGGCTGGCTCTGGCATCGACGACTTGGTCATGCAGGCATGAGGAATTTGCACATGCTTGCAAAGAAGAAGCATGTCATTGGCATCGAGAATGTAAAATTCCTGAAGGATCACCTATGTGGAGCCTGTGAAGCTAGGAAGCTGACAAAGGCCAAGCATCCAGCAAAGACTATCATGACCACTACTCGCCCATTTGAATTGCTTCACATGGATCTCTTCGGTCCTAATCATTATTCTGCTGTTTCAAATGAAGCATCTCAATATGGCTTTGTTATTGTTGATGATTACTCTCGTTACACATGGGTACACTTTGTTACTTACAAACATGAAGTGCAGGAAGTCTTCAAACGATTTTCCTCGAGGGCTTCAACCAACTTTGGTGTGAAGATCAAGCACATCAGAAGTGACAATGGCACTGAGTTCAAGAATTCTGGTCTCGATGACTATCTTGATGAACTTGGTATTACTCATGAGTTATCTGCTCCTTATACAACTCAGTAGAACAACGTCATGGAGCGCAAGAACAGGACTCTTGCTGAGATGGCTCGCACAATGCTTGATGAATACAAAACGCCTCGTTGTTTTTGGACTGAGGCAATTAATACTGTGTGTCACATCATCAACAAAGTATATCTTCACAAATTCTTCAAGAAGACTGCCTATGAACTCCTCACTGATAAGAAACCCAATGTAAGTTATTTCAAAGTCTTCGGTGCTAAATGTTGGATTAGAGATCCTCATCACAACTCAAAATTTGCACCGAAAGCACATGAAGGTTTTATGCTTGGTTATGGAAAGGACTCGCACACCTACAGAGTCTTCAACAATGTTCTTCACAAGGTTGTTGAAACTGTAGATGTGCGGTTCGATGAAACTAATGGCTCGCAAAGAGAGCACCTACCTACTGTGATAGATGAACCAGCACCTGAGGAAACTATCAAGTTCAAGGCTACTGAGGATGTCATTCCTACTGAAGAATCTGCTGAAGAATTCATTCTAGAACATGAAGAACGTCCAGCTAATGCACCTGAAGAAAACACTGAAGAAAATGGTGTTGAAGAGAATGCTGATCAAATTCCTCAATGATAACCAGCTCATCCTCGCATTGCAAAAGAAGTGCAAGTTGAAAAGATCATCAATGACATCAAAGCGCCAGGTCCTCTGAGGAAACAGAGTAACGCCTTAAGCAAGATGACATGATGTAGAGAGATATATTCATGCAATATGAAATAAACCCCATCTTGTTATCCTCGATGGCAACGATACAATACGTGCCTTGCTGCCCCTTCTATCACTGGGTAAGGACACCGCAATTTCGAACCCAAAGCTAAGCACTTCTCCCATGGAAAGAACTACCAATCTAGTTGGCCAAACCAAACGAATAATTCGAAGATACTTGCAAAGATAACCAATCATACATAAAAGAATTCAGAGAAGATTCAAATATTATTCATAGATAGGCTTGATCATAAACCCACAGTTCATCGGTCTCAACAAACACACCGCAAAAAGAAGATTACATCGAATAGATCTCCACAAGAGAGGGGGAGAACTTTGTATTGAGATCCAAAAAGAGAGCAGAAGCCATCTAGCTACTAACTATGGACCCGAAGGTCTGAGGTAAACTACTCACACTTCATCGGAGAGGCTAGGATGATGTAGAAGCCCTCCGTGATGACGGCCCTCTTCCGGCGGAGCTCCGAAACAGGCCCCAAGATGGGATTTCGTGGATACAGAAAGTTGCGGTGGTGAAGTTAGGTTTTTGGCTCTTGTTCTGATCGTTTGGGGGTACGTGTGTATATATAGGAGGAAGGAGTACGTCGGTGGAGCACTGAGGGGCCCACGAGGCAGGGGGCGCGCCCTAGGGGGCGCGCGCCCCCCACCCTCGTGACCTCCTCTTTGACCCCCTGGAGTAGGGTCCAAGTCTCCTGGATCACATTCGGTGAGAAAATCACGTTGCCGAAGATTTTATTCCATTTGGACTCTGTTTGATATTTTTTTTCTCCGAAACACTGAAATAGGCAAAAAACAGCAATTCTGGGCTGGGCCTCCGGTTAATAGGTTAGTCCCAAAAATAATATAGAAGTGGAAAATAAAGCCCAATATAGTCCAAAACAGTAGATAATATAGCATGGAGCAATCAAAAATTATAGATACGTTGGAGACGTATCAAGCATCCCCAAGCTTAATTCCTGCTCGTCCTCAAGTAGGTAAATGGTAAAAAGAGAATTTTTGATGCGGAGTGCTACTTGGCATAATCAATGCAAATCTTCTTAATTGTGGTATGAATATTCAGATTAGAAAGATTCAAGACAAAAGTTTATATTGACATAAAAATAATAATACTTCAAGCATACTAATAAAGCAATTATGTCTTCTCAAAATAACATGGCCAAAGAAAGTTATCCCTACAAAATCATATAGTCTGTCTATGCTCTATCTTCACCACACAAAGTATTTAAATCATGCACAACCCCGATGACAAGCCAAGCAATTGTTTCATACTCTAACTTTTTCAAAACTTTTTCAATCTTCACGCAATACATGAGCGTGAGCCATGGATATAGCACTACAGGTGGAATAGAATGGTGGTTGTGGAGAAGACAAAAAGGAGAAGATAGTCTCACATCAACTAGGTGTATCAACGGGCTATGGAGATGCCCATCAATAGATATCAATGTGAGTGAGTAGGGATTGCCATGCAACGGATGCACTAGAGCTATAAGTATATGAAAGCTCAAAAAGAAACAAAGTGGGTGTACATCCAACTTGCTTACTCATGAAGACCTAGGGCAATTTGAGGAAGCCCATCATTGGAATATACAAGCCAAGTTCTATAATGTAAAATTCCCATTAGTATATGAAAGTGACAACATATGAGACTCTCTATATGAAGAACATGGTGCTACTTTGAAGCACAATATATGAGACTCGCTATATCATGGTGCCACTTTGAAGCACAAGTGTGGAAAAAAAGGATAGTAGCATTGCCCCTTTTTATTTATTTTCTTTTTTTGGGCCTTCTTTTTTTCTTTGGCCTTTCTCTTTTTTTGGGACAATGCTCTATTGAACGATGATCATCACACTTTTATTTATTTACAACTCAATGATTACAACTTGATTCTAAAACAAAGTATGACTCTATATGGATGCCTCCGGCGGTGTATCGGGATATGCAATGAATCAAAAGTGACAAGTATGAAGAAATTATGAACGGTGGCTTTGCCACAAATACTATGTTAACTACATGATCATGCTAAGCAATATGACAATGATGAATGTGTCATGATGAACTAGGTGGTGGAAAGTTGCATGGCAATATATCTTAGAATGGCTATGGAAATGCCATAATAGGTAGGTATGGTGACTGTTTTGAGGAAGGTATATGGTAGGTGTATGATACCGGCGAAAGGTGCGTGGTATTAGAGAGGCTAGCAAAGGTGGAAGGGTGAGAGTGTGTATAATCCATGGACTCAACATTAGTCATAAAGAACTCATATACTTATTGCAAAAATCTAGAAGTTATCAAAGCAAAGTATTACGCGCATGCTCCTAGGGGGATAGATTGGTAGGGAAAGACCATCGCTCGTCCCCGACCGCCACTCATAAGGAAGACAATCAATAAATAAATCATGCTCCGACTTCGTCACACAACGGTTCACCATACGTGCATGCTACGGGAATCACAAACTTTAACACAAGTATTCTTTAAATTCACAACTACTCAACTAGCATGACTTTAATATTATCACCTCCATATCTCAAAACAATTATCGTGCTTCAATCTTTTCTTAGTATTCAACACACTCAAAAGAAAGTTTCACAAATCTTGAATACCAAGCATATTATTATTAAGCAAATTACCATGCTATTAAGAGACTCTCAAAATACTTTAAGTGAAGCATGAGAGATCAATAGTTTCTTTAAAACAAATCCACCACCGTGCTCTAAAAGATCTAAGTGAAGCACATAGAGCAAAATTATAATGCTCAAAAGATATAAGTGAAGCACATAGATCAAAATTAACTAGCTCAAAAGATATAAGTGAAGCACATAGAGCAAAACTACTTAGCTCAAAAGATATAAGTGAAGCGCATAGAGTATTCTATCAAATTTTAATTAATGTATGGATCTCTCAAAAGGTGTGTACAGCAAGGATGATTGTGTCATACTAAGACACAAAGACACAAATAATACAAGACGCTCCAAGCAAAACACATATCATGTTGATGAATAAAAATATAGCTCCAAGTAAATTACCGATGGAAGTGGACGAAAGAGGGGATGCCTTCCGGGGCATCCCCAAGCTTTGACTTTTTGGTGTCCTTGGATTATCTTGGGGGTGCCATGGGCATCCCCAAGATTAGGCTCTTTCCACTCCTTGTTCCATGATCCATCAAAAGAATTCACCCAAAACTTGAAAACTTCACAACACAAAACTCAAAATAGAAAACTCGTGAGCTCCGTTAGCGAAAGAAAACAAAAGACCACTTCAAGTTACTGTAATGAACTCATTATTTATTTATATTGGTGTTAAACCTACTGTATTCCAACTTCTCTATGGATTATAAACTATTTTACTAGCCATAGATTCATCAAAATAAGCAAACAACACACAAAAAACAGAATCTGTCAAAAACAGAACAGTCTGTAGTAATCTGTACCTAGCGCAAGATCTGGAACCCAAACAATTCTAAAATAAATTGATGTACGTGAGGAATTTATCTATTGATCATCTGCAAAAAGAATTAACTAAATATCACTCTCCAAATAAAAATTACAGCAGTTCTCGTGAGCGCTAAAGTTTCTGTTTTTTACAGCAAGTTCAACAAGACTTTCCCCAAGTCTTCCCAACGGTTCTACTTGGCACAAACACTAATTAAACACAAAAAACACAACCAAAACAGAGTCTAAATAATTTATTTATTACTAAGCAGTAGCAAAAGTCAAGAAATAAAAATAAAATTGGGTTGCCTCCCAACAAGCGCTATCGTTTAACGCCCCTAGCTAGGCATAAAAGCGAGGATAGATCTAGGTATTGCCATCTTTGGTAGGCAATCCATACGTGGGTCTCATGATAGTTTCATATGGTAATTTTATTTTCTTTCTTTGAAAGTGTTCCATGCCCTTTTTAATGTAAATTGAAATCTAATATTCCCTTCCTTCATATCAATAATCCCTTCCTTCATATCAATAATCGCACCAACCATTCTAAGGAAAGGTCTACCAAGAATAATAGGGCAAGAAGGATTGCAATCTATATCAAGAACAATGAAATATACGGGCACATAATTCCTATTTGCAACAATAAGAACATCATTAATATTTCCCATAGCTTTCTTAATAGTGGAATTCGCAAGATGCAAGTTTAGAGAGCAATCATCAAAATTACGGAAATCTAGCAAATCACACAAAGTCTTGGGAATAGTAGAGACACTAGCACCCAAATCACACAAAGCATAAAACTCATGATCTTTAATTTTAATTTTAATAGTTGGTTCCCACTCAGAGTTTTCTAGGGATAGAAACTTTCAACTCAAGTTTTTCTTCATAAGATTGCATCAAGGCATCAACAATATGTTCGGTGAAGGCTTTATTTCGACTATAAGCATGTGGAGAATAGCACGGATTGCAACAAGGAAATGCAATCAATTAAAGAGAAACTTTCATAATTAAATTCCTTGAAATCCAATATAGTGGGTTTAGCAACATCTAGATTTTTATTTCTTTCAATCCCACTTTCATCAATTTCATCATTAAGATCTAAATACTCCGAATTTTTAGAACGCCTTCTAGGTACAGGAAGATCATATTCAGTTTCATCAAGATTCATATTGCAAAACAAAGATTTAATAGGGGACACATCAATAACTTTTAGATCTTCATCTTGATTTTCATAGGAATTGGAGGAACACGCTTTAATAAAGGCATCTTTGGAAGCACGCATCCTAACAGTTCTTTCCTTGCACTCATCAATGGAAATTATCATGGCTTTGAGAGACTCATTGATATCATGTTTAGGAGGAATAGATCTAAGCTTTAGAGAATCAATCTCAAGAGAAATTCTATCAACGTTTCTAGCCAATTCATCAACTTTAAGCAATTTCTCTTCAAGCAAAGCATTAAAATTCTTTTGTGAATTCATAAACTCTTTAACACTATTCTCAAATTCAGAGGGCATCTTATTATAATTTCCATAAGAGTTGTTGTAGGAATTCCCATAATTATTAGAAGGATTACTAGGATATGGCCTAGGATTAAAATTCCCTCTATAAGCGTTGTTACCAAAATTATTCCTACCAACAAAATTCACATCCATAGATTCATTGTTATTCTCAATCAAAGTAGACAAAGGCATATCATTAGGATCAAAAGAAACACTCTTAGTAGCAAATAATTTCATAAGTTCATCCATCTTTCCACTCAAAACATTGATTTCTTCTATCGCATGCACTTTTTTATTAGAAGATCTTTCAGTATGCCATTGAGAACAATTAACCATAATATTATCTAGGAGTTTAGTAGCATCTCCTAAAGTGATTTCCATAAAAGTGCCTCCCGCGACCGAATCTAAAAGATTTCTAGAAGCAAAATTCAATCCGGCATAAAAAATTTGTATAATCATCCACAAATTCAGACCATGAGTAGGGAAATTACGTATAATTAATTTCATTCTCTCCCAATATTGTGCAACATGTTCATGATCAAGTTGTTTAAAGTTCATAATATCGTTTCTAAGAGAGATGATCTTAGCGGGAGGAAAATACTTAGAGATAAAAGCATCTTTGCACTTGTTCCATGAATCAATACTATTCTTAGGCAAAGACGAAAACCAAGCTTTAGCACGATCTCTAAGCGAAAAAGGAAATAACTTCAATTTAACGGCATCATTATTGACATCTTTTTTCTTTTGCATATCACATAAATCAACGAAGCTATTCAGATGAGTAGCAACATCTTCACTAGGAAGGCCGGCGAATTGATCTTTCATAACAAGATTCAACAAAGCAATATTAATTTCATAAGATTCGGGATCGGTAAGAGGAGCAATCAGAGTGCTAAGGAAATCATTATTATTAGTATTGGTGAAGTCACACAATTTAGTACTATCTTGAGCCATCGCGACAAACAAGCGATCTAACACACGGGCAAACAAAAAGCAAACGGGCAAAAGAGGCAAATAGAGAGGGAGGATAGAGAGAGAGAGAGAGAGAGAGAGAGAGAGAGGGCGAATAAAACGGCAAGGGTGAATTGGGGGGAGAGGAAAACGAGAGGCAAATGGCAAATAATGTAATGCGAGAGATAGGGATTGCGATGGGTACTTGGTATGTTGACTTTTTGCGTAGACTCCCCGGCAACGGCGCCAGAAATCCTTCTTGCTACGTCTTGAGCTTGCGTTGGTTTTCCCCGAAGAGGAAGGGATGATGCACCAGAGTAGCTTAAGTATTTCCCTCAGTTTTTGAGAACCAAGGTATCAATCCAGTAGGAGGCCACGCTCAAGTCCCACGTACCTGCACAAAACGATAGCTACTTGCAACCAACGCGATTAGGGGTTGTCAATCCCGTCATGGTCACTTACGAGAGTGAGATCTGATAGATATAATATTTTTGGTATTTTTGGTATAAAGATTCAAAGTAAAAAGTAAAATAAAAGTAAAAGGAAAAGCAACATTAAAGTGATGGAGATTGATATGATGAGAATAGACCCGGGGGGCATAGGTTTCACTAGTGGCTTCTCTCAAGAGCATAAGTATTCTACAGTGGGTGAACAAATTACTGTTGAGCAATTGACAGAATTGAGCATAGTTATGAGAATATCTAGGCATGATCATGTATATAGGCATCACGTCCGTGACAAGTAGATCGAAACGATTCTGCATCTACTACTATTACTCCACTCATCGACCGCTATCCAGCATGCATCTAGAGTATTAAGTTAAAAACAGAGTAACGCCTTAAGCAAGATGACATGATGTAGAGAGATAAATTCATGCAATATGAAATAAACCCCATCTTGTTATCCTCGATGGCAACGATACAATACGTGCCTTGCTGCCCCTTCTGTCACTGGGTAAGGACACTTCAAGATCGAACCCAAAGCTAAGCACTTCTCCCATGGCAAGAACCACCAATCTAGTTGGCCAAACCAAATGGATAATTCTAAGAGACTTGCAAAGATAACCAATCATACATAAAAGAATTCAGAGAAGATTCAAATATTATTCATAGATAGACTTGATCATAAACCCACAATTCATCGGTCTCAACAAACACACCGCAAAAAGAAGATTACATCGAATAGATCTCCACAAGAGAGGGGGAGAACTTTGTATTGAGATCAAAAAAGAGAGAAGAAGCCATCTAGCTACTAACTATGGACCCGAAGGTCTGAGGTAAACTACTCACACTTCATCGCAGAGGCTAGGATGATGTAGAAGCCCTCCGTGATGACGGCCCTCTTCCGGCGGAGCTCCGGAACAGGCCCCAAGATGGGATCTCATGGATACAGAAAGTTGCAGCGGTGGAATTAGGTTTTTGGCTCCTGTTCTGATCATTTGGGGGTACGTGTGTATATATAGGAGGAAGGAGTACGTCGGTGGAGCACCGTACTGTTAAAGGGGGTCGAGGAAATACTAAGGAAAATTTTCCATGTGATGCTCAACTCAAAATCCTACACCTACCAATCCCTTCGAGTGAAGCCATTGGAAATCTCATACAGTCCAGTCATATTCTTCAGTGACAGAGAAGAAGTTCTTCTGATCCCTGAGGAATTTATTCTGACTGAGGAGTTAGGAATTTGCCAGTGCGGATTGCCTACACAGTGAGGAACATGATAGCCCTGAGGATTTTGCTACTCAAAATTCCGGCCGTTGATGTGCTATGCGCCAGCTGTCCCAAAATATCTATCCACCTAACGGTCATATCATTGAAGGGCATTTATGTCTTATCATGTCGGGCTGCTCCCTAGGCTATAAATAGCCGCCCCCTACAACCACTAGCTGGTTGGCTGCTCCGAGAGAAACTGACACTTGTCATTTGAGAGCAACCCATCCTCCGAGGACTTTGAGGGAAAATCATCAAGAGAGGAAAAACCCAAACCCAAACACCTACAAACCCCAAGTGATTGAGCATCACTGAAGAGATTGATCCTGCGTGGATCCGACACTTGTTACCTTTGAAGACTGTGCTTCTTCCAGACGGCTAGGCGTCATGGTCTAGAGCATCCAAGAGGAATTGTGGATCACCGAGTGACCAAGTTTGTGAAGGTTTGGAAGTTGCCTGAAGACTTACCACGAGTGATTGGGCGAGGTCTATGTGACCTTAGCTCAAGGAGAATACGGTGCGGACTTGGTGTCCTGATCTGCGTGATCATGACTGGGTGTCCAGGACTGTGTGTCCTCGAGTTTAAATACTCAACCGCTCCAACCAGACGTACAACTAAGACAACAGTTGGAACTGGTCTACCAAATCGTTGTCTTCACCAAGCTTACTGGTTCTATTTCTTCAACTCTTTTATTTCCTCATAACTGTGTTGTGTGCTTGTTCATATCTGTGTTTGAAGACTTTGGCTGAAGACTTTCTCAATTTCCTCAATTCAATTTCTTCAGTCTGTTTGTCTTCATCCTGTGTTATCCTGTGCTTACGCTTCCTGTACTTTGTGCCTGTCTTCATTTCATCATGATGACTATGCTTGTGTTCTGTTATGTTTACTTTTGAGTACTTATCCCGCTGCTAGTAGTTCTTTCGATAAGGAATTTCCTCACCGGCAAATTCCTTAGTGAAGAACATCATAAAAATCGCCTATTCACCCCCCCTCTAGTCGATATAACGCACTTTCAATTGGTATCAGAGCAAGATACTCCCTTGTTCTGTGTGATTTTGGTTTAACCGCCTGGAGTTTTAGTTATGTCGACCGCAGGTATGAAGAAAGTGGCATGCCCCATCTTTGACGGTCATGAGTATCCCAAGTGGAAGGCCATGATGAAGAAGCGCCTCATGGCGATGAACAGCGAGCTGTGGACCGTCACTGAGATTGGTCTGACCGATCTGTGCAAGATGGCGGAAGCAGATGACATTCACAAGTACACTCTTCTCAACCTCATGGCGAAGGACGTCATCTGCTCCTATCTGTCTCAAAATCAGTTCAGGAATATCATGCATCTCGATCATGCGAAGCTTATCTGGGACCGTCTCTCTGAGGTATATGAAGGTCATCGAACCTATCATGATCCTTGGTTTGAGGACTTCAAGGAATCTCTCAAAGCGATGACATTCGAACCAGAATCATCATCTTCTGCATCATGCCTTATGGCAAAAGATGCTGAGGTAACTGAATGCTACCTATCCAAGTCTAGTGATGATGAATCTGGTGATGAATTTGGACCCAGCTATGTCAAACTTGCTTCCCTTGCCACTTGCTATGTCTTGAGCTTGCGTTGGTTTTCCCCGAAGATGAAGGGATGATGCAGCAGAGTAGCGTAAGTATTTCCCTTAGTTTTTGAGAACCAAGGTATCAATCCAGTAGGAGGCCACGCTCAAGTCCCTCGTACCTGCACAAAACGATAGCTACTCGCAACCAACGCGATTAGGGGTTGTCAATCCCTTCACTGTCACTTACGAGAGTGAGATCTGATAGATATAATATTTTTGGTATTTCTGGTATAAAGATGCAAAGTAAAAAGTAAAAGCAAAGTAAAAGGCAAAGCAAGATTAAAGTGATGGAGATTGATATGATGAGAATAGACCCGGGGGCCATAGGTTTCACTAGTGGCTTCTCTCAAGAGCATAAGTATTCTACGGTGGGTGAACAAATTACTGTTGAGCAATTGACAGAATTGAGCATAGTTATGAGAATTTCTAGGCATGATCATGTATATAGGCATCACGTCCGTGACAAGTAGATCGAAACGATTCTGCATCTACTACTATTACTCCACTCATCGACCGCTATCCAGCATGCATCTAGAGTATTAAGTTAAAAACAGAGTAACGCCTTAAGCAAGATGACATGATGTAGAGAGATAAATTCATGCAATATGAAATAAACCCCATCTTGTTATCCTCGATGGCAACGATACAATACGTGCCTTGCTGCCCCTTCTGTCACTAGGTAAGGACACTGCAAGATCGAACCCAAAGCTAAGCACTTCTCCCATGGCAAGAACTACCAATCTAGTTGGCCAAACCAAACGGATAATTCTAAGAGACTTGCAAAGATAACCAATCATACATAAAAGAATTCAGAGAAGATTCAAATATTATTCATAGATAGACTTGATCATAAACCCACAATTCATCGGTCTCAACAAACACACCGCAAAAAGAAGATTACATCGAATAGATCTCCACAAGAGAGGGGAAGAACTTTGTATTGAGATCCAAAAAGAGAGAAGAAGCCATCTAGCTACTAACTATGGACCCGAAGGTCTGAGGTAAACTACTCACAGTTCATCGGAGAGGCTAGGATGATGTAGAAGCCCTCCGTGATGATGGCCCTCTTCCGGCGGAGCTTCGGAACAGGCCCCAAGATGGGATCTCATGGATACAGAAAGTTGCGGCGATGGAATTAGGTTTTTGGCTCCTGTTCTGATCGTTTGGGGGTACGTGTGTATATATAGGAGGAAGGAGTACGTCGGTGGAGCACTGAGGGGCCCACGAGGCAGGGGGCGCGCCCCACCCTCGTGACCTCCTCTTTGACCCCCTGGAGTAGGGTCCAAGTCTCCTGGATCACGTTCGGTGAGAAAATCACGTTCCCGAAGATTTTATTCCGTTTGGACTCCGTTTGATATTTTGTTTCTCCGAAACACTAAAATAGGCAAAAAAAACTGCAATTCTGGGCTGGGCCTTCGGTTAATAGGTTAGTCCCAAAAATAATATAAAAGTGGAAAATAAAGCCCAATATAGTCCAAAACAGTAGATAATATAGCATGGAGCAATCAAAAATTATAGATACGTTGGAGACGTATCACCACTAAACAACAAAGAGATTTGGAAAAAGTTCATTACATGCTAAATAAGAGCGATGATATGTTGGGTGAAGAAATGGATCAGTCAAAAGCTTTGGCTGAAAGTCTTCAGAGACTTCATACTAAGTATGACACCCTTCAAGATCATCATAACACTCTCTTATCCGATCATGAGAGGCTTTCTTATGAATTTCTTCAAAGAAAGCAAGATCTTGAGAAGCTAAGAGTGAGTTATGAAGACCTTCAGAAGGAGCGTGATTCATTACTTTCTCAACAAATCAGTGCTTCTCAGGAAGGATTTGTTCCTCCATGCTTGAAGTGCATTGAACCTGAATCTGCTAATTCTTCACCTGAATGTTCAAATGCTGCTAATGTTTCAAATTCTTCACATGCCTTTGCTATCACTAATTCCTCATTTGAGGACATTGCTAGTATCACTGACGATGCAGGGCTGAAGGAATTGTACATGACAGGCATGTACAAAGGCCTCAAAGGGCATCAGACTCTTTGTGATGTGCTTAAAAAGCAGATCCTCAACAGGAACCCTAGGAAAGAGGGTATTGCTTTTGAGAGGAAACTCAATGCTGATGGTACATATTGGAAGCCTGAGCAGTACCCCAAAACTACATGGGTTGCTGCAAAGGGACCTCCAGTTGATCCATCTAACTTATATGGATTTGCATGTGAATCTCCTTGTTCTGATGATGAGTCATTTGACTCCAACTATAAACTGTTCAAAACTCAGAATGGTGAAGTATTTGCTAGATATGTTGGCACTAACTGTAGGAACGGTCCCCCTATGAAGAAAATCTGGGTTCCCAAAAGTTGCCTTGAAAATCTTCAGGTGAATGTCATCATGACGCCACCTGTGAAGAATAGGAACCCCAGATCAAATTCTTCATATGGACCAAATTCTTCATATGGATCCAAGTCCTCATATGGACCAAACTCCTCACATGGATCATATTCCTCAAAAGGATCAAAGTCCTCATATGAACATCATCGTGCTAATCCATCTATTTCGCAGGGAAGATCTAAGGATTGTGGATATATGCATTATTCTTCAAATCATTATGTTCATAAGTCCTCGAAGAATTTCTCTACTTACTCTTATGCTTACTCTAACCCCTCTTATGTGAAACGAAATGGACTGGCTTCTATGCCATCCTTCTCGTATGGAGCTCGCAGAATGATGAACTCTTTGCCACCCCTTCAGATGTGGGTCGTGAAGAAAAAGAACTAATCTCTTCTGCAGGGTCGGGTCTCCAGACGTACGTAATCGTCTGAAGAATTTGCTGGACACCTGAGCATACCTGAAAGGACGCAACCTAATCATGAAGAAATGAACTTTCATTTCTCACGTCCTCATATTGCTTTATCTATTCTTTTGCTTGATGAAATTGATCTGATGAATTGATGTCATATTCTTCACTGATGAACTATATGAGTTTGTAAGCTGCACTAATTCATCTGCAGGATGATCAACCCAAATCCACTGAGTGGGTCCTCGATAGTGGATGTACAAATCACATGACTGGTGAGAAGAATCTATTGATGGATGCTCCATTATCTCCGTCGCATCTGAAGCATATCATCTTTGCCGACAAAGGCAAAAGTCAGGTATTGGGTCTAGGTAAGGTTGCGATCACAAAGGATCGACACATGGACAAAGTCATGCTTGTCGAGTCCTTAGGATACAACCTTATGTCTGTCTCAATGCTTTGTGATCTTGATATGGTTGTTGTCTTTGGCAAGTATCATTGTGTTGTGGTTATGGAAGCTAACAATTTCAAAGTCTTCGAAGGCTTTAGGAGAGGAGACCTGTATATTTTGATTTCTCTATAGGACCACAACCAGCTGTGTGCCTACTTGCAAAAGCTTCAGAAGGCTGGCTCTGGCATCGACGACTTGGTCATGCAGGCATGAGGAATTTGCACACGCTTGCAAAGAAGAAGCATGTCATTGGCATCGAGAATGTAAAATTCCTGAAGGATCACCTATGTGGAGCCTGTGAAGCTGGGAAGATGACAAAGGCCAAGCATCCAGCGAAGACTATCATGACCACTACTCGCCCATTTGAATTGCTTCACATGGATCTCTTCGGTCCTAATCATTATTCTGCTGTTTCAAATGAAGCATCTCAATATGGCTTTGTTTTTTTGATGATTACTCTCATTACACATGGGTACACCTTGTTACTTACAAACATGAAGTGCAGGAAGTCTTCAAACGATTTTCCTCGAGGGCTTCAACCAACTTTGGTGTGAAGATCAAGCACATCAGAAGTGACAATGGCACTGAGTTCAAGAATTCTGGTCTCGATGACTATCTTGATGAACTTGGTATTACTCATGAGTTATCTGCTCCTTATACAACTCATCAGAACGGCGTCATGGAGCGCAAGAACAGGACTCTAGCTGAGATGGCTCGCACAATGCTTGATGAATACAAAACGCCTCATCGTTTCTGGACTGAGGCAATTAATACTGCGTGCCACATCATCAACAAAGTATATCTTCACAAATTCTTCAAGAAGACTGCCTATGAACTCCTCACTGATAAGAAACCCAATGTAAGTTATTTCAAAGTCTTTGGTGCTAAATGTTGGATTAGAGATCCTCATCACAACTCAAAATTTGCACCGAAAGCACATGAAGGTTTTATGCTTGGTTACGGAAAGGACTCACACACCTACAGAGTCTTCAACAACGTTCTTCACAAGGTTGTTGAAACTGTAGATGTGCGGTTCGATGAAACTAATGGCTCGCAAAGAGAGCACCTACCTACTGTGATAGATGAACCAGCACCTGAGGAAACTATCAAGTTCAAGGCTACTGAGGATGTCATTCCTACTGAAGAATCTGCTGAAGAATTCATTCTAGAACATGAAGAACGTCCAGCTAATGCACCTGAAGAAAACACTGAAGAATGGTGCTGAAGAGAATGCTGATCAAATTCCTCAATGACAACCAGCTCATCCTCACATTGCAAAAGAAGTGCAAGTTGAAAAGATCATCAATGACATCAAAGCGCCAGGTCCTCTCACACGCTCAAAAGCTTCACATTTATCTAACTTTTGTGGGCACTATGCTTTTGTCTCTATCACAGAGCCCACTAAGGTAGATGAAGCATTTCTGGAACCTGAGTGGATTCAAGCCATGCAAGAAGAATTACATCAGTTCGAGCTCAACAATGTCTGGGAACTGGCCAAACGTCCAGATCCTCGCAAGCACAATATCATTGGCACAAAGTGGATCTACCGCAACAAGCAATATGAAAATGGCCTTGTGGTGAGGAATAAGGCACGGCTTGTAGCTCAAGGCTACACACAGGTTAAAGGAATTGATTTCGATGAAACTTTTGCACCTGTTGCTAGACTTGAGGCTATTCGCATATTACTTGCTTATGCTAACCATCATGATATCACTTTATATCAAATGGATGTGAAAAGTGCATTCCTTAATGGTAAGCTTGTGGAAGAAGTATATGTAGCTCAACCCCCAGGTTTTGAAGTTCCAAAGAATCCTGACAAAGTCTTTAGACTCAACAAGGCCCTCTATGGCCTCAAGCAGGCCCCTCGGGCGTGGTATGATACCTTGAAGGAATTCTTCATGAAGAGAGGCTTCAAACCCGGTTCACTCGATCCTACTATTTTCACTAAATCTTATGATGGTGAATTGTTTGTGTGCCAAATATATGTTGATGATATTAGCTTTGGCTGTACTGACCAACGTTATAGTGATGAATTTGCCTATATGATGAGTGAAGAATATCAAATGTCTATGATGGGAGAGTTGAAATTCTTCTTAGGTCTTCAAATTCGTCAACAACGCAATGGCATATTCATATCTCAGGATAAATACCTCAAGGATGTACTGAGGAAATTCGGCATGCAAGATTGCAAAGGCATCAAAATTCCTATGCCCACAAATGGCCATCTGTGCACTGATGAAAATTGTATTGACTTTGATCATAAGGTATACCGCTCCATGATTGGTTCTTTATGCTTACTGTTTGCATGTGTGCCCGATTTCAAGCTACACTGAAGGAATCACACCATAAGGTTGTGAAGCATATTCTTCGATATCTAGCTCACACACCAACACTTGGACTATGGTACCCCAAGGGCTCGGCTTTTGATCTCATTGGATATTCTGACTCTGACTATGCTGGTGATCATGTGGACAGCAAGTCAACATCTGGTGCATGGCATTTCCAGGACGATCTTTGGTCTGTTGGTCCTCGAAGAAACAGAACTGTGTATCACTATCTACTGCCGAAGCTGAGTACATTGTCATTGGTTCTTGCTGTGCTCAATTGCTATGGATGAAGCAAACTCTCAAGGACTACGACGTCAACATGAAGAATGTGCCTCTCTTCTGTGACAATGAGAGTGCCATCAAGATTTCTCACAACCCAGTTCAGCACTCGAAGACTAAGCACATTCAGATTCGTCATATTTTCTTCGTGATCATGTGTTGAAGGGCGACATTTCTATTGAGCATGTGAAGACTGAAGAATAGCTAGCCGATATCTTCACAAAGCCCTTGGATGAGAAGAGATTTAGCAAGTTGCGTGTGAGCTAAATATCCTAGAATTTTCGAATGTTCTTTGAAAAGGACACTCATCCTAACACTTATGCAAAATTGATGACTTAGATGTGCAACACATGAAGAAACGTTTTTCTTCAATCAATGAAGAATAACATTCTAAGTGTGAAGAAATTAACGAAGAATTTGATTCTCAGAACCCTACGATAATTGTATGCGGTATCTGAAATCATCATTCTTATACGGTGGGTCACGCCACCACCAAAAGTTGAAATTCCTCAGTTGTTCATATTCTTCAACTTTGCATTGTCTTCACTGTTTCCGTCATTTTTCTTCATTGGCTATATATATAAGAGTTTATGTCCTCTACAGCATTCACTTATTGCTAATTCTTCAAGTTGGTTTTTCTGCTAAGTGAAGGTGATCGGACCCTTCCCCTCTATGCTAAACTCAACCCAATTTGTTCACAAATTCTTCATGTGCGTTCTATTTGAAACTCGTTCAAAATCTTAATTGTGTCCTTGTCAGCTGAAGAAATTGCGAACGGAACTTTAAAACCTATCTTATCTAGATTTTCGGCTTTGCTGCTCAAACCGTTCCGCATACCATGATACACTTATCCATTCACCCACGATCGTACACGATCTCCACCTCTCAGTACGTGGGTGACACATGTCAAGCGAATGAGAAGGGTCAGGGGCACATTCGTCCAATTTCTTCGGGCGAACAGTTTTTCACCGTGGCTATAAATACCCCTCTTCCCCTTCCTCACTTCTTTTACTCCGCTCGACCTCTCTCCAGCTCGAGCTTCTCAAACCCTAGTGCCGCCGCTACTTCATTGTCGCCGGTGAGGAAGAGCTTCACTGCCTCGACCTCGTCGCTGCCGTACTCGCACCGGCCGCGGAAATCTTCACTCTGCCGCCGCCGTAGCCGTATTCCTCCGCCGAGTTAGGGCGTGGAAGATCTACACAGACGAACTTCAACTCTCCACCTCACTGTTCGTCGTGTTCTTCATCCAGGGTAATTAAAATTTACTTTTACTGCCCTCGTTGATTCGAATGATTATCTACAAAATCTGCAAAGGTGTTTTTCTTCATATCTTCACACACTAAAACACCTCTCATATCATCTGTTCTTGATTCGTTTCTCTAAGCTATATTTTTCTTCATGATTCCTCAAATGTGTGGATTTTTTGATCTATACATCTCTGGAACCTAAGACAAAGAACGCTTAGTGAAATTCTTCTATACTCATCTGCTCAAATTCCTCAAACTTGTTCTTTATAAAACCTTCTGAGAACGCATATGACCTCTCCAAATTCCTCGCAACTATACTCTGTTCACAGGTACTCATGTCAACTGTTGAATCACTATGTTCTCATCAACTTAACTCATTTGCGGCATTCCTCGAAGAAAAGTTGCATACTTCTTCAAAGAATTCAATTGTTCAAATTCCTCAACTGAACAAAATGGTTGACGGTAAGAAGCCACAGAAAGGAGGAAAGAGGGCTGAGGTCAACACAGCGTTTGAGATCCCTGATGATATATATGCTGGGTACTGCACACCTCCTGAGGAAGACAAAAATCAGCGTAAGGTGCGCATTTAGAAGATAGAGAGGAGATGGGCAAGAGAGTGGAGGGAGACAGGTATGTTACTCCCAAGTACATGAAGAAATTCGCACTCAATCCTCCATGCCCAAGACCTCCATTGGCACCTGGTCAAATAGCTGATCCCACCAGCCTCAAGCGCGGTGAGGACTATCCTGATGAATGGACCAAGCGCCAAGCCAAGTTGGCTAAGCAAGCCAGAGAAGCAGTGAGGAAATTCAATGAAGACTCTGCTGCTGCCTCTGCTGAGGCCTCTGCTGTCAAGCCGAAGAAGGCTATGTCAAAGAAGCCTACGCGCAAGCCAAGTGCTTCACCAACAGTGCCCTCAAGGCCAAGTTCCTCAGCAATGCCCTCACGGCCAGAATCCTCAAAGCCCTCACGGCAAATTCCTCATGTTGCTCCTGTTCCTCAAAAGTCCTCAGCTCCTCCGCCAAAGTCACATGCTGACTCACTTCATTCAAGAAGAAAAATGGAAATTTGAGAAGGCCAGGCAGATCAAGAAAGCGCAGTACAAGAAGGAGCGCTATCTGAAGAAAAACATTGTCTCTATGACAACTGAAGAACTTGTCACTACTCAATCTGAGATCAAGAAACTCAGTGATGAATTTGACGCATACCATGCTGATTGGCTTGGAGCCAAATTTCGTTTTGTGAGACTCGCTGATAACTTCACCTCAAATGTTGCAGCCCCAACGCAACAGGAAGTTCCTCAGGCTGAAGCATCTGCTCAGTCGACTGAAGAACATGCCAGCACCGCTGATGAAAATCAGGCTACTGAAGAAAATGTGAGTTCCATGGCTAATGACTGCATTCCAGCTGCTGAAGAAATTGCAAGGGCATCCACTAGTGGTGCACCTGAAGAAACTGAAGAAATCAGGGCAACTGCATCAGTTGTGCCTGAAGAAAATCAACCAGATTCCTATGCTCCTCCTGTGCCAACACCAACTCCGATGCTTCCATCTGCATCAGATGTAAAGAAAACCAAGGCTGCAGAGCGTGCAGCAGTGAAGAAAAGGAAAGCATCAGTTACTTCAGATTCTTCAGCTCTGAAGAAGATGAAGCCTTTGACCAGTTCATTTGCTAATCTCATTGATGTTGTTCCAATCTCAACCATGCCATCGAAGGATCTTGTTCCTTTTGATGAAGAATATGTGATCCCAGCGGATCTGATGAAGAAACTCCTTTTGCTGCTTCGTCTGAGCAGTTGGATGAAGAAATTGAAGTGGATACGATCCCTTCAACACCTGTCATCTCCTCGCCCATGCCTCAGTTCACAGCTGAAGAGGCTGGCGTTGAAGAAATGGAAGATGAATATGTGGACGTTGGCTGCTCCACACCAGTAATAAGTGATGAATTCTGGGAAAGTCAGCATCCAAACTCTCCAATGTTCACACCGTTGCAGCAAATACCTCAGTCACCAGCACAAACTGTTCAAATGGGCTCTGAAGAAACTCACCCCACTTCATCTGTGCGTGAAGAAATTCCAGCCACTAGCGCTGAAGAAATTGTTGCTGCTGAACATCTGAAGACGCAGACTGCCACTGAAGAGGAACCAGAAAATCCTCAGCCTGAAGAACCTGAGATTGTGATTCCTGAGGTCGTGATGCAACTCACTAACACTCCTCTGCCCAAGCCAAAGGATCCATTCTCACGCAAGCAAAAGTTCAAGGCTGATGATTTCTTCGGCGAGCATGTATTCTCTGAAGAATACAACCCATATGACTCTGCTCGCATTAGGAAGAGGCGTTTCTGGACCGCTAATAAGCCAATTTCTATTCCTCAGTGTTGTTCAACAAAGAGAAAATCTTCTACCATGAGCACATTCCTCACGTGGATATGGAATCTCTGTCGTGTTTCGTGTCAGTCCTCGGTGTTCTTCATGATGCTAGACTGTTAAATTTTTGCTCTGACATCTGTGATTGGAATGAAGAACTGATTCTTTAATTTTATGCAACACTGCACATCACAGGAGATTCTGAAGATGTGAATTCATGGGTGCTGGACTGGATGTCTGAAAACACTCACTACACCGCACCAGCGTCGGAATTGCTTCGTGCCTTACCACTCAGTCCTCCCCTTGAAGAAGCTCGTTGCATCTACAGTGAACCTGAGCTTACAAATCACTACATGCAGGTTCTGATGAAACCTTTGAAGCCAGGTCAGGCCCCACGAACCAAATTCCTCATGAAGGAATTACTCTATGTGCCCAGAACTATCTATCGTATTCTTACGAGGACAATGAGTCCTATCAAAGGCCATGACTCATCTGATGAGGAAATTGTTGGCATCATGAAGAATCTGGTATTCAACATCGTTCATGGCATTCATGTCAATTATCGCGATTTCTTCATGAGGACTCTGGCAAATGTTGCATTATCTCCGTTTGAGCTGAAGCCTTATGCACCTTGGATTATGAGATTCCTCAGGACAAGGTCTTCACTCAACTACAAAGCTGATTTTCAGAATCACCTCAGCTACTTGCCCCCAATTGAAGTCCTCAACTAGACCTATTCCTCAGTTGATGAAAAGGGCAAGACACCAGCTGTTATAGATGAAGGCATTTGTCCATTGGATGGTCAGTTTCGCAAAGCTGCCTCTTATTCCACCAATGATGACTCTGCCACACATGACTCTGCCAATGCACCCAAGTCTACTCCTCAAGCCACTGCTCCTTGTGTGATGACTGATCGTGAGCTTCTGCTTAGTCTTCACCAGAAGGTGGATCGAAATCATAAATGGGTTAAGCGTCAGTTTGATTCATTTCTTCACAACATGACTGCTACACACAATGCAGCGAAGAAAAACCATTACTACCTCCATGAAGTCTTCAGTCGCACCTGGGCAATACTGTCACATCTGTATGGTGAAGAAGATATGAAGAAAATGGGTCTCAAGGAAGATTTTGACTGGTCTGCACCTCCACTGAAGAAATTCAAGAAGGTCACGGTTCCTTCTCTGGTGGCCATCTCATTTTCTTCATCGCGCGATACTGATGAGAATGAAGACTTGGACGACACTGCGGCAGGCCCTACTATGACAAATGACCCCAACAACACTGGCGCTCCTTCATCAACTTGATATTCTTCAGGGGCGTTAGTGTAGGATCGAAAGTATGTCTAGAGGGGGGGTGATTAGACTATTTGACCAAATAAAAACTTAACCTTTTCCCAATTTTAGTTCTTGGCAGATTTTAGCTAATTTAGGACAAGTCAAGCAATCATCACATATTTCAAGCAAGCATGCAAAGAGTATATAGGCAGCGGAAAGTAAAGCATGCAACTTGCAAGAATGTAAAGGGAAGGGTTTGGAGAATTCAAACGCTATTGGAGACACGGATGTTTTTCCCGTGGTTCGGATAGGTGGTGCTATCCTACATCCACGTTGATGGAGGCTTCAACCCACGAAGGGTAACGGTTGCGCGAGTCCACACAGGGCTCCACCCAAGGGCAACGGTTGCGCGAGTCCACACAGGGCTCCACCCACGAAGGGTCCATGAAGAAGCAACCACCCACAAAGGGTCCACGAAGAAGCAACCTTGCCTATCCCACCATGGCCAACGCCCACACAGGACTTGCCTCACTAGCGGTAGATCTTCACGAAGTAGGCGATCTCCTTGCCCTTACAAACTCCTTGGTTCAACTCCACAATCTTGTCGGAGGCTCCCAAGTGACACCTACCCTGTAACATCCCAAATTTTCAATTTGGAATGTTATACATTAGATCATCATGCATATCTTATTTTCTTGCTTTTTGGTCGATCCTAGAAATTTCACGCAACTCAAGGACCTTCGGAGAGAGTTGGAGATTTCGTTATTTTCATATTTGAGAGTTTTCTCGAATTTGAAAAAAAAAGAGGATCATTTGATTTATTTATTTCATCTTCAATTATTTTTTCGATATCAAAAAAATAAGAGAGGGAATAATATGACTTTCCCAAAATATAGGAAAAATGAAGATTTAATAAATAGATCAGATTTTGTTTTCCAGTGTTTGTTTTTTTTCTTTGGATAGGGAAAAATGTGCGTTTTCGAAAATTGCATTTTAGGTCCAGAGAAAAGTTCATTTTGTTCGACTCATTTTTAGGAGTCGGGAAAATGTTACTTTAGAATTTTTGGAGCCCGTTTAGATTTTCTTTTCTGTGTTTTTCTGCGCGCGAAACTGTTTAAAAAAAAGGAGCCAGGCCAGCCGGGCCAAGGCCCAGCCAGCCGGCCGCCCAGCCTCCCAGCCGCGCGCAGCGCCAGGCGCAGGAGCGCAGGCCGCCGCCTCGCCTCTTGCCTCTAGCCGAATCCTTTTAGGATTCTAAGCTAGTTTCTTTCCTTTGTTCCGTTTTCTTTTTTTTCTTCTAGGACTCTTATTCCTACTCTATTTCTTGTCCCCTACCCCAAGTTTTCCCCTCCCCTCCCCAATATAAATACCCCAACACCCCCCCCCTCTAAACACATCAAATCAAAGCCCCAAACCCCAAGCCCTCCACCGCACCCCACCCCGCGCCCCTCACCCGCCGCCGCCACCATAGCCGCGCCGCCGCCGCCCTACGCCACGCTGCCGAAGCCCCTCGCCGGAGACCTCGCCGGAGGTTGCCCCGTGTCTCTTTTCCTCGGATCATTTTCTTCTAATCGTTCCGATTCTTTTCTTCTCTAAACCGTTCCGGTTTTCTAGATCGGTTTTTCGTTCGGTTTTCTTCCGAAACCCTAGATCGGATTCGTTTTCTTTTCCGATTTAGTTGCCTTTGGACCGTTCGCCGGACCGTTCGTCCTAACGAACGTGATCACCGGATTCTTCTAGGTTAACGAACGTCTGTTCATTTAACCGTTCTTCTTTTTCTTTTCGTCGGATTTATTCCGCGTTCTTTCCGATCGCGATCTCAGATCCGATCTTCGTTCTAGTTTATCTTCTCGCCTGTTTATCGGAATCAGGTGATCCAAGCGCCTGGAGTTTCGTTTCGAAACCGCCGTCCCGTCTAATCAACTTAAACAAGTTTTTGCTACGGTAAAATTTGACTTAGTTTCAACTTGCTAGAACCGAGTTGTTTTCTTCTGCCGTTTGTTTTCCATCGTTTGTTCGGTTCGTTCTTTCTTTGCAACCGGGGTTCTTAAGTTGAACCTTCTGGTTCGTTCTCTCGTTCGAGTTTTACTTGTGCATTAGATGAGTACTTATTGTGTGGTTACTATTGTTTGCTTACGATAGATTGACTGGAGTGTGGCGAGTAGATCTATCAAGAGTTTTTGAGTGCGAATCATCTTCACCAACCTTGCAGGCAAGTTCACACTTTGATCATACCTTTTTCTACAACCCAGTTTTATTGCATTAGATCAATCCTCTCACATTGCATGATTAGGATCTAATTAAACTGTGGGATGGGAAGTAGATGAGGTAGTACCTATCACCTGTATTATTATGAAACCTTTGGGAGTTACTTCTACGTTTGCTTATGATGCCATGCTATGCTAGTAGACGTGGATTGGGTGAGTGATATCCATGACAGATGTGAGTTTATTAATTTTTAATGGTTTATCTAAGGTGGCCACTTAAACACACATCTGGGTGGACTGAGGCACCTGATGTCTATCAGGACTTGCCTGTTTTATTTTGGACCGCCACCCAGGCTCAAAGGGATCATAAGATAATTCATGCTAGAAACTTCCGTGTGCAGCCACATGCTACTATGGGCTCTGGCGTAGTTGACTAAGTTGTGCGAACTCTTACGGGGTGGACTAGCAGATGTAGGGGTTGTAGGTGGTATGGTCTACCCCACATGTAAGGTGCTAGCGCTTCTGAAAGACTATGTCTCGGTCATCCGTTTCTCAAACACCATGTAGTGCGAGAAAACAAACAGAGGCGATCGAGTCATGTGGGGAAAAGTGCGCAAACCTCTGCAGAGTGTACAAACTAATCATGATTAGCCGTGTCCCCGGTTATGGACAACTTGAGTATCTAGTACTTGAATATCCTGTGAATCTCAACATGTTACTTCTAATTAATGTTGTTGGGTTTTAATTGTTCACTTAATTGGGATTGAGAATGCTGTCAACCATTCTCAATGTTTCACAACCACCATGATAGTTAAATAAATGTATTCCTTTGCAGTAGGGAAAAATTGGCTTTACGCAAAAACCTTATAACCATAGAGCTTTTCCACCAGCCAAATATGCATGTAGTGATAGCCATTGTTCATCATTTTCTCTATGGTGTGAATTTGCCAGTACATTCAATGTACTGACCCGTTTCGGGCTGCAATGTCTTATGTTGCAGGTTTCTTACGACGAGTAAGTGATACGTTAGGGTTACGATTTCTACACTCAACTTTGCCGTTGGTGTTGATGGGAATCCACAACCTTGTTGCTTCCGCTATTTGGATTGAGGTAATAGTATTTACGTTACTTTATACATGTGATTTACCTCTGTTATAAATCCTTCGATTACTGTGTGTGTCAGCATACCGATCCAGGGATGACACCTAAGCACAGAGACTTGATCCATTCGGGTCGGGTCGCTACATAGCCAATCTAGGAGACACCACTCTCCAAGAAGTAACAAATGGTGTGTAGGTAATGAACTCCTTGCTCTTGTGCTTCAAATGATAGTCTCCCAACACTCAACTCTCTCTCATAGGATTTGGATTTGGTGGAAAGAGGGTTTGAGTGGAAAGCAACTTGGGAAGGCTAGAGATCAAGATTCATATGGTAGGAATGGAATGTCTTGGTCTCAACACATGAGTAGGTGGTTCTCTCTCAGAACATATGAGTTGGAATGGTGTGTGTGTTCTGATGGCTCTCTCATTGAATGAGAAGAAGGTGGAGGGGTATATATAGCCTCCACACAAAATCCAACCGTTACACAGTTTTCCAATCTCGGTGGGACCGAATCAATAAGCTCGGTCGGACCGAAAATATAAACCTAGTGACCGTTAGTGATTTTCGGTGGGACTGATATGCAACTCGGTAGGACCGATACGGTTAGGGTTTGGGCATAACTTAATCTCGGTGAGACCGATTACACAAACTCGGTGAGACCGAATTTGGTAATTAGCTAACCAGAGAATTGGTCAGGCAAACTCGGTGGGACCGATTTGCTCTTTCGGTGAGACCGAGTGGAACTCGGTGAGACCGAAAAGTTACAAAGGGGAAACACTGAGTTTACATTGCAATCTCGGTAGGACCGATTCGCTCTTTCGGTGGGACCGAAAAGTTATGAAAGGGAAACAGAGAGTTTGCAACCCCATCTCGGTGAGACCGAGATCCCTATCGGTAGGACCGAATTGCTAGGGTTTGGCAGTGGCTAATGACAAGTGAAACTCGGTGGCGCCGGATAGGAAGAATTGGTAGGACCGAGTTTGGCTTAGGGTTTAGGTCATATGTGGATATGGGAAAGTAGTTGAGGGTTTTGGAGCATATCACTAAGCACATGAAGCAAGAGGCTCATTAAGCAACACCTCATCCCTCCTTGATAGTATTGGCTTATCCTAAAGACTCAATGTGATCTTGGATCACTAAAATATAAAATGAAGAGTCTTGAGCTTTTGAGCTTGAGCCAATCCTTTGTCCTTAGCGTTTTGAGGGTTCCACTTTCACATCCATGCCATGCCAATCATTGAGCTTTCCTGAAATAATCATCTTGGAATAGTATTAGCTCAATGAGCTATATGTTGTTATGAATTACCAAAACCACCTAGGGATAGTTGCACTTTCAATCTCCCCCTTTTTGGTAATTGATGACAACATATAGATCAAAGCTTCGACAAATGATAATAAGCATGAAATATATCGTCGCTTTGAGAAGTATGTGATAAGTAAGAGCTCCCCCTAAATTTGTGCATACTTAAAATTTGCTTTGGACTGCAGATGCACAAAGAGTTAGAGTCATGGGTTACTCTTCCATGTCACATACATCTTGGTGGAGCGCTTAAAATGATAAGAATGAAATACATGCACTCATCACCAAGAAAAGTGAATGATCACACAAGATAGATAAGATGATAATATTAAGCAAACATTAAGTGTAGCTTATGATCAAACACATGATCATCAATGTCTCACAAATAATGACGTAGTATCTCAGGCACTCAAAAGCAAACAAGTTCGAAAAAAAACACCAAATAAAGCAAGAGAGAAAAGCAACACACTCTCTCTCTCTCGAAGCCTATGATCTATACATCTTCTCCCCCTTTGGCAACAAGTTACCAAAAAGTTCCTAGAAAATACATAGCACTAGATCGACGCTCAGGCTTGATCTTCAGGTGGTGGTGGAGTCCGGATCACTCCAAGGACGAAGGCTTCTATAGATGTTGAAGTAGTCGCTGGAGTTGGAGCTGAAGTAGATGCTGGAGCTGGTGGAACTGAGGCTATAGCTAGTGCTGAAGTGGTGGCTCTGGTGTCAGCAACTGGCACGGCAGATGACCTCGGGCCTTGTGGCACTCTGGCAAAGGTATGAGTGGTAGTCCTGCCTCTCTTCTCCTGCATGTCCTCCTGAAGCTGCTCCACTGCAGACTGAACTTCCGTTACCTTGACATCCAAGTCATAGAACTTCTGTTCCATGATCCTCTCTAGGCTCTGCTGATTCTTAGTGAGGGTGACCAGACTTTGCTCAATCCTCAGCGTGGATGCAATCAAGTAACCAAGCTGCTCTTGTTTAGTCTTCAAGAAGTATTCAGATGCCTCCTCTTGGGTAGGCATCTTGGCAGCTTTCTCCTTCCTCGCCTTCTCCTTCTTTGCAAATGCTCGGGCAGATGATGGCTCGTTCTCAGTCATGACAACTTGATTGTCCTCGAAATCTGGACGGATGGGCAGGTGTTCCTTGTCCAACAGATATATGCCCGTGCCCATCTTGGAGTTGATGAGCTCCTGAATTTGAGGGGCATATCCGTAGCTCCTCTTCTGATCTGCTGCAGTCCTCTTAATTGTTTCCACTATGAGGCTCATCACCTTGAACTTCTGAGGCACATCAAACACATGTAGCAAGTTGATAGCATGACCTCTGATTATCTTGTGATCCCCAGACTTAGGCAATAAGGTGTGCCTTAGTATCCAATTGATCGCCGGGAGCCCTGACAGAAGGTAATGCACAGAGCCAAACTTGAAGGTGTCAAGAGCTTCATTGGGAATTTCCTTGTACATATTGGACTTGGAGTTATGGTCCATCTTCTTCTTGGCATAGATATCCAAGTCATCATCTTGCTCCTCTGGGGCATTAATGATCTGTGCCCACTCAGCCACTGTGGATTGGTACCTTGTACCCTCAGACATCCATGTGATCCTCCCATCTGGATAAAAGTGTGCCATGGAGTAGAACTGCATGATAAGTTCCTCATTCCACTTTGTGAGCTTCTGCCCAACAAAGTCAGCTACTCCACAAGCATGAAAGCTGTCATATACTCCTAGGTAGTGTTCCTCCTTCTCCCTCATGTAGGTCCAGTCAACCCATCTCATGTCACAGACAATTGGCTTCTTATCTAGCAAAACAGTCTCATAGAAATCCTGCTGCTCCTTGGTGTGAAACCTGTAGTCCACGGCAGTCCTTCTCCTTGAAGCATACGGGTCTGCTTCTCTCCATTTCCTCAGCCCTGAATCTCTCCTGAGCTTCATATCCTCAGCCACAGGATGAGCATCGTTGTGGTCTGGGATCTTGGGCTTTAGCTTTCTCAGGACATTCTCCTCCTCATCCTCAACAACAGTCTCAGGCACTGGGGCCTTGTTCTTCTCAGCTGCAAGAATGTTCCTTGTATTTCTCTTAGGTTTTGGCTTGGAGGCAGCTTTGGGCTTAGATGCAGTAGCCCCTGACCTTATGGCATCACCCATCAGCTTGGGTGCCTTGGGTGCTGGTGCAGCTACCTCTTCTTCCTCTTCTTCTTCCATGACGGAAGCTTTTCCAAGCACTCTAGCCACAGTCTTCTTCACCCTCTCCTTCCTTTTCTTGCCCTCGGCTGCAACTGGCTCTTGGGGAGTGGGCTTCTCAGTTGAGGCTCTTGCCTTTGACATGGGCTGCCTGCCTACTGGCCTTTTGATTTTCAGACCTGGCTTAGTGCCTTGAGCTGGCTCAATTCTCTTGGAAGTGGCCTCTTCCTCTGCCACATAGTCCTCATCTTCAGAATCTGAAGTCCTCTTCTTCCTTTGTCTCATGGCAGCCTTTGGCAAATTGCTAGGAGTGCTCCTGCTGCCTTCATCAGATGAACTGGAGGGACTAGTGCCCTCACTCATCACCACTTGCTGCTCTGACATATTTTGGCTATCACTTTGATCAGACATGCTGCAAACTGACTGCTGACCCTATGAATAGATTATAGATGAGATAGAAAAGATGAGCATCACAAAATGCAGAGTATTTTTGCAAAAGAATGATCCAAAAACTTAGTTTGAGTTTCCCACTGAAATCATCTCGGATCTACCGATTTTTAAACTCGGTGATACCGAAGAAGTTTTGGAACCTAAACTAGTGAACTCGGTAGGACCGAGTCACAGTTCGGTGGCACCGAGACTGCTAGGGTTTCACTGAGTTCAAAAATCGGTCACACCGATAAGTAATCCTCGGTCAGACCGAGTCTCACTTGTGCAATGGCATAAGCCAAATCAGTGGGACCGAGTTTTTAAACTCGGTGGGTCCGAGATGGTTTCGGCGGAAACCTAAACCTAGAATTTTCGAATCAAACCTAATCTACGGGCGTTTTGACTGGATAGAAGTTTCTCAAACGTGGCAAGAATCAATATGATCACAATGTGCTAGGAATCAGATTGAGGAATAGCACAAAGATCAAGTCCATACCCTACTTCGGCGGGGACTTGCTACGGCGGCAACGGTGGGGCAGAATTCCCATTGACGGCGACGGAGACCAGCGACTGGAGGCTGCTGGCGGCGAGAAGACGATCCGGAGACCACGAGGGCAGAGCAGGCTATCGCGCGGGCGAAGGGGTTCGGAGAAATTTCCAAATTTTGCCCGTGACTATATATAGCCCGACCCTGTCGGTGTGACCGAGTGGAACAACTCGGTGGCACCGAGATTCATAACCGTGTGCAGTTACTGAAACTCGGTGTGACCAAAAGGTTCAAATCGGTTGCACCGAGATCGAAAACCTAGATCAACTTAATGATCTCGGTAGGACCGAAAGTGGAGTATCGGTCAGACCGAGAATCATAAAGAGGTTTTGGAAGTTTAAGTCTATGACGAATCGGGGACTCCGAGCGCTCCTCACACAGAGTGGTTCGAATCTGACTTGATCAAATTTTGTGATGCAGCATGAATAGAGTTTGAGACGAGAAGAGCATAGATAGCTAGAGGAGGTGCTTAGGCATTCTTGTCCATCCACTTGGAAAAAGAAGATAAAACCAAACACTCAAAACAACAAGTGGATGTCCTCGAATGAGTAAAATGTGCAACCAACATGCTCACACAATAAGATGGCAAATGAAATATGTGACAAGGCATGCACAACCAATTCTAGCATCTATCAAGCAATTTGCGATGACTAGGTCATCTATATATGAGTATATTGACTTAGGAGTCAAGTGAGAGCACTTGATCATAGGTCATACTCATCGTTTAAGCTCAAGTGGGGTTACCACTTTTACATAAAGCATTTTTTTGTTCACATCTTTAGAGTTGCTTTAGCTCAAGTCTTAGAGTAAAGCTCCCCCTAGATGTGATATCCCCCCTAAGAGGGATGAACTAACCTTGGGTTTTGTCAATGATGACTTCATGTAGATATTGAAGATGTGGATGCTCAATGTTGATGTAGATCTCTTGGAGCTATCCATTTGAGTGAATTGCACTTTCAATACCTACATGGGTTAGTCCCACAAGGAACAAGCAAGGATATCCATAGACATAGAGTGATGCACACAAAAGATGATGTCCATGAAAACTTTTAGGTCACCTTGTCCCTTGTCTTACCAACAAGAGGGTTTGTGACTCCTTGAGCTAGTGCAAGATGTGGAAGTTGATTGCACTTGTTCTTGCCAAAATGATAAGAGTGAAGTATGTTGGCGGAGTCACCCTCAAGAACTCTCTAGTTCTTATTCTTTTGGATCCACACCATCTTGATGGGAATCCTTGGAGTTGTAGTCGTACTTGATGAAGTGGAACTTGAAGTAGTCTTGGGAATCCACTTGACTAAGGTCTTTGGAGCTTCTTCAAATGCATCAATTTCCTCTTGAAGCTTGTCCTTGCTTTTTTGCTTGTAGTCTTGTGGTGGAAGATCATCTTGAGCTTGTGTCCCCTTGAAAGAAGTATACTTCTCTTGTTGAGGGACAAACTTTGTCTTGGGGTATTGATCTTCTTCCCACTCAACTCCATTGGCATTGAACTTTCGTTCAAAACCAACACCTTGATTCTTCCGGTGCATTCCTTGCTTGCGCACAATTTCCTCGAATTGCTTACTCCCGGCAAGGCTTTTGTACACTCCTTTCTCTATAATTCCCTTCAATAAGCTATTTTCTTGCTCAAGTGTAACTTGGCTAAGAGAATCATTAGTGGAATCAAGAGAACTACTAGAAGCAACAATATTGGATTTAACATGATCATTGTTACTGCTAGAGGAAGAATCTTTCTTGTTAGACTTGACTTGAGGCATGTAAGTGGATAAGAGTAAACGCTTGGCAATGTAAGAAGAACTTTTCTTGCGGAGATCATCATTGATTGCTTTTAAGAACTCATGCTCTTGCTCAAGATTGAGCTTTTCAAAACGTAATTTCTCATGAGCTCTTAAAAGTTCTCGATGATCTTCGAAGATAGTGTCATGAGCTAACTTAAGAGTTTTTAGTTCTTTAGTTAGAGACTCAATCTTCTCCTTATCATTGTCATTCGTTTTATCTTGATTAGCATGATTAATTTGTCTTTCATCATAGTATTCATCACTAGAGTTGTCAACAAGAAAATCATCACCTAACAAGTCATCTTCATCACTATTGAAATCAACATACTCGGGGTGTGTTACCTTAGGACCTTTGGCCATGAAGCATCTTCCAATTCCCTCATTTGGTGAGTCAAATATGTCGTAGGAGTTGGTTGACACAAGTGCTAGACCGGAAACACCTTCATCTTGAGTATCTTCGGAGCCGGAGTAATAACTTCTCTCAGAGTGGCTGTCGGAGTCGGAGCCGGATACCCATTCACCAACATGAGCTTGATGTCTTTGTCTTGTGTAGCTCCTTGATGATTTTTCCTTCCTTTCCGAATCCTTGCTTCTCCGTGAGTATCTTCGTTCATAACGATCATCTCTACTCCTTCTCTCTCTTGGTGGTGATTCTTTGCTTCTTCTTTTTGGAGAATCTTATCTTCTCTTGTAGGGAGCCGTACACTCATTGGAATAGTGTCCGGGTCTTCCACAATTGTAGCAGTTTCACTCTCAACTAGAAGATCTTTTGTCATTGTAGGACCTTGACTTGAAGCTTCTATCTTTGCTTCTACTATTGTAGAACTTGTTGAAGTTCTTCACCATTAAGCTCAATTCTTCATTGAAGTCTTGTTTCTCACTTGATGATGTAGGGGATTCACATGAGGCTTTATAGGCACCACTTGATTTGTTGTGAAGTTCCTCTTTATCCTTAAGTGACATCTCATGAGCAACAATTCTTCCAATCACTTCCGTTGGCTTGAGATCTTTGTAATTGGGCATCATTTGGATCAATGTGCACACGGTATCATATTTTCCATCCAAGGCTCTTAGAATCTTCTTGATGATGAATCTATCGGTCATCTCTTCACTTCCTAAGCCGGCAATCTCATTTGTGATGAGAGCAAGCCTAGAGTACATTTCGGCGACACCTTCACCATCCTTCATCTTGAACTTGTCAAGTTGGCTTTGAAGCACATCCAACTTGGATTCCTTGACGGAGTCGGTACCTTCGTGCATATCAATCAAAGTGTCCCAAATTTCCTTTGCATTCTCAAGATGGCTGATTTTGTTGAATTCTTCGGGGCACAATCCGTTGAAGAGAATATCACAAGCTTGAGCATTATATTGCAACATCTTCAACTCATCCGCGGTAGCTTCACGGTTCGGTTCTCTCCCATCAAAGAAGTCACCTTGCAAACCAACACACACAATAGCCCAAACGGCAGGGTTATGTCCAAGAATATGCATTTTCATTTTATGCTTCCAACTAGCAAAATTAGTAACATCAAAGTAAGGACCTCTACGGTGATAATTTCCCTCGCTAGACGCCATACTCTCCTAGGTTGTGAAACCAAGGCTATGACCACCAAAAGCTATGGAGATCAAGCAAATGGAGACCAAAGCTCTGATACCACTTGTAGGATCGAAAGTATGTCTAGAGGGGGGGTGATTAGACTACTTGACCAAATAAAAACTTAACCTTTTCCCAATTTTAGTTCTTGGCAGATTTTAGCTAATTTAGGACAAGTCAAGCAATCATCACATATTTCAAGCAAGCATGCAAAGAGTATATAGGCAGCGGAAAGTAAAGCATGCAACTTGCAAGAATGTACAGGGAAGGGTTTGGAGAATTCAAACGCTATTGGAGACACGGATGTTTTTCCCGTGGTTCGGATAGGTGGTGCTATCCTACATCCACGTTGATGGAGGCTTCAACCCATGAAGGGTAACGGTTGCGCGAGTCCACACAGGGCTCCACCCAAGGGCAACGGTTGCGCGAGTCCACACAGGGCTCCACCCACGAAGGGTCCACGAAGAAGCAACCACCCACAAAGGGTCCACGAAGAAGCAACCTTGCCTATCCCACCATGGCCAACGCCCACACAGGACTTGCCTCACTAGCGGTAGATCTTCACGAAGTAGGTGATCTCCTTGCCCTTACAAACTCCTTGGTTCAACTCCACAATCTTGTTGGAGGCTCCCAAGTGACACCTAGCCAATCTAGGAGACACCACTCTCCAAGAAGTAACAAATGGTGTGTAGGTAATGAACTCCTTGATCTTGTGCTTCAAATGATAGTCTCCCAACACTCAACTCTCTCTCATAGGATTTGGATTTGGTGGAAAGAGGGTTTGAGTGGAAAGCAACTTGGGAAGGCTAGAGATCAAGATTCATATGGTAGGAATGGAATATCTTGGTCTCAACACATGAGTAGGTGGTTCTCTCTCAGAACATATGAGTTGGAATGGTGTGTGTGTTCTGATGGCTCTCTCATTGAATGAGAAGAAGGTGGAGGGGTATATATAGCCTCCACACAAAATCCAACCGTTACACAGTTTTCCAATCTCGGTGGGACCGAATCAATAAGCTCGGTCGGACCGAAAATGTAAACCTAGTGACCGTTAGTGATTTTCGGTGGGACTGATATGCAACTCGGTAGGACCGATACGATTAGGGTTTGGGCATAACGTAATCTCGGTGAGACCGATTACACAAACTCGGTGAGACCGAATTTGGTAATTAGCTAACCAGAGAATTGGTCAGGCAAACTCGGTGGGACCGATTTGCTCTTTCGGTGAGACCGAGTGGAACTCGGTGAGACCGAAAAGTTACAAAGGGGAAACACTGAGTTTACATTGCAATCTCGGTGGGACCGATTCGCTCTTTCGGTGGGACCAAAAAGTTATGAAAGGGAAACAGAGAGTTTGCAACCCCATCTCGGTGAGACCGAGATCCCTATCGGTAGGACCGAATTGCTAGGGTTTGGCAGTGGTTAATGACAAGTGAAACTCGGTGGCGCCGGATAGGAAGAATCGGTAGGACCGAGTTTGGCTTAGGGTTTAGGTCATATGTGGATATGGGAAAGTAGTTGAGGGTTTTGGAGCATATCACTAAGCACATGAAGCAAGAGGCTCATTAAGCAACACCTCATCCCTCCTTGATAGTATTGGCTTATCCTAAAGACTCAATGTGATCTTGGATCACTAAAATATAAAATGAAGAGTCTTGAGCTTTTGAGCTTGAGCCAATCCTTTGTCCTTAGCGTTTTGAGGGTTCCACTTTCACATCCATGCCATGCCAATCATTGAGCTTTCCTGAAATAATCATCTTGGAATAGTATTAGCTCAATGAGCTATATGTTGTTATGAATTACCAAAACCACCTAGGGATAGTTGCACTTTCAGTTAGTCCTCATATTCAATCCTTTTGGTCATTTGATGACAAAGGGGGAGAATTTTGAGTTAGTCTTCAGTGGGTCTTTCTATATTGGCGTTTTTTTTCAAGTTACAACTCTCGTTCTTTTGAGACTTTATTGGATCAAGTTGTAAACTTAAACCCGATGGTGCTCTAATACTCTTGAGACGTTTTTCTGCCCTCGTTAATATTATTGCATGCATGTTGAATTACATCAGTCACCATATTTCATCATGCATTTCAAATTCTTCACTTTTATATGTCAAATGCGTGTATGAATTACAAGATATAGGGGGAGATCTCCATGATTCAACTCTTCAAGTGTGCATTGCTTCAAAAGCAAATTCCTCACTATGCACATATTCAGGGGGAGTTCTTCTATATCTTGCAATCAAATTCCTCAATATCAGTATTTACACTTCATATGTTTATCCCCGTTGAAAACTTAACCTATATTGTCATCAATCACCAAAAAGGGGGAGATTGTAAGTGCATCTAGTGCCCCTTAGTGATTTTGGTGTATTGAATACTTATAGGTTAAGGGACTAATGTATTTGTGAGTGTACACAGGTCTATAAGTCTATGCGAAGTTTGATATTTATATAGAAAGTCGACCCCTAAAACTGAAGTTCTTCGAATGAAGACTTTGGCTTTCTGAAGACTTTGAAAGTGAAGAAATTGGTGTGACCTTGAAGACTTGGTATTCATTCGAGGAACATGAAGCGTGAAGACTTTTGTTTTCATAGTTTCATTTTCTCTTTCCTGAGTCATAGGAAACGCCGTACTGTTAAAGGGGGTCGAGGAAATATTAAGGAAAAATTTCCATGTGATGCTCAACTCAAAATCCTACACCTACCAATCCCTTCGAGTGAAGCCATTGGAAATCTCATACAGTCCAGTCATATTCTTCAGTGACAGAGATGAAGTTCTTCTGGTCCCTGAGGAATTTGTTCTGACTGAGGAGTTAGGAATTTGCCAGTGCGGATTGCCTACACAATGAGGAACATGATAGCCCTGAGGATTTTGCTACTCAAAATTCCGGCCGTTGATGTGCTATGCGCCAGCTGTCCCAAAATATCTATCCACCTAACGGTCATATCATTGAAGGGCATTTATGTCTTATCATGTCAGGCTGCTCCCTAGGCTATAAATAGCCGCCCCCTACAACCACTAGCTGGTTGGCTGCTCCGAGAGAAACTGACACTTGTCATTTGAGAGATTGAGCATCACTGAAGAGATTGATCCTGCATGGATCCGACGCTTGTTACCTTTGAAGACTGTGCTTCTTCCAGACGGCTAGGCGTCATGGTCTAGAGCATCCAAGAGGAATTGTGGATCGCCGAGTGACCAAGTTTGTGAAGGTTTGGAAGTTGCCTGAAGACTTACCACGAGTGATTGGGCGAGGTCTGTGTGACCTTAGCTCAAGGAGAATACGGTGAGGACTTGGTGTCCTGAGCTGCGTGCTCAGGACTGGGTGTCCGGGACTGTGTGTCCTCGAGTTTAAATCTCAGCCGCTCCAACCAGACGTACAACTGAGACAACAGTTGGAACTGGTCTACCAAATCGTTGTCTTCACCAAGCTTACTGGTTCTATTTCTTCAACTCTTTCATTTCCTCATAACTTTGTTGTGTGCTTGTTCATATCTGTGTTTGAAGACTTTGGCTGAAGACTTTCTCAATTTCCTCAGTTCAATTTCTTCTGTCTGTTTTTCTTCATCCTGTGTTATCCTATGCTTACGCTTCCTGTACTCTGTGCCTGTCTTCATTTCATCATGATGACTATGCTTGTGTTCTGTTATGTTTTGTTTTGAGTACTTATTCCGCTGCTAGTAGTTCTTCACTAAGGAATTTCCTCACCGGAAAATTCCTCAGTGAAGAACATCATAAAAATTGCCTATTCACCCCCCCTCTAGTCGATATAACGCACTTTCAGCCTTATGGTGTGATTCCTTCGGTGTAGCTTGAAATCAGGCACACATGCAAACACTAAGCATAATATTTGGCCTAGATGCACATAAGTACAATAAAGAACCAATCATGGAGCGGTATACCTTACGATCGAAGTCGATACCATTTTCATCAGTGCACAGATGACCATTTGTGGGCATAGGAATTTTGACGCCTTTGCAATCTTGCATGCCGAATTTCCTCAGTATATCCTTGAGGTATTTCTCCTGAGATATGAATATGCCATTGCGTTGTTGACGAATTTGAAGACCTAAGAAGAATTTCAACTCTCCCATCATAGACATTTGATATTCTTCACTCATCATATAGGCAAATTCATCACCATAACGTTGGTCAGTACAGCCAAAGATAATATCATCAACATATATTTGGCACACAAACAATTCACCATCATAAGATTTAGTGAAAAGAGTAGGGTCGAGTGAACCGGGTTTGAAGCCTTTCTTCATAAGGAATTCCTTCAAAGTATCATACCACGCCCATGGGGCCTGCTTGAGGCCATAGAGGGCCTTATTGAGTCTGAAGACTTTGTCAGGATTCTTTGGATCTTCAAAACCTGGGGGTTGAGCAACATATACTTCTTCCACAAGCTTACCATTGAGGAATGCACTTTTCACATCCATTTGATATAAAGTGATATCATGATGGTTAGCATAAGCAAGTAATATGCGAATAGCCTCAAGTCTAGCAACAGGTGCAAAAGTTTCATCGAAATCAATTCCTTCAACCTGTGTGTAGCCTTGAGCTACAAGCCGTGCCTTATTCCTTACCACAAGGCCATTTTCGTCTTGCTTGGTGCGATAGATCCATTTTGTGACAATGATATTGTGCTTGCGAGGATCTGGACGTTTGACCAGTTCCCAGACGTTGTTGAGCTCGAACTGATGTAATTCTTCTTGCATAGCCTGAATCCACTCAGGCTCCAGAAATGCTTCATCTACCTTAGTGGGCTCTGTGATAGAGACAAAAGCATAGTGCCCACAAAAGTTAGATAAATGTGAAGCTTTTGAGCGTGTGAGAGGACCTGGCGCTTTGATGTCATTGATGATCTTTTCAACTTGCACTTCTTTTGCAACACGAGGATGAGCTGGTTGTCGTTGAGGAATTTGATCAGCATTTTCTTCAGTACCATTTTCTTCAGTATTTTCTTCGGGTGCATTAGCTCGACGTTCTTCATGTTCTGGAATGAATTCTTCAGCAGATTCTTCAGTAGGAATGACATCCTCAGTAGCCTTGAACTTGATAGTTTCTTCAGGTGCCGGTTCATCTATCACAGAAGGTAGGTGCTCTATTTGCAAGCCATTAGTTTCATCGAACCGCACATCTACAGTTTCAACAACCTTGTGAAGAACGTTGTTGAAGACTTTGTAGGTGTGCGAGTCCTTTCCGTAACCAAGCATAAAACATTCATGTGCTTTCGGTGCAAATTTTGAGTTGTGATGAGGATCTCAAATCCAACATTTAGCACCGAAGACTTTGAAATAACTTACATTGGGTTTCTTATCAGTGAGGAGTTCATAGGCAGTCTTCTTGAAGAATTTGTGAAGATATACTCTGTTGATGATGTGGCATGCAGTATCAATTGCCTCAATCCAGAAATGACGAGGCGTTTTGTATTCATCAAGCATAGTGCGAGCCATCTCAGCAAGAGTCCTGTTCTTGCGCTCCACAACGCAGTTCTGCTGAGGAGTATAAAGAGAAGATAACTGATGAGTAATACCAAGTTCATCAAGATAGTTATCAAGACCAGAATTCTTGAACTCAGTTCCATTATCACTTCTGATGTGCTTGATCTTCACACCAAAGTTGGTTGAAGCCCTCGAGGAAAATCATTTGAAGACTTCCTGCACTTCATGTTTGTAAGTAACAATGTGTACCCATGTGTATCGAGAGTAATCATCAACAATAACAAAGCCATATTGAGATGCCTCATTTGAGACTGCAGAATAATGGTTAGGACCGAAGATATCCATGTGAAGCAATTCAAATGGACGAGTGGTGGACATGATAGTCTTCGCTGGATGCTTGGCCTTGGTCATCTTTCTAGCTTCACAGGCTCCGCATAAGTGCTCCTTGAGGAATTTGACATTCTCAATGCCAATGACATGCTTCTTCTTCTCAAGCATGTGCAAATTCCTCATGCCTGCATGACCAAGTCGTCGATGCCAGAGCCAGCCTTCTGAAGCTTTTGCAAGTAGGCACACGGCTAGTTGTGGTCCTGTAGAGAAATCAACAATATACAAGTCTCCTCTGTTGGAAATATGCCCTAGAGGCAATAATAAAATGGTTATTATTATATTTCCTTGTTCATGATAATTGTCTGTTGTTCATGCTATAAATGTGTTATCCAGAAATCGTAATACATGTGTGAATACATAGACCACAACACGTCCCTAGTGAGCCTCTAGTTAACTAGCTCGTTGATCAAAAGATAGTCATGGTTTCCTGACTATGGACATTAGATGTCATTGATAACGGGATCACATCATTAGGAGAATGATGTGATGGACAAGACCCAATCCTAAGCATAGCTCAAAGATCGTGTAGTTCGTTTGCTAGAGCTTTTTCGAATGTCAAGTATCATTTCCCTAGACCATGAGATTGTGCAACTCCCGGATACCGTAGGAGTGCTTTGGGTGTGCCAAACATCACAACGTAACTGGGTGACTATAAAGGTGCACTACGGGTACCTCCGAAAGTGTCTGTTGGGTTGGCACGAATCGAGACTGGGATTTGTCACTCCGTATGATGGAGAGGTATCTTTGGGCCCACTCGGTAATGCATCATCATAATGAGCTCAATGTGACCAAGTGGTTGATCATGGGATCATGCATTACGGTACGAGTAAAGTGACTTGCCGGTAATGAGATGGAACAAGGTATTGGGATACCGACGATCGAGTCTCGGACAAGTAACGTACCGATTGACAAAGGGAATTGTATACGGGATTGATTGAATCCTCGACATCGTGGTTCATCCGATGAGATCATCGAGGAGCATGTGGGAGCCAACATGGGTATCCAGATCCCGCTATTGGTTATTGACCGGAGAGTCGTCTCGGTCATGTCTGCGTGTCTCCCGAACCCGTAGGGTCTACACACTTAAGGTTCGGTGACGCTAGGGTTGTTGAGATATTAGTGTGCGGTAACCCAAAAGTTGTTCGGAGTCCTGGATGAGATCCCGGATGTCACGAGGAGTTCCGAAATGGTCCGGAGGTGAAGAATTATATATAGGAAGTCCAGTTTCGGCCATCGGGAAAGTTTCGGGGGTCACCGGTATTGTACCGGGACCACCGGAAGGGTCCCGGGGGTCCACCGGGTGGGGCCACCTATCTCGGAGGGCCCCATGGGCTGAAGGGGGAGGGTAACCAGCCCCTGGTGTGCTGGTGCGCCCCCCATGGGCCTCCCCCTGCGCCTAGGGTTGGAAACCCTAGGGTGGGGGGGCGCCCCACTTGGCTTGGGGGGCAAGCCACCCCCCTTGGCCGCCGCCCCCCTTGGAGATCCCATCTCCTAGGGCCGGCGCTCCCCCTAGGGGTCCTATATATAGTGGTGGGAGGGCAGCCACACCCTATCCCCTGGCGCCTCCCTCTCCCTCCCGTGAAACCTCTCTCTCTTGCTGAGCTTGGTGAAGCCCTGCCGAGATCGCCGTTGCTTCCACCACCACGCCGTCATGCTGCTGGATCTCCATCAACCTCTCCTTCCCCCTTGCTGGATCAAGTTGGAGGAGACGTCTTCCCAACCGTACGTGTGTTGAACGCGGAGGTGCCGTTCGTTCGGCGCTAGATCATCGGTGATTTGGATCACGATGAGTACAACTCCATCAACCCCGTTCTCTTGAACGCTTCCGCTCGCGATCTACAAGGGTATGTAGATGCACTCCCCACTCCCTCGTTGCTAGATGACTCCATAGATTGATCTTGGTGATGCATAGAAAATTTTAAAATTCTGCTACGTTCCACAACAGTGGCATCATGAGTAGAACACAAAGCAGTTGTGGGCGTCGATATTGTCAATTTACTTGCCGTTACAAGTCTTATCTTGATTCGGAGGCATCATGGGATGAAGCAGCCCGGACCGACCTTACACATACGCTTACGTGAGACTGGTTCCACCGACTGACATGCACTAGTTGCATAAGGTGGCTAGCGGGTGTCTGTCTCTCCCACTTTAGTCAGATCGGATTCGATGAAAAGGGTCCTTATGAAGGGTAAATAGAAATTGGCATATCATGTTGTGGTTTTGGTGTAGGTAAGAAACGTTCTTGCTAGAAACCTATAGCAGCCACGTAAAAACTTGCAACCACAATTACAGGACGTCTAACTTGTTTTTGCAGCATGCGTCGTGTGATGTGATATGGCCAAAAGGATGTGATGAATGATATATGTGATGTATGAGATTGATCATGTTCTTGTAATAAGACTCACGACTTGCATGTCGATGAGTATGACAACCGGCAGGAGCCATAGGAGTTGTCTTAATTTATTTATGACCTGTGTGTCAACATAAACGTCATGTAATTACTTTACTTTATTGCTAAAGCGTTAGCCATAGTAGTAGAAGTAATAGATGACGAGACAACTTCAAGAAGACACGATGATGGAGATCATGGTGTCATGCCGGTGACAACGATGATCATGGAGCCCCGAAGATGGAGATCAAAAGGAGCAAATGATATTGGCCATATCATGTCACTATTTGATTGCATGTGATGTTTATCATGTTTTACATCTTATTTGGTTAGAACGACGGTAGCTTAAATAATATGATCCCTCGTAATAATTTCAAGAAAGTGTTCCCCCTAACTGTGCAACATTGCGAAGGTTCGTTGTTTCGAAGCACCACGTGATGATCGGGTGTGATAGATTCTAACGTTCGAATACAACGGGTGTAAGCCAGATTTACACACGCAATACACTTAGGTTGACTTGACGAGCCTAGCATGTACATACATGGCCTCGGAACACGGAAGACCGAAAGGTCGAGCATGAGTCGTATAGAAGATACGATCAACATGAAGATGTTCACCGATGTTGACTAGTCCGTCTCACGTGATGATCGGACACGGCCTAGTTGACTCGGATCATGTTTCACTTAAATGACTAGAGGGATGTCTATCTGAGTGGGAGTTCATTGAATAATTTGATTAGATGAACTTAATTATCATGAACTTAGTCTAAAATCTTTACACTATGTCTTGTAGATCAAATGGCCCACGCTCATGTTGCCCTCAACTTCAACGCGTTCCTAGAGAAAACCAAGCTGAAAGATGATGGCAGCAACTATACAGACTGGGTCCGAAACCTGAGGATCATCCTCATAGCTGCCAAGAAAGATTATGTCCTAGAAGCACCGCTAGGTGACGCACCCATCCCAGAGAACCAAGAAGTTATGAACGCTTGGCAGTCACGTGCTGGTGATTACTCCCTCGTTCAGTGCGGCATGCTTTACAGCTTAGAACTGGGGCTCCAAAAGCATTTTGAGCAACACGGAGCATATGAGATGTTCGAAGAGCTGAAAATGGTTTTCCAAGCTCATGCCCGGGTCGAGAGATATGAAGTCTCCCACAAGTTCTTCAGTTGTAAGATGGAGGAAAATAGTTCTGTCAGTGAGCACATACTCAAAATGTCTGGGTTGCATAACCGCTTGACTCAGCTGGGAGTTAATCTCCTGGATGATGCGGTCATTGACAGAATTCTTCAGTCGCTTCCACCGAGCTACAAGAGCTTGGTGATGAACTTCAATATGCAGGGGATGGAAAAGACCATTCCTGAGGTATATTCAATGCTGAAATCAATGGAGGTGGAAATCAAAAAGGAACATCAAGTGTTGATGGTGAATAAAACCACTAAGTTCAAGAAAGGCAAGGGTAAAAAGAACTTCAAGAAGGATGGCAAGGGAGTTGCCGCGCCCGGTAAGCAAGCTGTCGGGAAGAAGCCAAAGAATGGACCCAAGCCCGAGACTGAGTGTTTTTATTGCAAGGGAAGTGGTCACTGGAAGCGGAACTGCCCCAAATACTTAGCGGACAAGAAGGCTGGCAACACTAAAGGTATATGTGATATACATGTTATTGATGTGTATCTTACCAGTACTCGTAGTAGCTCCTGGGTATTTGATACCGGTGCGGTTGCTCACATTTGTAACTCAAAGCAGGACCTGCGGAATAAGTGGAGACTGGCGAAGGACGAGGTGACGATGCGCGTCGGGAATTGTTCCAAGGTCGATGTGATTGCCGTCGGCACGCTACCTCTACATTTACCTACGGGATTAGTTTTAAACCTCAATAATTGTTATTTAGTGCCAGCTTTGAGCATGAACATTGTATCAGGATCTCGTTTAATTCGAGATGGCTACTCATTTAAATCCAAGAATAATGGTTGTTCTATTTATATGAGAGATATGTTTTATGGTCATGCTCCGCTGGTGAATGGTTTATTCTTAATGAATCCCGAGCGTAATGTTACACATATTCATAGTGTGAATACCAAAAGATGTAAGGTTGATAATGATATTCCCACATACTTGTGGCACTGCCGCCTTGGTCACATAGGTGTCAAACGCATGAAGAAGCTCCATGCAGATGGACTTTTGGAGTCTCTTGATTACGAATCATTTGACACGTGCGAACCATGCCTCATGGGTAAAATGACCAAGACTCCGTTCTCAGGAACAATGGAGCGAGCAACCAAATTATTGGAAATCATACATACTGATGTGTGCGGTCCAATGAGTGTTGAGGCTCGCGGTGGCTATCATTATGTTCTCACCCTCACTGATGACTTGAGTAGATATGGGTATGTCTACTTGATGAAACACAAGTCTGAGACCTTTGAAAAGTTCAAGGAATTTCAGAGTGAGGTTGAGAATCAACGTGACAGAAAAATCAAGTTCTTGCGATCGGATCGTGGGGGAGAATACTTGAGTCATGAATTTGACACGCACTTAAGGAAATGTGGAATAGTTTCACAACTCACGCCGCCTGGAACACCTCAGCGTAATGGTGTGTCCGAACATCGTAATCGCACTCTATTAGATATGGTGTGATCTATGATGTCTCTTACCAATCTACCGCTGTCATTTTGGGGCTATGCTTTAGAGACTGCCGCATTCACTTTAAATAGGGCTCCGTCAAAATCCGTTGAGACGACACCGTATGAATTATGGTTTGGGAAGAAACCTAAGCTGTCGTTTCTAAAAGTTTGGGGATGTGATGCTTATGTCAAGAAACTTCAACCTGAAAAGCTCGAACCCAAATTGGAAAAATGCGTCTTCATAGGATACCCTAAATAAACTATTGGGTATACCTTCTACCTCAGATCCGAAGGCAAGATCTTTGTTGCCAAGAATGGATCCTTTCTAGAGAAAGAGTTTCTCTCGAAAGAAGTAAGTGGGAGGAAAGTAGAACTTGATGAAGTATTGCCTCTTGAACCGGAGAGTGGCGCAGCTCAAGAAAATGTTCCTGAGGTGCCTGCACCGACTAGAGAGGAAGTTAATGATGATGATGATCATGAAACTTCAGATCAAGTTGCTACTGAACTTCGTAGGTCCACAAGGACACATTCCGCACCAGAGTGGTATGGCAACCCTGTCTTGGAAATCATGTTGTTAGATAACGATGAACCTTTGAACTATGAAGAAGCGATGGTGGGCCCAGATTCCAACAAATGGCTGGAAGCCATGAAATCCGAGATAGGATCCATGTATGAAAACGAAGTATGGACTTTGACTGACTTGCCCGATGATCGGCGAGCCATAGAAAATAAATGGATCTTTAAGAAGAAGACAAACGCGGATGGTAATGTAACCATCTATAAAGCTCGGCTTGTCGCTAAGGGTTATCGACAAGTTCAAGGGGTTGACTACGATGAGACTTTCTCACCTGTAGCGAAGCTGAAGTCCGTCTGAATCATGTTAGCAATTGCCGCATTCTATGATTATGAGATATGGAAAATGGACGTCAAAACAGCATTCCTTAATGGTTTCCTTAAGGAAGAATTGTATATGATGCAGCCAGAAGGTTTTGTCGATCCTAAGAATGCTGACAAGGTGTGCAAGCTCCAACGCTCGATCTATGGGCTGGTGCAAGCATCTCGGAGTTGGAACATTCGTTTTGATGAGATGATCAAAGCGTTTGGGTTTACGCAGACTTATGGAGAAGCCTGCATTTACAAGAAAGTGAGTGGGAGCTCTGTAGCATTTCTCATATTGTATGTGGATGACATATTGTTGATGGGAAATGATATAGAATTCTTGGAAAGTATAAAGGCCTACTTGAACAAGTGTTTTTCAATGAAGGATCTTGGAGAAGCTTCTTACATATTAGGCATCAAGATCTATAGAGATAGATCGAGACGCCTCATTGGTCTTTCACAGAGTATGTACCTTGACAAGATATTGAAGAAGTTCAATATGGATCAGTCAAAGAAGGGGTTCTTGCCTGTGTTGCAAGGTATGAGATTGAGCACGGCTCAATGCTCGACCATGGCGGAAGATAGAGAAAAGATGAGTGTCGTCCCCTATGCCTCGGCCATAGGGTCTATCATGTATGCTATGATGTGTACCAGACCTGATGTAAACCTTGCCGTAAGTTTAGTAGGAAGGTACCAAAGTAATCCCGGCATGGAACACTAGACAGCGGTCAAGAATATCCTGAAGTACCTGAAGAGGACTAAGGATATGTTTCTCGTTTATGGAGGTGACGAAGAGCTCGTCGTAAAGGGTTACGTCGATGCTAGCTTCGACACAGATCTGGATGACTCTAAGTCACAAACCGGATACGTGTATATTTTGAATGGTGGGGCAGTAAGCTGGTGCAGTTGCAAGCAAAGCGTTGTGGCGGGATCTACATGTGAAGCGGAATACATTGCAGCCTCGGAAGCAACACAAGAAGCAATCTAGGTGAAGGATTTCATTACCGACCTAGGAGTCATACCCAATGCGTCGGGCCCGATGATTCTCTTCTGTGACAACACTGGAGCTATTGCCCTTGCCAAGGAGCCCAGGTTTCACAGGAAGACCAGGCATATCAAGCGTCGCTTCAACTCCACTCGTGAAAGTGTTCAAAATGGAGACATAGATATTTGTAAAGTACATACGGACCTGAATGTAGCAGATCCGTTGACTAAACCTCTCCCTAGAGCAAAACATGATCAACACCAGAACTCTATGGGTGTTCGATTCATCACAATGTAACTGGATTATTGACTCTAGTGCAAGTGGGAGACTGTTGGAAATATGCCCTAGAGGCAATAATAAAATGGTTATTATTATATTTCCTTGTTCATGATAATTGTATGTTGTTCATGCTATAAATGTGTTATCCAGAAATCGTAATACATGTGTGAATACATAGACCACAACACGTCCCTAGTGAGCCTCTAGTTAACTAGCTTGTTGATCAAAAGATAGTCATGGTTTCCTGACTATGGACATTGGATGTCATTGATAACGGGATCACATCATTAGGAGAATGATGTGATGGACAAGACCCAATCCTAAGCATAGCTCAAAGATCGTGTAGTTCGTTTGCTAGAGCTTTTCCGAATGTTAAGTATCATTTCCCTAGACCATGAGATTGTGCAACTCCCGGATACCGTAGGAGTGCTTTGGGTGTGCCAAACGTCACAACATAACTAGGTGACTATAAAGGTGCACTACAGGTACCTCCGAAAGTGTCTGTTGGGTTGGCACAAATCGAGACTGGAATTTGTCACTCCGTATGACGGAGAGGTATCTCTGGGCCCACTCAGTAATGCATCATCATAATGAGCTCAATGTGACCAAGTGGTTGATCACGGGATCATGCATTACGGTACGAGTAAAGTGACCTACCGGTAATGAGATTGAACGAGGTATTGGGATACCGACGATCGAGTCTCGGGCGAGTAACGTACTGATTGACATAGGGAATTGTATATGTGATTGATTGAATCCTCGACATCATGGTTCATCCGATGAGATCATCGAGGAGCATGTGGGAGCCAACATGGGTATCCAGATCCCGCTGTTGGTTATTGACCGGAGAGTCGTCTCGGCACTACTAGGAAAAGGGCTATAGATAGGATTGATACTAATGGCGCACCAGGGAAGAAGTGCGCCACTACTATATACTAATGGCGCACCTATTGGTGATGCGCCATTAGTGTGGAAGACACTAATGGCGCACCAGGAACAGGGTGCGCCACTAGTATTAATTCTTTTCCATTTTTCCATACATACTAATGGCGCATCAGGACGACAATGCGCCATTACTAGTTCTAACTAGTAATGGCGCACTAGGCAGAGAATGCGCCATTACTGTAATTTTTTTCTTATTCTTTTTTTTGCAAAACTACTAATGGCGCACCGTTTCACAGTGCGCCATTACTAGTTTAAACTAGTAATGGCGCACTGTTACACGGTGCGCCATTAGTATATATATTTATATTTTTTTTCTTTTTTGCAAAACTTCTAATGGCGCACCACCTGCAGGTGTGCCATTAGTAACCAGGGTTACTAATGGCGCATTTCCTTGTGGTGCGCCATTAGTAACCTGGGACCCCAACAAGATATTTTGGACAGCCCCACACCTACCCACTCACTTTCCCCACTTCCATTCCCTCCACCTCCTTCTCCAAGCTTTCGGCTGCCTCCTCCTCCTCACCTCATTTCCACCATAGATTCATCAAAATTAAGTGGTGAAATTACCTTTTTTGATAGGTAAGTAAGGGGAAAGCTATCTTCATGATGTAGATCTACTTTATTCTCCCTAGCTCGCTCCAACAACGTGCACATGCACTTTTTGTGGCCTAGCTAGATCTATGTATGTTTGTGGTGTTGCATGTGTTTGTGGTGTTGCATATATGTTTGTGTTTGAAGGTACCGGTATTTGAAATGCGATAGTTGCCAATATTTTGCCGGAATGTTTTGATTCATTTCCGTTTCGGCGAAAATTTTGGCACTATGCATTCTTTTTGGTCCTATTTTTAGGGAAGGTCATGCCAAATTTTTTCTTAGTTCTAAAATATCATTTTGCTCTACCCCGCAGGCGACCATGGTCCGCACGATGACTAAAGGCATCGTGAATAGGTTTTTGAGCTCCGCGAAGGCCGAGATGCTTCAAAAGAACGAGACGGAGATAAGATGTCCGTGTCGAAGATGCAAGCTGAAGAGCCTTATTGCGGACCCGGATTCCGGGCAGGTGCGGGACCACCTGCTCTTGCGTGGTTTCATGGATGGCTATCGGTGGCAAGGTGATGAAGATGACTATGAAGTCGTCCATGGCCGGGGCCGGGCAAGAAATGAGGAAGGGCAACAAGACAAGTACCACCGCGGCGAGGGCGGGCGAGAAGACGAAGAATCTCCAGGACATGATCACGACGGTGATGCTGTACATAGTCATCATGTAGAAGATGTCGTACATGATGATGATGAAGATCAAGACGAAGGGCATGATCATGAAGATGAAGATGCCGGAGTAGACGACGATGGAGGCTGGGTGCAGGACCCTCATATTCAAGAGATGCTTCTCAAGCAGACGGATAACGCAAGAGCTGCCGCCCGAGAGAAAGCCAAGCTGGATCAACTGGAGATAGACACGGTTACTCCATTGTATGAAGGATGCAGGCCCGAGGATACCCGCCTGAAAGTAACGCTCATGGCTCTAGAGATGAAGGTAAAACACAAAATGACCGATGCATGCTTCGACGAGAACATGTCATTCTGGCACGAACGTCTTCCCAAGGGGAACAAGTGCCCGACCAGTTTCGAGGAGGCGAAGAAAATCGTGTGTCCTCTGGATTTACCACACGTGAAATACCATGTGTGCATGAACAATTGTATCATTTATCAGGACGAGCACGCGGAGTCTACCATATGTCCGGTGTGCGGCATCACTCGATACAAGAAGAGGAAGAAAGCTCCTCGAAAATCGGTGTGGTACTTTCCGATCACTCCTCGTCTGTAGCGGTATTTCGCGGACCCTAAGGTAGCAAAGCTCCTGCGTTGGCACGCGGATAGGGAGGAGAAGAAGCAGGAAGATGACGGAAATGATCTGGAGATAAATAAAAAAGACAAGATGCTGAGTCACCCTAAGGATGCGAGCCAGTGGCAAGCGTTGAACTCCGAATACCCAGAATTTGGGAAGGATCCAAGGAACATGGTGCTGGGCGCGAGCACCGGTGGAGTCAATCTGTTTGGCAGCCAGAGAAGCACACATAGCACCTGGCCTGTGTTTGTGTGGATGTACAACCTTCCCCCCTGGTTGTGCATGAAGAGGAAGTACATTCACATGAGTATGCTAATTGGAGGGCCGAAACAACCAGGGAACGACATCAATCTGTATCTGGGGCTGCTGCAGGAGGAGCTAGACACGCTGTGGAAAATGCCAGCCAATACGTGGGACGCCGCAGAGAAAGAATATTTCCCTATGAGAGCCGCACTGCTCACGACGATGCACGACTATCTCGGTTACGGATATCTCGCGGGGCAGGTAGTCCACGGATTTTCTGGATGCGTAAGGTGCATGGATGACACAACGTATCGCCAGCTAGATAGAGATCCCGGGTCTTCGAAAACCATGTTCATGGGACATCGAAGGTGGCTTCGCAACGATGACCCGTGGAGGAAACGCAAGGATCTGCTCGATGGTGAAACCGAACCCCAAAAACGCCCGTGTACGAGGAGCGGCAAGGAAATACACGAGCTGTTGAAAAATTGGAAAGACTGCCCACTGCCGGGAAAGAAGCAAAAGGCGCCAGAGCCGGGAAAGAAGCAAAAGGCGCCAGAGTCGCTGCTGAAGGTATGGAAAACGAGGTCTGTTTCTGGGACTTGCCGTACTGGAAGATCCACCGTGTGCCTCACAGCCTTGATGTCATGCATATCACGAAGAACGTCTGCGAGAGTCTGCTTGGTACCCTGCTCAACATGCCAGAGAGGACCAAAGATGGGCCGAAAGCAAGGGCAACTTGAAATCAATGGGCATCAGGCAGGAGCTTCACGCTAATGATGATGATGATGATGATGAGGCGAAGCAGGACACAAAAAGTCGTCACAAAGGCAAAAAGGCCAAGAAGACCGGAAATGACTACCCTCCCGCGTGCTTCACTCTAAGTCAGGAGAAGATCGAGCAGTTTTTCACCTGCCTCCTAGGAGTAAAACTTCCTTACGGTTACGCGGGGAAGATAAGCAAATACCTAGACCCAGCGAAGCAGAAGTTCAGCGGGATGAAGTCTCACGACTGTCACGTGCTAATGACGCAGATACTTCCAGTTGCAATCTGTGGGATCATGGACGCGCACGTCCGTGAAACGCTATTTGGCCTATGCAACTTTTTCGACGTCATCTCTCGGAAGTCGATTGGCGTGAGGCAACTCAGAAGGCTACAGGAAGAGATCGTGGTGATACTATGCGAGCTTGAGATGTACTTCCCGCCCGCATTCTTCGACGTTCTGGTGCATCTGCTGGTCCATATCATGGAGGATATCATCCAACTCGGGCCGGCGTTCCTGCACAGCATGATGCCGTTCGAAAGGATGAATGGTGTCATCAAAGGATACGTTCACAACATGTCATGTCCAGAGGGAAGTATAGCCAGGGGCTTTCTGACCGAAGAGTGCATCTCCTACTGCACGAATTATCTAGGCATCGAGAACCCCGTTGGTCTGCCCGTCAACAGGCACCTCGGCAGGCTCACTGGATGGGGTCACCGTGAGGGTCGCCGCGAAATGCATGTCGACTTCGAGGGTCGACTCGCCGACTTTGAAAGAGCAAACCTAGTCGCGCTACAACACATAGACGTGGTCGATCCTTGGGTGGTAGAGCACAAAACCTCTATTGAGAAGACGTACAATGACCGAGGCCAACAGAGGACGAACGGAGATATACTCAAAGAGCACAACTCATGTTTCACGCGTTGGTTCAAGCAGAAGCTTCTGTCGTACCCTTTACATGAGGATTCTTCCGCGGAAGAACAACTCATATTCGCCTTGTCACAGGGCGCCGAGCACAACCTGATGACCTATGAGGCGTACGATATCAACGGCTACACATTCTACACCGAGGACAAGGACATGAAGAGCGATAGTTATCAGAACTCCGGGGTAACGATGGAATCCTACACCGGTAATGACAAGGACATATACTACGGAAGGATCGAGGAGATCTGGGAGCTGAGCTACGTTGGAGAGAAGGTCCCGATGTTCCGTGTTAGATGGGCCAAGAGCGTCCTAAAAGAAGACCGGTATTTCACCATCATGGTTATACCCGAAGCCAAATCCAAGACCGCGGGCGCAAACGTCACCGCGAAAAATGAGCCATGGGTACTGGCTTCACAAGTGGACCAATGCTTCTTCATTACCGATCCGTCAAAGCCCAGTCGTGTTGTCGTGAGGAGAGGCAAAAGGAAGATCATCGGAATGGATGGAGTAGCCAATGAGCAAGACTTCGACAAGTACGGCGACCCGAAGATCGAACATGACGACGACGATGAAGTAGCAGCATACACCACAAGAAGAAGCAGGACCACCCTACCTAAAGGACGTCCGTTCCACAGAAGAACTCCATTTGCGAAAAAGAAGGGCAAGAAGATTGTGAACAGATAGCTAGCTAAGATCGATTGTATTTAAATTGTAGCCTTCATTTCTTGATTGTATTTCATGGGCACTTTTTGATATCATGAATATTTTTAAATTTCAGGGCACTTTTTGAATTCATGAGGACACTTGATCTCGATCCCCCTCCATCTCGATCTCGATTCCCCCTCCATCTCGATCTCGATCCCACCCGCACCCTCTCCCGCTAGCTAGCTCCACCGCCGCCGACGACCCACCGCAACCCTCCCCCGCTCCGCCGCCGCCGACGAGCACCCGGCCCCCCGCACCCCTGGGGGCTATTACTGTTTTTATAAAAAAATATTACTGTTATGATTTAAACAAGTTTGAACATATTTAAACACAAATAAATATCAAACAGGATTTAAAATGCATAAAAAAATATTGGGGAGCCTGTGAATCGAACCCAGGACCTCCTGGTGTGTGTGTTGCGTATTGACCAGTCGGGCTAGTGGGCAGGGTCTGTTGTAGATAGGGTTAGGTTGTATATAACCTGACAAGTCGGGCTAGATTAAATTACTTATGGCGCACCCCTCGGTGGTGCGCCATTGCTATGGATGTACTTATGGCGCACCCCTGGGTGGTGCGCCATTGCTAAGCCTCCCCCACACTAAAATCCCCAATCTCCATTTCTCTCTAATCCCTCCCCTGCCTCGTCTCACCCGCGCCTGACCACCACCGCCCACCACTTCCCCCGTGCTCGCCGTCCCCGGCCGTGCTCGCTTCCCCCGCCGCACCCGACCACCTCCCTCACCGTCCCCCCTCCGCCCACGCCCGCGCCCTCGCCGTCCCCCTCCCCCCGCGGCCCCGCCTGCGTCAACCTCCCTCCCGAGCGCGACAGCTAGGGTTCCTAGCCGCCGCCACCGCTGCCGGCCCCGGCCCGCTCCAACGACCCCCGCGCCCGCTCCGACGACCCCCGCACCCGCTCCACACCCGCTCCGGCTCCCCTCGCAGCCATCCCCAAGGTGAGCTATCTGGGCTAGCTAGGGTTCACCGCAAGCAAAGAAAGAGAGGAAGAAATCCCCCCGTCCCCCACCCCTTTGCTGAATGTCGATGGAATCAAATTTGCCGCCCCGCAGGTGAAGGAGGACGGTGCTTTCCTGCCGTGGCTGTGGAGCAAGGCCGGGTCCGCCATCTCGTCGGCGCTGCGCATTGGGACCTCGCCGCTGGGAAGGTCTGTTCTTGGCTACCGTCGATTTGCTACATAGAGCAGAGCAGAGCAGAGCAGTAACAGTGTCCTTGTTCGCGTTGCAGCCGATCCAGGAGGGGGACTGCACCGGATCCGCCATCGCCGAGGAGCCGCACAGCACCGGATCCACCTCGTCCTCTTCCTCGGGTCGCCGTCGTCTTCCTCAACTCCGGCCACCTCAACTCCGGTCTCCGCTCCACCTCTGCTCCGTGGTTCAGTACACTAATCCTATTGTCTTTGACTACTTGATTTAACTTGTTGTACTTCCCACTACAAGTTGATTTACTGAATATGCTACTCTAGTTCCCGGAGCTGGGTTTCTATTTGTGTGTTTGGCATACAGTTTCTAGTTTGTGCATCACTATAAGAGGAGTGCATTTTTCTAGGTTCTCTCACAATCTCCATATGTTAGTTTGTTATCTTTTATACTTACAGTACAACAGGTTAACAGTTTGAAAGCTAGACAGTGAGGCTTTCTAGTGTATGGTCCTAACACACAACAATTTTATTAGTTGAGGTTCACACTAGACAAACTTGTGCCAACTAAGAAAAAATAGAGTTCTACATTAACTTGTCTGCCAGCTGGAGCAAGAAGCCTGAACTAGTTTTCCTTAGCTATCGCCTCATTTAGAAAATATTGGACAAGATCCCAAGAGACTTGGAGATATGTACAAGATCAGTAAGATAATAGCTTGCTGTTTAAGCATCGTTGCAGTCAAACTCTAGAATATTTACAACGAAAATGACCAAAGGTATGGCCAGTGCCATCAGGAAATCACAGGTGAACCAATGCATCATAGTGAACCAGTGCCATTTAGAGTTATCATAAATATATTTCCAAGGTTTTTTTTCATTTCACTATAGAGTCTTTGCTTCTGGAGTCAATGCACATTCATCAGTCATAAGAGATAAATACTAGTAAGTCAAGGGCACCAGAATTTGATCATGCCTCTTTTGAGAAGTATGTCTATTGATTCAAAATTGCCATGGCAAAAATATGTTTCAGAAAATGACATAGACTATAGTTTCCTGGCATGATCCATAGAATAAAAATGTAGAATAAAAAATGCCATGATCCATACACTATAATTTTTTGTTGGGTGACATATTATATCTGGAATGGAAGCTCACATAAGTTGAGCTAATTTTTGTCCATATGAAAGCAGAGGACCATATGGTCTGTGGCTGGGTTTTGTCTCCAACCATTGTGTCGTGATGATTTTGCAGGTACCCCGAGAGGCCCTTGAGTTTGCCGGAATGTCGATTAACTTCCGTTCCAGCAAATTCGGGTACTCCATATGTCCTATTTTCAGCAAAGGTCATGCTGAAATTTTCCGTGAATTTTAGCATGACTTTGCTAAAAATTGGACATATGAGGTACTTGCTACTAATGCATGGGCCGGGGTATCTTAGTACTTAGTTAAGTAGGATCAACTGCCCCTTTATTCTTGCTGCATTAAACCATAGGTGGCAATAGAGCCAAGTGATTAGTACCAAGTGATTAGGCCCAACCTAGGGTGCCTCGGCATCGATAAACCCTAAATGATGAAAACTTAACTTGGCTGCCCCGGATGCCTCGGTGTCGATGAGAACCTAAATGATGTACGCTTAGGCTTTTAGGGTGCCTCGGCGTCGACAAACCCTAAATGATGAAAGCTTAGGCTTTTAGGGTGCCTCGGTGTCGACAAACCCTAAATGATGAGACCATGATCTTGTTCCTTGACAATAACCAACTTTTTGACCAAACTTTTTTCCTATTTAGAGCGAAACATGGCCCACAACGATGAGGTCGGTGGTTCGGGCGGCAAGAAATTCTGGGAGCTGTCCCAGGAGATGGAGGAACAACCTCACCGCTATGAGGACGCCGCGGAAGACACCGATCTTGATTACACAACCCCTAGTGGCGTCGGGGATGACACCACTGATGGTGCCGCCGAGGATGCCACCACTAATGATGGCGGCGCACACACAGATGGTAGCCAACCGAAGAAGCAAAGGAAGGACCGGCGCCCGAATGCGCTCCGCACCCTCAAGGAGGAATTCACTCAAGTGGACTCCGACGGGAATCCAACGAAGCCCAAACATATAGTCAAGGGGTACTCACTTCAGCTCGGGTGCATTCTCCGGAGAACCGTCTCGATCAACACCGAGAACATTAGGCATAAGGACCGAGGGAATTTGCGCAACCTCCTCTTCACGAAGCTGCACGAACGATACAAGTTCCCAGCCGAATTTGAAAACACACGCCTCTCAGGGAATAAAGTGAACAGTGCCGCCCTCATGAAGATGAGTACGGCCCTGTCTACTTGGAAAAGCGCAGTGAAGAGAATGATTGATAAAGGTGATAGTTATGAGAAGATCAAGGCGAAATATCCTTTGATGAGAGAAGATGAGTATAAGGAGTTCAAGATCAAGCGCGAGAGCAGTGCAACCTCCGAATCAAGTCAGTGGGGGAAAGAAATGCGGGAGTTGAACTTAGGGGAACACAAACTCGGTCCCGGCGGTTACAGAGTGGCGGAGCCTATATGGGACAAGAAGGACGCGAAGCATGCCAAGCAAGGCCTACCGCCCCACTTCAAGAAATACAGCGGTGACAAGCAAACCAGGAACTATGTCAGGGCCCGGTACAAGGAGGACCCGATAACAAAGGAGCTTACCACGGATCCGAAGACCAGGGCGCTTGAGCTTCTTCTGGTAAGGAATACACCAACGCGTAATTAGCTCCATATGGTTGCACTCTAATTAATCCCCAATATTTCTAAATGGTTCACGTTCCTTTCGCAGGAAACTGAAAGCAGTAGCGTGGGGTCGTCTAAGAGCTCCCCTTTCGACACCCCTTTAAATAGGGCGTTGAACGTAATGAAAAACAAGGATAAACTGACTAAGCCGACATCAGCTGGTCGTGTGGCCGGCAAAGGCTTGTCCACAAAATGGGGGTCATACTATACCGCTGGTGTGCGGAAGGAGAAAAAGACCAACTCGGAAAGCCAGACGCGCGAGGTTGAAGAACTCAAGGCACAAGTGGCATGGATTCTGGAGCTTGTCCAAGAGCAAGTGCAACAACAACTTGGAATGACGCTCAACGCCATGGTGCCTATGTTGATTCATGGGCTGACGACGTGGATTACGGGCGGCCAACAGGGGCCTCCCCCGATTCCCAGCTTCACGGCCAGCAACTCGCACAGCGCGCAGGCGGCGCCATTGGTGTCTCCGGCGGTGGCGCCATTGGTGTCTCCGACGGAGGCGGTATTCGTGTCTCCGGCGCCGGCACGGGCATTGGAGCTTAATGCACCCGGGTGTACGCCGGTCGGCACCTCGCCAGCAAGCGCCCCCTCCATCAGTTGCACACCCGCCGTTGGCGGTGCCTCGACAATAGCCGAGCTCGACGGCATCACAGTAACCAAGCCTCTCGGCCAATGACTTCATCTCCTTGCCTTTGACTGGGCATCCCTGACGCCCTGTACATGTTTTCGCAGGGCACCACCGACGTTCCTTGCACTCTTCTGCATTTCATGGGCGCCGAGTTGGTCGATGTCGCCAAGGGCAGAATCGTTCAACCGGACAACCCCATGTTCCACGGTAATCCGATGCCACCCACAATGTATAGGGTTGAAGTGGTTCGGGTGCTGCCAGGCTGCGACGAGCTGTTACCTCCGATTCGACCCGCTGGGGCCGACGAAGAAGATGAGATGACCCTCAGCACCTGCGTAAACTGGCCCCTGCTTTGGCCGAAGAGCTAGATTCGTTTGGGGGAGGGGGACACCACCCCACAGACAAGACCGCTAGTCGTGCCGGCGCCAAGCCATGGCAAGAACGCCGCAACGCTACCGGACCTGTCGGACATCCCTATGGCACAGGATCCGGACAGCCCTATGGCAAAGGATCCGGACGGCAACGACAACGACGATGGTACATTTACCAAAGTTGATAAGTACTTTGCCGAACATGGGTACGCTGACGAGTTCTGCGGGCCTCTTTCTCAAGAACCCAACCACGACGACCGCAATCTAGCTGGTACGGCGGAGAAATCCAATTGCAACAAGCGTCGTCTGGCGTTCAGTTCTCAGGACACGCCTCCAGCTCCCGCCTTCACCGAGCCTCAGATAGCTGAGGTGTGAAATATTATCAGCCCCAACACGCTCAAGAAGGCGGTCTGTGAGCAGAACTCGGTCCCATTACAGGAGATCAAGAAGAAGGGACGGAAACGAAAGACTAACAAGGGCGCCGGTGCGAGCCAGCCGGCACCGAGTTCGATCCGTGCTCAGGACGGGCCACCTTCACCTAAGGATATCTCGAGGAGAGTGCATGTGGCGGGTAGGGCGATGCTACCGCCAAATATGCTGAATGCTGCAACCGGTGCTATGCGGAGTCTGCACGACAGTGTTCTTTCTTTGGAGAAGTGGCGTCTCAGAGAGAAGGATGTGGCATACCCGGTTTTCGTGGCCAAGGTGCCAGAGGGCAAGGGCTTTGTGGATGGCGACATCGGGGGTACGATCGTCCTGTGGTTTGATGACATCTTTGCTATGTTTAACCTTCATCCGCTGCACTACACCTTCGTTCGGCTGTTTTCGCTGAGTATGGAGATGCGGATCATTAGAGACAAGACCCCGGACATCGTGATGGTCGACCCCTTCTACATGCGTGCCAAGCACTTGAGCAGCGCTGGGGACCGCCAAGTTGCGAGTTCACACCTCGAAGGCGTCATTCTGGCAAACCCAGATAAGGATAACTTCCTTGTGGCTTACTTTCCCGAGTAAGTCATCCCTTAACCGCCCCGTAACATATGATTTCTTAGATTTCGATCGTTCTTTTTTTTCTAACATTCCGTGTTCTGTGCAGTGACACACAATGCACACTCATCCTCTTAAGCCCGAAATATTCCATGGCCACGTATTTAGACCCGAACCGTAACTCCAAGATAGACTACACAAATGTCAAGAAAGTTCTTGATGATGTTCTCCCCGCCTACGCCAAATCTGGAGGCACCTTCACCAGGGCAGTTCATAAGTACGGCAAGCACATGTTCTCACACAATACGAAGTTCTGCTGCGTCAAGCAGCCGCCTGGCGGTCAGAAGGATGCCTACTACGCCCTCCATCACATGCGGGCGATCGTAAGGGACCATCATCAACTTCTGCTACCAGATAATCTCAAAGATTGGGCCGCGAGCTTGTCGGCAGTCCAGGATGCGGACCTCAGACAAGAATTCTTTCGCATCCAGTCGGGGTTTGCGGACATCATCCATCAAGATGTCCTTCATACCTCGGGGCAGTTCTTCCTCAGATATCAACCGTCCAACAGTGAGATAGATGAAATGCTACAAATGCAGGGTGACAACGACCGCGATTTCAGGACCATCACGATAGACGGCGGCTTCATCCACGTTCCTGTCCGATGAGTCGAGTCGAAAGTAGTGAAGTGTAGTTCTGAAACATTGATTGGCTCATGTTGTAATTATACTTTAATGAATTCGTATGTCTCTTTGGTTTGGACAGTCGTTCAACTTAGATGTAATCGATGCTATTTATTAGTAGGACCATGAATCATGCTATTAATGTCTTGCTTTTCTCTTCCGATCCTTTTGTTGCATACTTACATATTGCTTATGTATTGTCTGTTGTTTGGCTTGTGCATAGAGATGCCGTCGTATGTCGTGTACAAGGGTAAGGTTCCCGGAGTCTACGACGACTGAGAGGAGTGTCAGAGACAGGTTCACCATTTCAACGGTAATAGTTACAAAGGGTACACCACTAGGGAGGAGGCCGAATCTAGATACGCCCGCTATCTAGCGGGAGAGAGGAGGGAGCATTGGAGGAACCGGATGAAGACCAGTTTGATCGCGATGATGCTCATCGTGATGACCACAGCTCTCTTCTATGTGATGGTAGTTTAGATGATCGACATTGACTTGTAATGTGAAGACAAACTCGATACTCGCGGTCTTGAGACTTGTAATGTTTTATCTTTGTTCGGTCTTTTGAATTCGGAGACTAATATGATGAATTGTATTCGGAGACTAATATTCTATTGTATTCGATGAATCTGATGTTGCTGTGTGCTGCTGTCTATATTCTGTCTAATAATATATTTTATATTATGTCTAATAATGTCACATCCCTAGCTTCTGGCATTGCTCTAGGCTAGCTTCATGTGTGCATCATGTCTATATTTTTGAAACTTGAATTGAGGAATATTGGAAGCCTCAAAACCCTAAATAAAAGAGGGGCAAAAACCCCTAAAATCTCATTCATTGTTCCAAAATGCTCCTCTTAGATGTTTAATATTTTTGGCAAGGGTTTTGATCCAAACCAAAAATAATGAACATTTTAAAAGGATTTATTTTTGGGACTTTGAATTTAAATCATTAGCTATTTGAATTTGAATTATATTCATATAATTAGAATATAATTTCAAATACCCCTAAAATATTTTATGAGCTTTTGGAAAAGTCCATCTAGCAATATAAAAATATTCAGAGGAGCTTTGACATTGTTTGAATTATTATTTTTAATTCAAACAGTGGCAAAAGAATTAATTAAAAGAAAAACAGAACAGAAAAAAAAAAGAGAAGAAGTACCTGGCCTCACCATGCAGCCCAGCCGGCCCAGCTCCCCCACCAGCGCGGCCCAGCCCACCTTCCCCCCCCCTTGTCCTCTTCTTCCTCTGCCAGAAGGCAGAGGCGAGGCGTGGCGCGCGCCCGAGCGCCCCGGCCACCTCCTGCTTCGCGCTGGAGGCCGCCCTTCGTCCTAATTCGCGCCACGACGACGCCCCGTGTCCCCTCTCTCCTTTCCCTCACTCGCTGCATCCCCTCTCCCTCTTCTGTCTCTCTCCCTCGCTCATCCCCGGATGCACCGAGACCGCCGACGAGCGCCACCGGAGCCACCAGCATCCCCACGCCCAGCCAGTTAGGCCACGAGCTCCGCCTTGGATCCGGGAAGCTCTACCACGACGCACGCGACGCCGGGTGCCCTGAAGCCACGCCATCACCGCCATCTTCATCGCCACGGCCGGCGATCGCCGCCGTTCGATTCGCAGCACCGAAGACGTCCCCGAGCTCGCCGAGGCCACCACTGCACCCGCTGTGAGCTCCTGTGTTGATTTCCCCTCTTCCCGTGCCCCACCTCCCTCTCTAGCTAGCCCCACCACTTGCCCGAGAATCTCTCGCCGCCGGCCATGGCGTGGCCGTGGCCACAGCCACCCCAGCTCGTATCCGAGGCCACGGTCGTGCTCATCGTGATCTCGGGAGTCCGTAGCACGCCCCAGCCTCTCCTGCCGTGCTCCCTAACCCCGACCCCAGGATTGCCCGAGCTGCTGCCGCCGCCAAACCTCGTCGCCGACCACTTTTCCGGCCACCCCAGCACCTGTCACCGCCACCACTAGATGCGCGCCACTGCGCGCGTTCGAATGCAACAAACCGCGGCCGAAACGATGCCATGTGGCTCGTTTCCGAGCCCTCCGCCGCGTCTGGACTCGCCGGCGGCTAAACGCCGGCGACCGCTGACCCGATGACCGGCGTGGGTTGACCCACTGCCAGGTTTGACCCCCCCCCTCTCTCTCACTGACCTGCGGGCCCGCCCGGCTAATTAGGCTAGGATTAATGTTAACTAAATATTAGTTAGTTTATTAGACACTGACATGTGGGCCCTAGTGCCCTAATCCTTAATTAAACTAAAATAAACCCCCCCCCCTGACGCTGACCAGTGGGCCCAACCCCCCCCCTAATCTTTTAATTAAACTAAATAAACCCCTGTTAACCCCCTGTCACTGACCAGTGGGCCCCACTGGTCAGGTTTGACCCGGACCAGCCCCTGTTGACTATGCTGAGGTCAGCATGACCTAGTGCTGACGCAATAATTCCTTTCTGGAATTTAAATAAATCTAAATGATTTATAATTTCAGAAAATGCCTAAAACTTCTAAAATTCATAGAAAATTAACCGTAACTCCAAATTAAATAAATTATATATGAAAAATTATCAGAAAAATTCAAGGAATCCATCTGTACCATTTTCATGCATGTTAGAACAACTTATCACTACTGTTTAGGGCAAATGAAGTAAATGGCATTTGAATAATCACATATGGAGTTTGAATTTGAATCTTGTATTCAAACCAACTTCATTTAATCTGTTGCTAGTTGCATTAGCCCAAAACACATTCATTTTGCCATGTCATGATCATGCATCATATTGTGCATTGCATTGATTGTGTTCCTTCTGTGTTGCCGGTATTTGTCCCCTCTCGATAGACGTGATACCGATGATGTGATCGTTGACACTGATGAAGACTCAATGTTATCTTCAGAAGTGCCAGGCAAGCAAAACCCCCTTGTTCATTCCGATACAATCCTACTCTCTCGCTCCTGCTCTCTTTTACTGCATTAGGACAACACCGATTCATCTGTTACTTGCTGCGGTAGCTGAACCCCTTTATCCTCTGCATGACCTGTCATTGCCACAGTAAATAGATGAAACCCACTAGCATGAGTAGGAGTTGTTTGAGCCCTGTTGTGCCTACTCATTCATGTTTGTTTGTCATGCCTGCTACTGCTTAGAGTTGAGTCAGGTCTGATTCATCGGGGATGAATCAGAGGTGTGTGAGCATGTCCTACTGTGTGTGAGCTAAGTGTGTGAATACGATTTGGTAAAGGTAGCGGTGAGAGGCCATGTAGGAGTACATGGTGGGTTGTCTCATTGAAGCCGTCCTTAGGAACTGAGTTCTGTGTTTGTGATCCATGATTCAGCTACTACCATACATTGGGCCCTGAAATATGACCCCGCTCGACTTCTTATTCACCCTCGTCCTCTGTCCAGGAGTTGCAAGTAGTTTCTGGTGTTTGTAGTATGCTGGAGGCCGTGGGCAGCGCTGACCGTAGGGGTGGGCTGTGATGCGGTAGGCACGTGGCCGGGTAAACCGGGCGCCCGTTTGGCGTCACGGAACCCCGTTCACATCGTTTGGGGCTGTGAGCGAAACTCCGGCCGGATCTCCTCATGGATGGAACCCGAATAGGCGATAAACCTGGACTAGAGACTTGAGTGTTTAGGTAGGTCGTGGTCTACACCCACGTCGGCTTTCGCTTGAAGTCTGCCGAGCACATGTCGTGTGCAGACGCTAAGTGGTGGAAACATGTATGAAGAAGTACACCCCTGCAGGGTTAACATCATCTATTCGAATAGCCGTGTCCACGGAAAAGGACTTCTGGGTTGCTTATATCAGTTCATAGACAAGTGAAAATGGATACTCTAAAATACGCAAGATAAGCGTGAGTGCTATGGATGGCGTTCTCGTAGGGAGACGGGAGCGGTTCCATAGTGGTGTATTGGTTGGTGAATATGTGGACTCGTGTGCGCCACCTCAAAAGAGTCGCTTGCAGTCGTAGTTTAGGATAGCCACCGAGTCAAAGCTGGCTTGCTGCAGTTAAACCCCACCATCCCCTTGTTGAAAATGATGCATATGTAGTTAGTTCTGATGTAAGTCTTGCTGGGTACATTTGTACTCACGTTTGCCTATTTTATGTTTTTGCAGAGAGACTTCAGTCTCACTAGTAGTTCCACGTGGACTTCGACGTTTAGCTTGATACCTCAGCTACGATCTTGTGCCCTCGGCAGGATCTGATAGATAGTCAGGCTTCTCAGCCTTTTTCATTTATAGATGTCTGTACTCAGACATGATAGCTTCCGCTTGTGCTTTGACTTGTATGCTCTGAGTGTTGGGTCATGAGACCCATGTTTGTAATATCTCGCTCCTCGGAGCCTATTGAATAAATTACTTGAGTCGTAGAGTCATGTTGTGATGCCATGTTGTATTTGCACATATCGAGCATATTGTGTGTATGTTATTGAAATGCTTGGTATGTGTGGGATCTGACCATCTAGTTGTTTATCTTTAGTAGCCTCTCTTACGGGGAAATGTCTCCTAGTGTTTCCACTGAGCCATGGTAGCTTGCTACTGCTCCGGAACACTTAGGCTGGCCGGCATGTGTCCTTCTTCGTTCCTGTGTCTGTCCCTTCGGGGAAATGTCACGCGTGAATACCGGAGTCCTGTTAGCCCGCTACAGCCCGGTTCACCGGAGTCCTGCTAGCCCAGTGCTACAGCCTGGATTCACTCGCTGATGACCGACACGTTCGATGCTGGGTCATGGATGCCTGTCCCTGTAAGTCTGTGCCGCTTTGGGTTTACGACTAGCCATGTCAGCCCGGGCTCCTTATCATATGGATGCTAGCGACACTGTCATATACGTGTGCCAAAAGGCGCAAACGGTCCCGGGCAAAGGTAAGGCGACACCCGTGGGAATACCGTGCGTGAGGCCGCAAAGTGATATGAGGTGTTACATGCTAGATCGATGTGGCATTGAGTCGGGGTCCTGACAGCGTTGGTATCAGAGCTTGACTGCCTGTAGGATTACCAAGCCAAACTGGTCGAAGTTGAGTCTAGAAATTCTTAGTTATATAAGGGAATTGATTGTGGGATGGAACGTAAGGCTCTTTTTACTCCTTATACCTCATGGCCTTCTGATCTGAGTCATCATCTTCTTTTCTACGGGGATTAAGAACTAGGCTATTTCTTCTTTCTATTAGGATCACGTGTTACTAATCAGTGGACTTATAAGATTGTTGGATTTAAGTCTCAGTTCAGTTCCTACTACTTCCGTATGTTAATTGTTGATCTCGGAACCTTGGTATTGTGCTTCTGAGTGGCTATGCCACCATTTTTGTAGCATGTCTTAAATCTTTTTGAGCAATTATAGCCGTTATGCTGTCCGAGTCATCCCAGGTTTCTAAGTAGTCTGATGCATTTGCAAATCCTTTCTTCCCGTTTCAATGTTCCCATGGGCCAGATTAACCACACTAATCAGTAAGTTGAGGTACTCCGTTACCTTGACATATATGTTGGAGATATTATTATGACCCTAGGTGTCTTAGGGGATCATCTAGTAATTTAGCCATGATTTGTGTTCCCAGTGTGATGATTCTGGCCATCATTCTCGAAAGCATCCCATGATGCTACTTAGTAGTAGATATTCTATTCCTGGGTTCTTGAACCCGAGATTCACTCTACTTACTTCATGTCGATAGTAATTGCTAGCTCCCTTAGGTTATTAGTAACCTTTGCGATAGTCCTTGAAGGCCGTGGTATCTTCTTCTTCCAGGTACCATGAACTACTTATGGCAGAAGTTCCTCGTTGAACTGAAATATCACAACAGGATTATTCTTGAGGAGTTCTCCATTCATAAATCGTGACTCTGCCAGTTCTACCTTTCTGCATGGGTTATCCGGAAGAAATATGTTGAACTTGGTTCGACATACTAATCTATGCATCCACAACTCAGAAAGTTATATGTTCCTTGAGTTGTTCTCTTTAGTTGCATTCTGACCCTCGTCTATCAATTGATAGTCAAGAGTATGCGTGCGTTCGTTCATCGATGCCTATGACTCTTGTGGTCTGTCAAGCCATTCTATTCCGGAATGACTAGGAGAAACAAACTCCAGTACCTCTTCCATATCTAGGATTGGGTCAAAGTAGTTGTATTCCGCAGATCAAATGCCAATCCAGCTTTTGGTTCTGCTCTACCTTGGAGTATTACATATTTTATATCGAGATTGTTATAGGAATTGCACACCATCCCATGAACTCTTGGTACAGTGATACTTCTTGCCATCACTGTTCATTCCCCGGCCCTCGTGTTGATGCAACCGGAATACCGACAAATGAATTGTGATGTGTGAAATCAATACTGCTAGCAACTCTGTTGCTTGGTAGTTAAAGGATAATAATTTCATTCTTAGTATGTTGGTTTTCGAATCATCCTTCTAAGACTGATCGTGCTACCTAGTCCTTATTTCGGTGCACCCTTCGATTGGTGAGTTAGGATCTTGTCAAGTCCTCACTCATTTGATCATATCGTCTTGCCCTCAAAAGCAAGATTGTTCTCGAGCTTAGTAACATACCGGTGGTTCGTGACTTTCCAAATATCTTCTTGGAGGTGTTACCGGGTTGTCACCTGACCGCTATGTTGAGTTCGTGATCAAGTTGGTTTCTTGTGAACCACCTTCTCTCCAAGAATCGGTGTTAGATATCCCTGAGCTAGTTGGTTAAGCTAGACAACAACTTGGAGAGTTGGAAGATAAAAGCTTGTCTGACTTAGTTCGTTCCAAAGGGATATTCTTGTGTAGTGTGTGTTGAAGAAAGATGATATCTTCATCGATTGGTCCTTGTGATCAGTTGCTGGACCTATTGTCTTATCAATCCTTTGATTTGAGTGTGGGCTATCGTCAAATCAAATCAGTACCAACGATGCTCGTAATGTTGTCTTATTCGTGGTTGATCCCTCGAGCATACACCATTATATCTTTTAGGTCTGACCAATGCTATCACTTGTTCACTTAACTATGGAATTCCTTTTAAAAGGAAACCCAGATGAATTGTTGTTGTGCCCATTGACAACATCCTTGTCTTCTCCATAATTTTGCTGAACATTAAGCTAGTGTTGGAAACTTTTGAAAGCATTTGTTCATGCTAGCTCATGAAGCATATGTTTGGATGAAGGTAGTGACTTCCTTTAATTCATGTGCATCTGATGCAAGTTGCCGCCGTGGATTCGAGAAAGACAATGTTGCTTTCTTTGGAATCATTCCAAATCAGTCATGCACACGTGCGAAGAATGCTGTGGTTTGAAGACTTGCAACCTTCAATCTATATGTATCCCTAGCACACCAAGCCACTGACTGATTTGTTCGAGAAAAGGAGTTAAGTGTTAATCCATGGTAATGCACAAGACTTCGATACCCTCGTTGATGGTTCCCCCTCCTGAACTCGGTAGTGCTTTATTATAAGACTACTATGTGGTCATGCTTGTCTGGGACAACATGTTCACATGTTAGTAGCAGAACCAGCTCATGTTTTGGAGCTTGCTATCGTAGTTCATCTCCCGAGAATCCCGCAACATTATCTCGTCGATTTGTGTTGCAAACTTTCATTTTTCTTTCTAGACTTGATGAGTCTGGGGTATCCTGACACCAACCAGATCTGAATCTCAGGCAGATGTGATGGTTGGAATATTTCCCAAGAATTATAATATTGGTCTCTCAATAACCGGCAAGGTGGATGTCGTGGCCAACACACCCATCCGGTAGACCTATTATTATAGTATCTTGTTTGAGGAAGTTGGCCACCTCCCATAGGGATTTCGTAGGATTTACTCCCTAGTTGCCCCTATGGATTTTTGTGTTCCCGAAGTCCGATCTTTTACTTGATGTTTTAGATATCAAACCATATCTATGAATGGGATACACTAGTACATCAAGGAGAACATTAGAAGCGGAGTGCTAAATGTCTCTCGGTCGATCATCCAGATTTCGTCCCCTTGGCCTTGTTAAAGTGAAATCTGAGAAAGTATTATCTTCCTTTGCATCTGCATCATCCATCATCATTTGTCATGGTAGCAAGCTGTGTTGCCAGGATCCTTGACACGGATATTGGTAGAATCTTGATGATTGTGGAAATGCTCAAGTTCTTGAGAGCACGCACAAGCGCTACGTCTTATCATCGGCACTAACTGGGATGCTCTCAGTTCCCTTGGCAATGCTATGACCTTTTCAAACAGTGAATTCACTCTCTATTGTTGGGTTCTTCCCCAGTTACCAGAATCATTCCCAGCATTTGCATTTTGTTCCCAGCTGGCACCGCCAATGTGTCATTCTACTATGGGTCTCTTCCATTTTTGGTGATAAGCAAATTCATCCATTACGTTGTCTTCAACAAGGTAATCCACATCATTCAAGTTTGAGTATGCCATTCTACCGACCCCCTCCAAACGATCGCTCGAGAATTGTCTTAGGCTGGTTTAAAGAGTTTCAATGATCTTTGAATCAAAAGTAATTCTTTTTGCCACTTAAGGGGATATCTCTACGAGTCACCTTCCCTAAGGTGTATCGTTATGGTATCATGGCAACTCAACTCCTCGCTACGCTGACAATCGTTTACCACCTTCTTAGGTGTGGAATTGTTGTCTACCTAGTGAACCTTCGTCATCCGTTTCTCTCCACCCCTCTTGATGTGTATCTCGTGTCTCAACCCGAAAGATGGTTCTATGTCTCATTCCGGGAGTTAATCCTGAGTTGTTCGATCTTCGAGAAGACCGATCCTTCTAGAGTTTTCCTTTCCTCTTCTCGTCAGGATTAGCTGAAGTTCTCAGAGCAAGACGACAAGACAAAGATGGTGTTCAAATCAACGTTCATTTGAGGTGCAACCGGGATCGTGAAGATTATACTAGTTGCGTTTCCCCTTCATCCTACCCTACGCTTGAATCTCGAGACGAGATTCTTGTTTAGTGGGGGTGAGTTGTCACATCCCTAGCTTCTGGCATTGCTCTAGGCTAGCTTCATGTGTGCATCATGTCTATATTTTTGAAACTTGAATTGAGGAATATTGGAAGCCTCAAAACCCTAAATAAAAGAGGGGCAAAAACCCCTAAAATCTCATTCATTGTTCCAAAATGCTCCTCTTAGATGTTTAATATTTTTGGCAAGGGTTTTGATCCAAACCAAAAATAATGAACATTTTAAAAGGATTTATTTTTGGGACTTTGAATTTAAATCATTAGCTATTTGAATTTGAATTATATTCATATAATTAGAATATAATTTCAAATACCCCTGAAATATTTTATGAGCTTTTGGAAAAGTCCATCTAGCAATATAAAAATATTCAGAGGAGCTTTGACATTGTTTGAATTATTATTTTTAATTCAAACAGTGGCAAAAGAATTAATTAAAAGAAAAACAGAACAGAAATAAAAAAAAAGAGAGAAGAAGTACCTGGCCTCACCATGCAGCCCAGCCGGCCCAGCTCCCCCACCAGCGCGGCCCAGCCCACCTTCCCCCCTTGTCCTCTTCTTCCTCTGCCAGAAGGCAGAGGCGAGGCGTGGCGCGCGCCCGAGCGCCCCGGCCACCTCCTGCTTCGCGCTGGAGGCCGCCCTTCGTCCTAATTCGCGCCACGACGACGCCCCGTGTCCCCTCTCTCCTTTCCCTCACTCGCTGCATCCCCTCTCCCTCTTCTGTCTCTCTCCCTCGCTCATCCCCGGATGCACCGAGACCACCGACGAGTGCCACCGGAGCCACCAGCATCCCCACGCCCAGCCAGTTAGGCCACGAGCTCCGCCTTGGATCCGGGAAGCTCTACCACGACGCACGCGACGCCGGGTGCCCTGAAGCCACGCTATCACCGCCATCTTCATCGCCACGGCCGGCGATCGCCGCCGTTCGATTCGCAGCACCGAAGACGTCCCCGAGCTCGCCGAGGCCACCACTGCACCCGCTGTGAGCTCCTGTGTTGATTTCCCCTTTTCCCGTGCCCCACCTCCCTCTCTAGCTAGCCCCACCACTTGCCCGAGAATCTCTCGCCGCCGGCCATGGCGTGGCCGTGGCCACAGCCACCCCAGCTCGTATCCGAGGCCACGGTCGTGCTCATCGTGATCTCGGGAGTCCGTAGCACGCCCCAGCCTCTCCTGCCGTGCTCCCTAACCCCGACCCCAGGATTGCCCGAGCTGCTGCCGCCGCCAAACCTCGTCGCCGACCACTTTTCCGGCCACCCCAGCACCTGTCACCGCCACCACTAGATGTGCGCCACTGCGCGCGTTCGAATGCAACAAACCGCGGCCGAAACGATGCCATGTGGCTCGTTTCCGAGCCCTCCGCCGCGTCTGGACTCGCCGGCGGCTAAACGCCGGCGACCGCTGACCCGATGACCGGCGTGGGTTGACCCACTGCCAGGTTTGACCCCCCCCCCTCTCTCTCACTGACCTGCGGGCCCGCCCGGCTAATTAGGCTAGGATTAATGTTAACTAAATATTAGTTAGTTTATTAGACACTGACATGTGGGCCTTAGTGCCCTAATCCTTAATTAAACTAAAATAAACCCCCCCTGACGCTGACCAGTGGGCCCAACCCCCCCCCCTAATCTTTTAATTAAACTAAATAAACCCCTGTTAACCCCCTGTCACTGACCAGTGGGCCCCACTGGTCAGGTTTGACCCGGACCAGCCCCTGTTGACTATGCTGAGGTCAGCATGACCTAGTGCTGACGCAGTAATTCCTTTCTGGAATTTAAATAAATCTAAAATGATTTATTAATTTCAGAAAATGCCTAAAACTTCTAAAATTCATAGAAAATTAACCGTAACTCCAAATTAAATAAATTATATATGAAAAATTATCAGAAAAATTCAAGGAACCCATCTGTACCATTTTCATGCATGTTAGAACAACTTATCACTACTGTTTAGGGCAAATGAAGTAAATGGCATTTGAATAATCACATATGGAGTTTGAATTTGAATCTTGTATTCAAACCAACTTCATTTAATCTGTTGCTAGTTGCATTAGCCCAAAACACATTCATTTTGCCATGTCATGATCATGCATCATATTGTGCATTGCATTGATTGTGTTCCCTTCTGTGTTGCCGGTATTTGTCCCCTCTCGATAGACGTAATACCGATGATGTGATCGTTGACACTGATGAAGACTCAATGTTATCTTCAGAAGTGCCAGGCAAGCAAAACCCCCTTGTTCATTCCGATACAATCCTACTCTCTCGCTCCTGCTCTCTTTTACTGCATTAGGACAACACCGATTCATCTGTTACTTGCTGTGGTAGCTGAACCCCTTTATCCTCTGCATGACCTGTCATTGCCACAGTAAATAGATGAAACCCACTAGCATGAGTAGGAGTTGTTTGAGCCCTGTTGTGCCTACTCATTCATGTTTGTTTGTCATGCCTGCTACTGCTTAGAGTTGAGTCAGGTCTGATTCATCGGGGATGAATCAGAGGTGTGTGAGCATGTCCTACTGTGTGTGAGCTAAGTGTGTGAATACGATTTGGTAAAGGTAGCGGTGAGAGGCCATGTAGGAGTACATGGTGGGTTGTCTCATTGAAGCCGTCCTTAGGAACTGAGTTCTGTGTTTGTGATCCATGATTCAGCTACTACCATACATTGGGCCCTGAAATATGACCCCGCTCGACTTCTTATTCACCCTCGTCCTCTGTCCAGGAGTTGCAAGTAGTTTCTGGTGTTTGTAGTATGCTGGAGGCCGTGGGCAGCGCTGACCGTAGGGGTGGGCTGTGATGCGGTAGGCACGTGGCCGGGTAAACCGGGCGCCCGTTTGGCGTCACGGAACCCTGTTCACATCGTTTGGGGCTGTGAGCGAAACTCCGGCCGGATCTCCTCATGGATGGAACCCGAATAGGCGATAAACCTGGACTAGAGACTTGAGTGTTTAGGTAGGTCGTGGTCTACACCCACGTCGGCTTTCGCTTGAAGTCTGCCGAGCACATGTCGTGTGCAGACGCTAAGTGGTGGAAACATGTATGAAGAAGTACACCCCTGCAGGGTTAACATCATCTATTCGAATAGCCGTGTCCACGGAAAAGGACTTCTGGGTTGCTTATATCAGTTCATAGACAAGTGAAAATGGATACTCTAAAATACGCAAGATAAGCGTGAGTGCTATGGATGGCGTTCTCGTAGGGAGACGGGAGCGGTTCCATAGTGGTGTATTGGTTGGTGAATATGTGGACTCGTGTGCGCCACCTCAAAAGAGTCGCTTGCAGTCGTAGTTTAGGATAGCCACCGAGTCAAAGCTGGCTTGCTGCAGTTAAACCCCACCATCCCCTTGTTGAAAATGATGCATATGTAGTTAGTTCTGATGTAAGTCTTGCTGGGTACATTTGTACTCACGTTTGCCTATTTTATGTTTTTGCAGAGAGACTTCAGTCTCACTAGTAGTTCCACGTGGACTTCGACGTTTAGCATGTTACCTCAGCTACGATCTTGTGCCCTCGGCAGGATCTGATAGATAGTCAGGCTTCTCAGCCTTTTTCATTTATAGATGTCTGTACCCAGACATGATAGCTTCCGCTTGTGCTTTGATTTGTATGCTCTGAGTGTTGGGTCGTGAGACCCCTGTTTGTAATATCTCGCTCCTCGGAGCCTATTGAATAAATTACTTGAGTCGTAGAGTCATGTTGTGATGCCATGTTGTATTTGCACATATCGAGCATATTGTGTGTATGCTATTGAAATGCTTGGTATGTGTGGGATCTGACCATCTAGTTGTTTATCTTTAGTAGCCTCTCTTACGGGGAAATGTCTCCTAGTGTTTCCACCGAGCCATGGTAGCTTGCTACTGCTCCGGAACACTTAGGCTGGCCGGCATGTGTCCTTCTTCGTTCCTGTGTCTGTCCCTTCGGGGAAATGTCACGCGGTGAATACCGGAGTCCTGTTAGCCCGCTACAGCCCGGTTCACCGGAGTCCTGCTAGCCCAGTGCTACAGCCTGGATTCACTCGCTGATGACCGACACGTTCGATGCTGGGTCATGGATGCCTGTCCCTGTAAGTTTGTGCCGCTTTGGGTTTACGACTAGCCATGTCAGCCCGGGCTCCTTATCATATGGATGCTAGCGACACTGTCATATACGTGTGCCAAAAGGCGCAAACGGTCCCGGGCAAAGGTAAGGCGACACCCGTGGGAATACCGTGCGTGAGGCCGCAAAGTGATATGAGGTGTTACATGCTAGATCGATGTGGCATTGAGTCGGGGTCCTGACAAATAATATATTTTGTAACCTGCGCAAAAATCAGAAAAGGAAAAAACAAATATTCATACTAATGGCGCATCACCACCAGGTGTGCCATTAGTATGCCAAAGGATACTAATGGTGCATCAACAGAGAATGCGCCATTAGTATGACAAAGCCATGCTTACGTATGGCCCCCCGGGAGGCACACTAATGGCGCATGCTGTTACATACTAATGGCGCGCTAGTTGGTGCGCCATTAGTATACCAGATACTAATGGCGCACCTGTGGTGCGCCATTAGTAAGATATACTAGTGGCGTGCTACTAATGGCGCACTGGTAATGCGCCATTAGTAGGCAAAACCAGTGCGCCATTAGTAGGCCTTTTCCTAGTAGTGCGGTCATGTCTGCGTGTCTCCCGAACCCGTAGGGTCTACACACTTAAGGTTCGGTGACGCTAGGGTTGTTGAGATATTAGTATGCGGTAACCCAAAAGTTGTTCGGAGTCCCGGATGAGATCCCGGACATCACGAGGAGTTCCGGAATGGTCCGGAGGTGAAGAATTATATATAGGAAGTCCAGTTTCGGCCATCGGGAAAGTTTCGGGGGTCACCGGTATTGTACCGGGACCACCGGAAGGGTCCCGGGGGTCCACCAGGTGGGGCCACCTATCTCGGAGGGCCCCATGGGCTGAAGTGGGAGGGGAACCAGCCCCTGGTGGGCTGGTGCGCCCCCCATGGGCCTCCCCCTGCGCCTAGGGTTGGAAACCCTAGGGTGGGGGGGCGCCCCACTTGGTTTGGGGGGCAAGCCACCCCCCTTGGCCGCTGCCCCCCTTGGAGATCCCATCTCCTAGGGCCGGCGCCCCCCTAGGGGTCCTATATATAGTGGGGGGAGGGAGGGCAGCTGCACCCTAGCCCCTGGCGCCTCCCTCTCCCTCCCATGACACCTCTCTCTCTCGCTGAGCTTGGCGAAGCCCTACCGAGATCGCCGTTGCTTCCAACACCACGCCGTCGTGCTGCTGGATCTCCATCAACCTCTCCTTCCCCCTTGCTAGATCAAGTTGTAGGAGACGTCTTCCCAACCGTACGTGTGTTGAACGTGGAGGTGCCGTCCATTCGGCGCTAGATCATCGGTGATTTGGATCACGACGAGTACGACTCCATCAACCACGTTCTCTTGAATGCTTCCGCTCGCGATCTACAAGGGTATGTAGATGCACTCCCCTCTCCCTCGTTTCTAGATGACTCCATAGATTGATCTTGGTGATGCGTAGAAAATTTTAAAATTCTGCTACATTCCCCAACATCCTCTCCTAAAGCCTTCGAAGACTTTGGAATTGTCAACTTCCATAACCACAACACAACGCTACTTGCCAAAGACAACAACCATATCAAGATCGCAAAGCATTGATACAGACATGAGGTTGTATCCTAAGGACTCGACAAGCATGACTTTGTCCATGTGTCGATCCTTTGTGATCGCAACCTTACCTAGACCCAATACCTGCCTTTGTCAGCAAAGATGATATGCTTTAGATGCAACGGAGATAATGGAGCATCCATCAACAGATTCTTGTCACCAGTCATGTGATTTGTACATCCACTATCGAGGACCCACTCAGTGGCTTTGGGTTGATCATCCTACAGATGAATTAGTGCAACTTATGAACTCATATACTTCATCAATGAAGAATATGACATCAATTCATCAGATCAATTTCATCAAGCAATAGAACAGATAAAGCAATATGAGGACGTGAGAAATGAAAGTTCATTTCTTCATGGTTAGCCTACGTCCTATCAGGCACACTCAGGTCTCCAGCAAATTCTTCAGACGATTACGTTCATCTAGAGACCTGACCCTGCAGAAGAGATTAGTTCTTTTTCTTCACCACCCACATCTGAAGGGGTGGCAAAGAGTTCATCACTCTGCGAGCTCCATACGAGAAATGTGGCATAGAAGCCAGTCCATTTCGTTTCACATAAGAGGGGTTAGGATAAGCATATGAATAAGCAGAGAAATTCTTCGAGGACTTATGAACATAATGATTAGAAGAATAATGCTCATATTCATAGCCCTTAGCTTTTCCCTGCGAAACAGAGTTGTTAGCACGATGATATTCATGTGAGGACTTTGATCCTTTTGAGAAATTTGGTCCATATGAAGAATTTGATCTAGGGTTCCTATTCTTCACAGGTAGTGTCCTGAGGACATTTACCCGATGACTTTCAAGCCACCTTTTGGGAACCCAGATTTTCTTCATAGGGGAACCGTTCCTGCAGTTAGTGCCAACATATCTAGCAAATACTTCACCATTCTGATTTTTGAACAGTTTATAGTTGGAGTCAAATGACTCATCATCAGAACAAGGAGATTCACATGCAAAGCCAGATAAGTTAGATGGATCAACTGGAGGTCCCTTTGCAGCAACCCATGAGGTTTTGGGGTACTGCTCAAGCTTCCAATATGTACCATTAGCATTGAGTTTCCTCTCAAAGGCAATACCCTCTTTCCTAGGGTTCCTGTTGAGGATCTGCTTTTTAAGCACATCACAAAGAGTCTGATGACCTTTGAGGCTTTTGTACATGCGTGTCATGTATAATTCCTTCAGCCCTGCATCGTCAGTGATACTAGCAGTGTCCTCAGATGAGGAATTAGTGATAGCAGAGGCAGGTAAAGAATTTGAAACATTAGCAGCATTTGAACATTCAGGTGAAGAATTAGCAGATTCATGTTCAATGCACTTCAAGCATGGAGGAACAAATTCTTCCTGAGCAGCGCTGATCTGTTGAGCAAATAATGAGTCACGCTCCTTCTGAAGATCTTCATAACTCACTCTTAGCTTTTCAAGATCTTGCTTTCTTTGAAGAAATTCATAAGAAAGCTTCTCATGATCAGATAAGAGAGTGTTATGATGACCTTGAAGGTTGTCAAACCTAGTCTGAAGTCTCTGAAGATTTTCAGTCAAGGCTTTAGTGCGATCCATTTCTTCACCCAACATATCATCACTGCATGTTTTGAACCTTTTCGAAAGCCCTTTGTTGTTTTACAGCAATCTTAGCAAGTTTAGAATAGCTGGGCTTGAGGTTTTCACCAGATTCATTCTCACTTGATTCAGAGGAGGTATATTTGAGTACCTTGGCACCCTTTGCCATGAAGCAATAGGTGGGAGCGTAGTCATCATTGCCTTCATCAGCCTTGTTGGTGAGGTCATTTTCTTCAGTGTTGAAGATAGACTTGCTGACGAATGCGGTAGCGAGGGCTAGGCTCGCCACACCGGATTCGGACTCCTCAGATGCCTCCTCTTCCTCATTTTCTTCAGATTCAGCCTCAGAGTCCATTTCCTTGCCAATGAATGCCCGAGCCTTCTTGGATCTGCTCTTCTTGTGAGATGAAGATTTTGAGGATTTTGACGATGAAGATTTTGAGGATTTCTTCTTTTTCTTCGCATCATCAGAACTGTAATCCTTGTATTTCTTCTTGTTTGATTCCTTTTCCCACTAAGGACAATCTTCAATATAATGTCCAGGTTTCTTGCATTTGTGACAAAGCCTCTTCTTGTAGTCACTGGATGAGGAATCATTGCTCCTTGAGGGTCTTCCAAAGTGACCACGTCTTGAGAACTTCTGGAATTTCTTCACGAGCAATGCTAGCTCATGGCTTAGTTCTTCAGGATCACCAAGGTTGCTACCAGAGTCTTCATCTTCGGACTCAGATACTGCCTTGGCCTTCAATGCACGTGATCTGCCATAGCTCGAACCATAGAGATCTCTCTTTTCAGCAAGCTGGAACTCATGAGTATTTAGCCTCTCGAGGATATCAGCGGGATCAAGTGACTTGTAATCAGCACGTTCTTGTATCATCAATGCCAGAGTATCAAATGAGGAATCAAGCGATCTCAGCAATTTCTTCACCACCTCATGGTCAGTGATGTCAGTGGCACCAAGTGCTTGAAGCTCATTTGAGATGTCAGTGAGGCGATCGAAGGTTTGTTGAACATTTTCATTGTCGAGTCTTTTGAAGCGGTTGAAGAGATTGCGAAGAACATCAACTCGAGAGTCACGCTGTGTTGAGACTCCTTCATTCACCTTGGACAGCCTATCCCAGATAAGCTTAACAGTTTCCAAAGCACTCACTCTTCCATACTGTCCTTTGCTCAGATGGCCACATATGATATTCTTCGCTTGAGAATAGAGTTGCTTGAATCTCTTCACATCAGCAGCATTCAGAGAAGGTGTGACTGAGGGAACACCATTTTCCACAACATACCAGAGATCGTTATCAATTGCCTCAAGATGCATTCGCATCTTATTCTTTCAGTAGGGGTAGTCTGTCCCATCGAAGGTAGGACACCCAGCAGAGACCTTGATCATACCTACGGTCGACATAACTAAAACTCTAGGCGATTAAACCAAAATCGCATAGAACAAGGGAGTACCTTGCTCTGATACTAATTGAAATTGCATTATATCGACTAGAGGGGGGGTGAATAGGTGATTTTTATGAATTCTAGCAGCGGAATAAGTACTCAAAAGTAAACATAACAGAGCATAAGCATAGTCATCATGATGAAATAAAGACAAGCACAGAGTACAGAAAACGTAAACACATGATAACACAGGATGAAGACAAACAGGCTGAAGAAATTGAACTAAGGAAATTGAGAAAGTCTTCAGTCAAAGTCTTCAAACACAGATACGAACAAGCACTCAACACAGTTATGAGGAAATGAAAGAGTTGAGGACATAGAACCAGTGAGCTTGGTGAAGACAATGATTTGGTAGACCAGTTCCAACTGCTGTCTCAGTTGTACGTCTGGTTGGAGCGGCTAGGTATTTAAACCTAAGGACATGCAGTCCCGGACACATAGTCCTCACCGTATTCTCCTTGAGCTAAGGTCACACCGACCTCGCCCAATCACTCGTGGTAAGTCTTCAGGTGACTTCCGAACCTTCACAAACTTGGTCACTCAGCGATCCACAATTCCTCTTGGATGCTCCAGAGCTTGACGCCTAACCGTCTGGAAGAAGCACAGTCTTCAAAGGTAACAAGCATCGGATCCACGCAGGATCAATCTCTTCAGTGATGCTCAATCACTTGGGGTTTGTAGGTGTTTGGGTTTGGGTTTTCCTCACTTGATGATTTTCGCTCAAAGTCCTCGGAGGATGGGATGCTCTCAAATGACAAGTGTCAGTTTCTCTCGGAGCAGCCAACCAGCTAGTGGTTGTAGGGGGCGGCTAATTATAGCCTAGGGAGCAGCCCGACATGATAAGACATAAATGCCCTTCAATGATATGACCGTTAGGTGGGTAGATATTTTGGGACAGCTGGCGCATAGCACAGCAACAGTCGGAAATTTGAGTATCAAATTCCTCAGGGCTATCATGTTTCTCACTGTGTAGGCAATCCGCACTGGCGAATTCCTAACTCCTCAGTCAGAACAAATTCCTCACAGACCAGAAGAACTTCGTCTCTGTCACTGAAGAATATGACTGAACTGTATGAGATTTCCAATGGCTTCACTTGAAGGGATTGGTAGGTGTAGGATTTTGAGTTGAGCATCACATGGAAATTTTTCCTTAGTATTTCCTCGACCCCCTTTAACAGTATGGTGTTTCCTATGACTCAAGAAAGAGAAAATGAAACTATGAAAACAAAAGTCTTCATGCTTCATGTTCCTCAAATGAATACCAAGTCTTCAGGATTGCACCAATTTCTTCACTTTCAAAAGTCTTCAGAAAGTCTTCAGAAATCCAAAGTCTTCAGTCGAAGAACTTCATTTTTAGGGGCCGACTTTCTCTGTAAATATCAAACTCCTCATAACTTATAGACATGTGTACACTCAAAAACACATTAGTCCCTAAACTTATAAGTCTTCAATACACCAAAATCACTAAGGGGCACTAGATGCACTTACAGAACTAGTCTGCCAAATTGCTTCGTCTTCACCAAGCCAACCTGGTTTCAAATTCCCCACCCTCTCTTACATTATTCTGCTGCTGAAGAATTTATGATCTATGCTATGACGAATTTAAACCGAAGAATTTCATCAAGCTTTATTTCATTTCCTCAGTTTATATTCTTCATGCTTATATGACTGTATGATTGCATGCTCTTCACTCTTTTGTATCCTGATTGCATGTACTCTGATTCGGTGATGACTTGGTTTCCCTTGCGTTTCTATTTATTCATACTGATCTTTGTCAAATTCTTCAGAGTTTGACGAATTTCTAAAAATCTCCCATTCACCCCCCTCTGGGAGATAACATGCGCTTTCACCAAGGTCAACTGCCAAAAAAGCTAGAGCAAGAATGAAGTATGCCTAAAAGCACATCACGCGATAGGGTTTAGCGGAGTAACACTCATGTACTCAGTTGGCATTTCAAGCTAGAAAAAATTGCATCATATCCTTGAATATTCACACAAATTTGAGTATTGTGAAAAATGACATGGGTTGTTGCAGCTGCATGGCCACGCATCCACTGTTTTCCCTATATACATATTTTCCATCTAAGAAAACAGAGGGGCTTCTATGCCTGTCTGAAATTATTTTAGTGTAAATTTAGATTATAAACATGTCAAATCCACATGCAAGGTTAAAACAATGCCACAAAAACTGGAAATAGATTAGCATGGTATTACTATAGGCTCATATGGTCACTCTATTTGTCCCAATCATAAACCATACGATTCTAGATAAACAATTTTTATGTTATATGTATTCAAGAAGTATAGTTACATCGGGCAGAGTAACACTACCTTATTTACCTGTGATTTATCTCTGAAAGAAATCATCGGAAAAGTTAGATTCAATATTCGTTTCCAGGGCTTGTCCTGAGATTTTAGAGGCCCGGGGTAAAAGTAAAATCCGAGACCCCCAGAAGGTGAGTGGTCGAATAATATATTCATATCAAATACAACCTCTGTCCCATAAGATAATGTAAGACATTTTTGCAATTCAATTTGAAGTGCAAAAACATCTTGTATTATGTGATGGAGGGAGTAATTTATAAGTATCACCTTATTTTTCATACGTTCTCGTATTACCTTAAATAATGTGGCCGCCTAGTGGTTGAACATGTGAAATCTTGAAGTCAGATGGCGTCGCACATAGACACATATGCACAGTAATCCTGGAGCTTGGAGACCAGACGTCACACATAGGCCTGGTCGTGGTAGTAGGGGTGAGTGAGAAATCTGTTTTTTGTAAAGATTTGTCACGAAAAATATATCAAAGATTTGATTGTCGTATCAATGATAATTCTGTCGCAAGTGTACCTCGAATTTCTGTACCAGAAAAACTAGTCCAATAATAGCGCACACTTTCTTCATACTTGCATAATGGTAACAAGGTTCAGTCAACTATTTACCCAGCACTCGCAATTGTGATACTTCTAAAGCAAATTAAGATCAAACAAGATATAAGTGCCTCCTGCGGTCCTGCCTCACCCTTTTATTGGTTTTACCGTTACTCTGCCTAATCCCCCGCTGAAATTTCACATAAGACATCATGTTCACCAGACATGAGAGCAAACAAGACCTTGTTAAGCTTTTCCATTTTCATCACATACCGATTATGGATTACATGGGCAACACATAACTGATTAGATTAAGATGTAGGTATGATAAACCGGGGATGGCGCCGATGAGATGAGAATTTGGGAAGGAAGGATGGGATCGAAGCATACAATATTGGGGCCAGAGTAGAAGGGCTTGCATGAATCTGTCAATGAACTCGTCCCATGAACTGAAGTGCACCATCGCTGCGGCGATGCTCGTCGGAAGCTATGGCCCAATGGGATAGTAGAGATGGGCCCCTTAGAATTGGGGGCCGGGGTGGCTGCCCCAATCGCCACCTGTTCGTTTCCATGGCAACCAGGACAGGAGGCGCTCTTGAACTTTTCCTCGCGCAACCGTGAGGCCTGACCTAGGGGTTTCTCCGTTGGGGATCCAAGCAAATCACATGGCAAGGAGAGAAGAGGATGCGCAGCAGCAGCGAGGAGGATTAGAGGCGACAGGGACAAAAATGAGGCGACGGGGACAAAAATGAAAAGTGAGGGGGGCAGCAGGGATGATGGCAGGGAGCTCCTATACGGCGTTGCAGGCGCCCGTTGTCGAGACAGGGGATTGTTGGGATTCGAACCTCGGGTCGCAATGTTGCCAGCCAACCGCACTAACCACTACATGGAAGCAACTATGTTGTCTATAAAAAGAAAATAGTATTACTTAACGTTTTGATTTAGTGAAACATTACATATACAAGACATAAATTCCCGGAAAAAATAAAATATAATTTTGAAAACAACTTCATGGATTTTGAAATAAGTTCATCAAATTCTAAGAAAATTTCAAAATATTGAAAAAAGTTCATCGAATTTGAAAAAAGTTCATTGGTTTGACAAAAAGTTAATCGATTTAAAAAAAGTTCATTGAATTTTCGAAAAAAAAGTTCACCTATTTAAAAAAATAGTTCATCAATTTTGAAAAATGATCATGAATTTGAAAAAGTTCATCGATTTTGAAAAAAAGTTCATTGAATTTGAAAAAAGGTTCATCAAATCTGAAAAAGATTCATGAAAATTGAAAACTACTTCATTGAATTCTTTGAAAAAAGTTCATTGATTTTGAAAATATTTCATCAAATTTGGAAAAGTTCATCGATTTAAAAGAAAAGTCAATTGGTTTTAAAAAAGTTGTGAAACTTAAAAAGCAAAAGAACAAAAGAACAAAAGGCAAGAAGAGAAAAGGCCAAAAGAAAAAACCAAAAAAAGAAAACCAACAACATTTACAACAGCGTGCGAGCTGGTGTACTGGTTCTACCTCTTCCCTCGCAACTCACTCATCGTGAGTTCGAACCCTGGTGCACGCACCTTGTTTTGATGTTTAAAAGCAGAACAAGAAAAGTAGAATGGGCCGAGCCCAACTAACCCTGTTGCAGGGGCCGGTTTGCGGAAAACATTAGTAACCAGCGCCTACAACACTAAATAGGATTCGCCATGACGGCGGCGCTACAGGTTCGTCTCCCGAGTCGGAGGAGCAGCCACTTAGGGACGAAGGAGAGTCCAACCACGCACCGTCACGGGAATCACACAAAGGCTCTACTACCATGTTTAGGAAACGGCTGACGTGGTGCACATATTTGATTTGATGGCCAGATACGTCTAGATCATGAAAACGAACGGTCGTAAATGCAATCGCTGTGAGGTCAGGGATTAGGTGCGGTTATATTGTCCTTAATTTCTATATTTTTCAAATACAAACCAATCATAACCGAAAGCGAAAAACAACATTAGGAAAAGAAAAGCTACAACTCCGGATCTACAGAATTTGTCCGCTATTGTTTTCTCGTGAATTGGCCTGCCCAGCAAGAGGGGCGCATATGTGATTCGACGTGTTTCTCAATATGGTGGCTCCTATACCATGTGTAGGTCGCTGGCTATCGAGGATTCACCCCCAACCGGTTTTGCGAAGGTTCTAGAACCTTCCCTGAACTGGTTTTATCCTGGTTTCTTTTTTCTTTAATTTTTCCTTTTTCTTTTTCCATCCTTTTTTTGCTTCATTTTTTCTTGTTCAATTTTTCTTTTTTCTTTTTTATTCTTGTTTTCTCAATTTGCAAAATTCTTTTAAATTTGTGAACTGTATTATTTTTCTTTTTTCGTTTTCAATTTGCAAACATCTTTTTTTTCAAATTCATGGATAGTTTTGGAAATCATGAATACTTTTTTAAATACATTAAAAACTTTTTGAAAATTACATACTTTGTACTTTCTTTGTAAATTTTCTTTTTAAATTGGTGACCATTTTTCTGTTTACCAAATTAAAAAAAATCATCAATGGAACAAAATGTTCAACAATTCAAAAGGCGTTCATAGAATTTTAAAAAATGGACATCAAAATTCAAAATTTGTTCATCGAATTGCGAAAATGTTCATCGAATTGAAAAACAAATTTCATATATTTTCAGAAGATATTCATCAAATTCAAAATTTGTCCATCCATTGTTTCAAAAAAGATCTTGAATACAATTTTTGTACACCAAGTTCAAAACATGTTCATTGAATTCAATTTTTTCATCAAATACAAAACATCGATTGTCAATACTAGTAAAATATCATAACAAATTGTTCATATAAAATATATTAAAATTAAAAAATGTTCATTCTTTTGAAATTGTGAACATTTTTTAATTCAAAAAAATTTCGAACCTTTTTTTCCATTGACGAACATTTTTTAAATTTGATTAACAAAAAAATATTCACCAATTTAAAAAGAAAATTCGCGAACAAAGTAAAAATAAAAAGTATGTAATTTCAAAAAAAATCCTTTATTTGAAAAAGTGTTTGTGATTTCAAAAACTTTTCATGAATTTGAAAGAAAGATGTTTACAAATTGAAAACGAAAAATAAAAATTAAAAGGTCACAAATTTAAAATATTTTTGCAAATTAAAAAAAGAAAAAGAATGGAAAAAGAAAAAAGAAGAAGAAAAAAATGAAAAGGAAAGCAGAAAAAGGAACAAGAAATAAAATAAAAAGAAACCAGGATAAATCACTTCAGGGAAAGTTCTAGATACTTCCCAAATCCGGGGAGGGGGTAAATCCCGAGAATGGGCCTGCCCATAGAAATTCCAACGCGAGAGGGGGCGGGGGTACGCGCTACCACGATAGCCAGCGACCTACGCGCGGTATAGGAGCCACCCCTAAGCAGGGAGCAATGATAGCTATGTGTCGCCCACAGCGATTCCTAATAGGAATCGCCTATGGAGTGATTATTAGCCAGTTGGTTAATTTAGCATGGTTGGTCGCTGCCGCTTGTAGTGGTAACTGTAGTTTCATTCGAAGGTTCTTTTTTTTTCACCGGGTTCTTTTTTTGCATCGCTATACTTTGGTTCACTTTGTTAAATTTTGGGATTTTTCATTTTTATTGGTTTTAGTTTTTTCAGCACAAGTCTACTCTTTCTCAGTACAAAATGTACATTTTTAGAGCACACGGGAAACATATTTCCAATAGACGTTGGCTCTTTTTAAAAAAACATGACTATATATTATTTTATTAGATAGATGTCTTGAATACTTTTCTAAATACAAGGCCAAATTTTCGAAATAAATTTCTTAATGGCAACAAACATTTCTATAAACTACATGAACATTTTTCTTGCATTGTAGAAACAATTTCAAAAAGTTTCACGGATATATTTTGGAAACACATAATTATTTATTTAAAATGTCACGCGTAGTTTTTAAACTATCGTGAATATGTTTTTTGATTGTATATAGCGTTTTCCAAAAAAAAATCTCACGGTCATTTAAAAAAATGTGGGAATAATTCCATAAAATGTCATGTACAGTTTTTAGGGTATTTTTTTAGATTATGCAATTTTTCACAATGTATACACATTTCCAAAAATCATATTAATAGGGGTATTTGAAATACGGGGACATTTTTCTTTGGCACACACATTATTTGATAATTTGAAAAAAAATTGTGCCAAGGAAAAATGTTCCTGTATTTTATATACTCCCTCCACCCGGAAATTTCTCCGACAAGTATTTCTCTTTTCATGTTATCAACATTTTTGAAAATCTGTGTTAATTTTTTAATTATATGTTATGATTTTTAAAATTTGTGGGTTTAATTTTATTAATTAATTTTTTTGAACTTTTTGCACTTCAAATATAAATGAAAGAACAAAAAATAAGGAAAAATCGAATATGTCAGCTTGTCGAGCCACGTCCTGCTTGGCCGGCCCACCACCGCGCCCTTTAGACGAGGCAGTCGTGTGCTTCACAATAAGTGGCACATAGCCGCTCACATGGATTTGCTAAAAAAAAGCCACTCTCAGAGGGAGCTGATATGTATCACCTGTAGTGATCCCAGATAAAGTGATCGCACCCAGGCTCGCGAGCTCAAAAAATATTTGCAAATTTAGAGATTGTTCATGAAATTGAATGACGGAATGAAAAAATGATCACGGATTCAAATAATTGTTCATGAATTAGAAAAAATGTTTGCAAATTTGAAAAAGTTCACAGGTACAAAAATCGATGACAAGTTCAAAAGATGTTTGTGAAATCAAAAAAAATGTTTGTGGATTCATAGAATGTTCACGAATTTTTAAAAAATGATCATCAACTAAAAAATAATTTTCACGAATTTGGAATAGGTTCTCAAATGAAAATATGTTCATGTGCTCAAAAATATTTCATGATTTCAGATAACTTTCCATAACCATTTTTTTAAAAGAATTGCAAATTCAAAAAAATATCATGAATTCAAAAAAGGTTCAAGAATTCGGAAATATATACGAATTCAAGAAACATTCATGAATTTGAATGATGCATTCAAAATATTTCTGTGAATTATAAAAAATGTTTACGAGTTAAAAACTGTTCATGAATGTGAAAAATATTCACAGATTAAAACACAGTTGATCAGAAAAAAAGATAAAATAGGAAACATACAAAAAAGATTAATCAGGAAACAGATAAGAAAACCAAATTAAATGACTGAGAAAAAATAGGGAAAAAATAGGAAGAAAACTAACATGCAAGGTTCCAGAACCTGCCTGGAAGCGTCCCAAAAAGTCACATGGTACTTTTCTGGCCAGAAAACGATGCTCTTCGTTAATGGGTCGGCCCACATTGGATCGTTGTTAGCTAACAGTATGTTACTGCTTTTTTTAAACAAAATCTCACACACTTTATTCAATAGAAATAATAGATACATCGTCTATGTGGAAGGGTACAATTTCATTCGGAGCCTTCTCAAACCAATCAAAAGTTGAACAAAATCTAGGCAACCTAGTGAACTCATGAGCAACCTTATTTGCTTCTCTATTACAATATTCAAACCTAGAAATAGAAAAATCACAATCAAAATGATAACAATCGTCAAAAACAGCCGCCGCCGCCGCTCCCACGGATCGTTCTACACTTTTCATTGTGTCAATGACCTCCAGATTGTCAGAGTTAATAACGAGAGGATATATAGAAATTGGGTACCTTGCATGGGTCCTTGGTGATATGTCCATATGTTGCGGAAAAGTTGGTTTTGGTTGTTTGGCGAGGTTTCTCTCACGTACGATTTTGATTGAATTTAATTCAGTTTGTGGAAGCAAGAATTCAGATATTTGTACCAATGATTAAAACAAAACATTTAGTTTTTATGTCAATTTTTGTTTAACTCTCAATACGCTACTCCCTCCGATCCATATTATTTGCCATTCAAGCGGATGTATCTAGAAAATTCGTCTACATATGTTTCAACGACAACTAATATAGATCGGAGAGAGTAGTATTTATGTCCATTTCTAACTAGAAATGCTAGATGTTGGCTGGTTCTTGTGGATGGACTGGTTGTGTTCTGTCTACCAGGGGTGTGGAGAACAATTGCTAGATTCACTTATCATGGACAAGAGAATGGTATGGAAAGACAAGAGAAATTTTGCTAGAAGGAAATGACGTCTTTAAAAACACGTAAAATTTTCCAATTACATATTTGTTTTAGCCAATTTGTATTTTGTAAAAATATTGTAATTTATTTTTGTCTTAGTAATGCATAAATCTCTTCGCCTTCTTCCTATAAATGAGAATCCCTGACTGCTACCTATGTCCTCGTGGTAGCCCCGGTGTGTCAGCTGGAAGAGAGTGTTCGCTAGGGCCCATCCGCCAGGTCCCGTGTTGCTTGTGTTAGCCCTTTCATGGTCATGTGTTGACTTGAATGAGGAGATAGAAAAATCCTTCATCTCAAGCGACACATGTGTGATGTCGACGCTATCCTATTGCTCTTGATGCCACTAGAGGCTTGGATGTTGCTTTGAGGTCTTCCGGGGCGATGTAGTATCTGACGGCGATTTGGTCGTGCTTCGCTCCGCATTTGTCTTGTCGGTTCTCTGCCTTGGTGTGTCCCTTCTCCCCTCCAATGCACCACCTGCAGCAACAACACATGCCACTAGAACACAATCGACCAACACAATCCACATGTGTGTAAGGCTGACGCAAGAATCTAACAAACACCACAAATGCAACCTCGGATGTAGAAGGATGAATAACGCTCAGACAAACAACAATGTTTTGTCACGTGCAAAAGAAAGACAAAGGTGAGAAAAAAATATACTCCCTCCGTCCCAAAATTCTTGTCTTAGATTTGTCTAAATACGGATGTATCTAGTTACGTTTTAGTGTTAGATACATCCGTATCTAGACAAATTTAAGACAAGAATTTTGGGGCGAAGGGAGTAGAAAATAAAAATTGACTTCTAAAGAAAAGGTGCAATTCAAACGGCATAATAAAGTGTAGGTCTTCATCTATAGCATACAAAGGGCACACATGCAACATTCACCCGAAGGACCCGACAACATAGGTGTCCCAATACTTTGCACAAAAGAGCTCAAAATAAGCAAAGTAACAAGTCAGCTCTAGAAGGTTCTTGCACTCATCGTCCTTTAAAGACGCTCGTGACACTCACTGTCGCCGAAGAACAATTTGTTGGATCATTGCTCATTATGTATACATCATTAATTGCATTTTCTTATTGAAATACACTGCAAGTGAAGTGGATTTCAATTAATCTTTGATAGTTATTGGCTATATTTTGTATATATGCAAAATTTGACATGCATTATTGTTCGTACACGAACACGTCACGTGTACCCTCGACGCCGGGGGTGATGCACCGCAGCTCACGTCGAATGAGTCTCACCGGAAGCGTGATTTGCAAGTCGACCGGCGAGAGCTTTTGAGGACCCGAAACCCTACACTCACGGGAGGGACCCCGTCGGGGAGTGCGGCGGCTATGGGCTGCCCTAGGTCGGCCAAGCCGCCCCTAGAGCCTTGCGATTCGCATCTCTCCAACACGAAGAACGACGAAGAACGAGGGAGCAAGAACGAGGGAAGGACAAGACGTAGATGAAAAGGCTGTAGATGTGTTTGTGATTGTGTGTTGTTCAATCGGCCGTCACCCCTTAGGTATATAAGAGGGGGCTGGACTTCCCGCGCAAGGAAAAGGCTTGGATTCACGTCCAAAACCCTAATCAAATTCGGATTGGTTTTGTCCGAACTTTTCAAAACTGTTCGGTCTAAAATTGGCTGCACATCGTGGATCTTTTTTGAGGTGGTAAACGACCTCGGATGGAAACGAGCCCAAAAGCAATATTGACCGTTTCGATGAGAGGAACAACTTTAATGTTGAACGTTTTTTCATCAGAGGTCATCTCGAAGGTCAAATCGCTCACGTAAAACAGCTAATTATTCATGCAGCTCATCAGACATACCCACATATGTGTCTGGTTCCGGGCGTCATATTTTGCTCACTGGAGGGTCGTACTGTGCGGCTCTAACTTTTGCATAAGACCTCGGATTGGGACGATATTTATATCAAAATTGATCGTTTCGATGAGACGCACAACTTTCTTGTTGAAACTTTCTCCATTTGAAGCCATATTCATTGGGTTACTGGACATTCTTTAATCTGGTGTCAGACATGGGGATCTCTATACTTGTCATAACTTTTACATTCAAGTTCCATTTTAGCCCATCTTCATATTCATCTTCATCTTCTCGAAAAGAGCCATTTCACGATGACTTTCAATAGTAAGTTTGAATTAATCTTGACATAGCTTCAAGCCACTCTTTATAAATGTGCCACTTTTGAGCGTCAACACATGCCCCCCCCCCCTATTTTTCGGCAAAGCTAGCGTGCCAAAAAATAACTTGTACCAAGTTTGTTCTAAAAACGATGTCAACACTCCATCGGCCATTTATATGTTCTTAGGGCGATAGGTATATATCGGCCATGTTTATGCTAAGGGTGATAGTTATTTATCGGCCGTTGCCTATCTAGGTTTCTTGCCACACACTTGGGTGGTACTTCTTTAAATATTTTTCATTGAGAGCTCGAGGTAACAATGCCCCTTGTATGGATTCCACCAAATATGAATTTCCAGGAACTACTCTTGTAATCCTAAAAGGACCTTCCCAACTTGGAGACCACTTCCCGAATTTTCTGTCTTTCGAACCAATTGGTAGAATCACCTTCCACACGAGATCGCCAACTTGAAAAGTCTTCAACTTGACCTTTTTATTGTAAGCTCTTGCCACCCTCAACTTATCTCTCTCTATGGCCTCCAGAGCAGCCAAACGTTTATCAGCGACTTCATCAATATTGTCCATCATCAAGTTATAAAAGTCCACCGCCGATAAATCATTCTGTTTGGCTATTCTCAAAGCATTCAAATTCACTTCCACTGGTAAAACGGCCTCTTGACCATATAAGAGCTCATATGGAGTTACCTTTGTAGCACCATGCCTTCAGATTCTGTGCGCCCATAAAGCTTCGGACAGTAGCTCATGCCATCTCCTTGGATTATCCTCAATCTTCTTCTTTATGAGTTTGATTAAAATTTTATTGCTAGACTCAGCCTGTCCATTGGCTTGGGCATAATATGGAGAGGAATTGAGCAACTTTATGTTATAAGATTCGGCAAATTCTCTGACTTGGTGTGACATAAAAGATGAGCCTTGATCTGTAGTCAACGTTTGAGGAATGCCGAATCTATGAATAATGTGCTCGGTTATGAATTTAATTACCTCCACAAGTGTCATGTTCTTGAGAGGTAATGCTTCAGACCATTTAGTGAAATAATCGGTTGCCACCAATATGAACCGATGCCTGTTTGAGGAATACAGATGAATTTGTCCAATAAAGTCTAAACCCCATCCTCTGAAAGGCCACGACTTGATAATGGGATGTAACATAGCAGCAGGAGCCAACTGAATATCACCAAATTTTTGACAAGCTTCACACCCTTTGTAATATCTGAAGCAATCATTAATAATAGTCGGCCAATAAAATCCAGCACGTCGTAGCAACCATTTCATCTTGGGAGCCGACTGATGAGTGCCACAAATACCTTCATGGACCTCCCCCATAGCAACTCTCGCTTGGTCCTCGTCCAAGCACTTTAAAAGAACATCATCAACCGTTCGGTGATAGAGACCATCATCTCTCATTGTGTATTTAAAAGCCATACGCCGAACAGCCATGTCCACCCTTCTACTAGGATCACGCAAATAATCAACAATGGGTTTCCTCCGGTCTTTATTTTCTCCTGCATTGAATATTTCATTAGTGGCCGAAATGGTGGGCTCCGGTTCGGCCTCCCCTCTGTTGGCAAGACTAGACATCGGCCTTTGAGAAATATGAAACATGCCATGATCCACATGATAGCCGGATGCTTGTTGTGCCAACCCATTTGCTTTCCAGTTGTCATGTCTAGATATATGAGCAATGCTAAAATAATCCAAAGTAGAAATTATATCTAGACACTTATCAAGATAAACATTAAGTGATTCGTCAAAACACTGAAAAACTTTGGATATTTGCTGCACTACTAATAACGAATCACCAAAAGCCTCAATATGTGTAGCACCTATGGCAAGCAACATCTCTAAGCCGAATAACAATGCTTCATATTCAGCTTGATTATTTGTGCAAAAATATTCTAAGCAGCACGAGGCTTCAAAAACAGCACCATGAGGAGATATATAAACAATACTAACACCTTGGCCATTGCTACAACCGAACCATCAAAATATAATCTCCATGGTACTAATGAGACAAGGTTTATATCAATATCATGCTTGTCATCAATCCGATGCTCAACAATAAAATTAGCAACGATTTGTCCTTTCATGTATTTTAGAGATTCATAAGCCAAATCATATTCAATTAAAGCATAATCCCACTTGTCAATTCTACCACTAAGAATTGGCCTATGCAACATGTACTTGATGACATCGGTTTGACAAGCTACAATGCAAGTACTAGGCACTAGGTAATGTCTCAATTTTGTACAAGCATAATATAAGCATAAGCATAATTTCTCAATAAATGTATACCTTGTCTCGGCGTCCAATAAGTGTCGGCTTAAATAAGTAATAACATGCTCCTTCCCTTCGGTCTCTTGAGTTAAAACAACACCAATAACACCTTCTTCCGCTGCAATGTAAAGTCTAAATGGCTCCCTGTGCCTGGGCGCTTTCATAACCGGAGGAGTGCACAAATATTTCTTAATTATATCAGATGCCTCTTGCTATTTTGCCCCCCAAGTAAAATCAACATCATTCTTTAACCGAAGGATAGGAGTAAATGCATCAACCTTCCCTGATAGATTGGCTATGAACCTCCTTAAATAATTGACCTTGCCAAGAAATTTTTGCATATCTCTCTTGCATGTTGGAGCCTCTACTTTTTGTATAGCTTCTATCTTTTTGGGATCAATTTCCATGGCATCTTCATGAATAATGAAACCCAGAAACTTCCCAGACGATACACCAAAGGCACACTTCAAAAGATTCATTTTCAGCCCATATTTCTTCATTCTTTCAAAAGCTAAGCACAAATCGGCTAGATGAGATTCAAAAGCATCCGATTTGACAACAATATCATCAATATAAACCTCAAGTATAACACCAAGTAAATCATGAAAAATTAAATTCATAGCCCTTTGATACGTGGCACCGGCATTTTTTAATCCAAAGGTCATCACTGTCCACTCAAATAAACCAAGGAAACCGGGACATCGAAAAGCCGTTTTGGACATGTCCTCTTCGGCCATAAAAATCTGATTATACCCCGCATTACCATCAAGAAAGCTAATGATCCTATGTCCAGAAGCATCATTAATAAGCATATCGGCTATTGGCATAGGATACTCATCTTTAGGTGTAGCTCTATTCAAATCTCTGAAATCAATGCACACCCTCAACTTGCCGGAGCCTTTCTTCTCTACTGGTACAATGTTAGAAATCCACACGGCATACCTGCAAGGTCTAATAAAATTAGCTTTAAGCAAACGACCGATCTCTTCCTTGATCCGGTCATACGTTTTTGGATTAAACTTTCTGGCCGATTGCTTATATGGCCTAAAACCGGCCTTTATAGGTAACTGATGCTCCACTAGCTCTCGGCTTAAACCTGACATCTCATGATATTCCCATGCAAAGCAACAAACATATTATTTTAATAGCTCGATCAACTTAGCCTTATGATCGGCTCTTAAATTTTCGTTTACAAATGTCGGCCTAGGAATTGAACCATCTCCTATATCTATCTCTTCTAATGGATCGGCCGATGTAAAACCTTGTCCTAGTTTATCCATATCATCTAACTCTTCTATGGACTCATACATATCGTTCTCATCGAACCGATATTCTACAAGACGTTTCTGTAACCACTCTGAGTTAGGATCCATTTAAATACATCATACCTTGGAGCCGATTACCGCCAACCGGCTTTAAAGAAACGGGCACAAAACCACTTTTCATGGCACTAAGAAAATCATATTCTGATAAGTCGCGCCCCGTCAGGCAAGTAGCATTGGGATGTTGCCAATCCACCGATGCATCAGCCAAAGCAACACAAGCCGAATTATTCGCATGAATGACTTCTACTTCATCATCAACTCATTGAATTAAAAACTGGTACATAGTAGATGGCACACATTGGTTTGCATGAACCCAATCGCGGCCTAATATCACATTGTAGTTACCTTGCACCTTGGCGACAAAGAAGGCGGTAGCCAAAGTTTTGCTTCCCATTGTAAGCTCCACATACATTACACCTTTGGCTTCAGTTTTCTCTTTGTCTTCAAATCCATTAAGCACCATGTTGGTCTTTATTAACTCTTCATCACGCAACCCCAGGTTTTTGAAAACCGAATATGGCATAAGATTAACCACATCACCACCATCGACAAGCATTCTAGCAACCGGCAATCCATTAATATGACCTTTAAGGAACAATGGCTTCAAGTGCGTCACCAGTTCTTTTGGCTTCTCGAATATAGCATTTTTAGGACCAAAATCTAGTTGAGCTACTTCCCCTTCTTCATCTATAGCACGGAATTCAGCGAGTAAGTAATACACCATATTAACATCCATACCTTCATGAACCGGTGTAGACTCATAATCAAGCATTTCATCTTCTTCCGCAAGCATGTCCACTGACTCCGAAATATCTTCAAGGGAAGAGGAAGTAGTAGGCAAAGTGGACGATGTAATAGTAGCCGCATCGTCCTCCGTTGGTGGTGTAGGTGTTGCTATGATCAATGCAAAAGTTGCTATGTTTTCCTTTTGCTTTGGCCTCCACACTTGTTTTTGGGGTACCATGGGACGACTTTCATTGAAAAATTTATCCCTTAGCTTTTCTGCTTCTTGTTCCTCCTTCTCATGACTCCTCATGCACTGCAATCTCCTTTTTTGCGCCTTGGTCAGACCGGAAGGACACCACTTAGGCTGAGTCTATTTTGGATCCCTCGACTTGGCCTTGCTTGTGCTAGCTTTATGATCATTAGCCATGGGACCCTACTGGACAGCAACCACATCTTTATTAGAATCAGCCGGATTATCACCAATAATCGTCTCTTTGATTGTTAATTCTTTAGTGCCTATCATAATAGTTTCAGCACTAGTATTCTTCTCCTTTTGCTTGCCAGGCTCTAAAATTTCAGCACTTGGTGATTTAGCACGCCACACTTGCTTGCCAACCATTCCATGATTATCTTGCATTGGCCGATTGACATCGTTGTTCAAATGGCCTCGTGTGGGATAAAAAAGCCTCTCATGAACGGGCCTCCTTGGTTCAACCCAACCCGGATGAAAAGCAAAAGGGGCCATTGGGGGCTGCCCCCATCCTTCATTGTAGCCTCCCATGTAGTATGGCGCATAGGGGGGGTGGCGCCATCCATGGTCCCGGTGCCCATGACCCATATGGCCTTGTGTGATGCTGAAATTCTTCCCGAGGAGGTGACCTTGAGCGCTTCAAATTTAATGCCCGGTCAGAGCTAGAACCGGCCGCTTGATTGGCATACTTGGACAACAGCATATCAAAAGTTGGCTTGATTCTCTTGCGTTGCACTTTAGCTTCATTCGTCTTCCACTTGCCAACCTCTGGACTCTTGGGCTTAACAAATTTGACATGAGTGTTCTCTTGCACTTGTGGTTTCCCCCCGAGTGTAGGATTCTTGATGGTGATCTTGATTACCTCCTTTCCACTGGGTTGCTTGTCAAGAACAACTTGTCTCCTCAAGACCTTGTCGCTCTCCTTATTTTTCCTGGGCTCACCAATGACAATATTATTTTTATTAACTGATTCAGCTATGTTGGGCCGAATTAACATCTTCTTCCCCTCCAAATCCATGGTGTTCATTGGGAAAGGCTGCTTATCAACTTGCATCTCAGAAAAATTCAATCGTCCGTCATTAATGGCCGATTGTATTTGTCGTCGAAAAACATTACAACCATTAGTAGCATGAGAAAAAGAATTATGATACTTGCAATAAGCACGCCGTTTCATCTCTTCGAACGGCGGTAAAGTATGAGATATTTTAATAATCTTGGCTTGCAACAAAGCATCAAATATTTTATCACACTTAGCAATGTTGAAACTAAATTTCATCTCTTCATCACGATTCTTACGAATCGGCTTTAAATCATTGCAAGTAAACGGTTTGGCCTTAGATGGCCAAACAAATTCAGCAGCATAAATATCACCCTCATCGTCCGAATGATCACTACCATACTCAACCATATTCATCTTAGGACGATCAGTTTTATATCTATGCACATCTTTAAGATCTTTGCTTCGGCTTTCCTGAGCCAAAGCCCTCTGCAAGACTTGGTTGATATTTAAAAACTCATGTCCTTCTAGCCTTTCTCTAATGTGATTTCTCAAACCGCTAAGCACAAGATCAGCCAAATCTCTCTCGGTTATCACCAAACTATAGCACCGGTTTTTTGTATCTCTAAATCTTTTGACATAATCGAAGACCGATTCATCATGCTTTTGCTTAACCGATGTAAGATGGGATAGTTTAAGCTCATTGTCACCACTGTAGAAGTGATCATGAAACTTTTGCTCCAATTGAAACCATGTAGTAATAGAACCGGGTGGTAATGCAGAAAACCACGAGAAAGCAGTACCGGCTAAAATAAAGGAAAATAACGTATTTTCCACTTGTCTCGTGAACTTGCCTCACCTAATTGTGCCAAGTATTGACTAACATGCTCCCATGTAGTCTTTTTTCCCTCTCCGCTAAACTTAACAAAATCTGGAACTTTATATCCGGGAGGACATGGCACGGCATCAAAAATTTCTAGATATGGTTTCCTGGAAATTCGTGGTTTAGGTAGTTCAATCCCACAATGCTCTCGGAACACCCTAGACATTTCCTCTCTGACATTAGCCAAAATATCACTCGTATTGAGTGACGTTGTGTATGGTTGTGGCGCATGGTGAATATGATTTCTAATAGTTGGTACAGTGCTAGTCGGAAGAGATGGTGGTGTGTATGTTGTACCATAGTTCGGCAGCAATCCACTTGGACTTGCCAAACCGTAACCTAGCAATGCAGTTGGATTCACTGAACTTGGTACGTTCATGGCAGGATTAAAGGGTGGAGCAACAAGTTGGTTTGTCTGACTGGGATAAGAATTCAACGGCACGGGCGGCGCCGATTAAATAGGTAAAGTTGGACTAAAGTTTTTCACACCAGCAGACATACTACCACTACCATGATATGACTGAGGAGTATTATTTCGAGCAGTATTATTGTCTATGATAGCTTGGTAAATAAGATCATTATTCTGAGCAATAAAAGTAGTAATTTCAGCCGACTGTTCAGGAGAGAAGATTTTGCTTACAGCCGGCTCTACCTGCTCATTGTGAAGAGGAGGAAACTTGATTTCTTCAATTGAAGTGATGTTGCCTTGGTGATCCTTTTTGAACTTAGCAAGAAACTCCTGCATCTCCTTCTCTTCACGCGCCTTCTTGTACTCCTCAAAAGCTTGGCGATGTTCTGACGATAATTCTCAAAATTGGGCTTGATGATGTTATCGGCATCCACTTCAGATGGCTTGGGAAGATCGACCATGATGGATGATGATGATTACTCTTTTTCCCCAGCGGAGTCGCCAAAAAGTGTGTTCGCAGACGAACATGTCACGTGTACCCTCGACGTCGGGGGTGATGCACCGCAACTCACGTCGAAGGAGTCTCACCGGAAGCACGATTCGTAAGTCGACCGGCGAGAGCTTTTGAGGACCCGAAACCTAACACTTCCCGGAGGGACCCCGTCACGGAGTGCGACGGCTATGGGCTGCCCTAGGTCGGCCAAGCCGTCCCTAGAGCCTCGCGATTCGCAGCTCTTCAACACGAAGAACGACAAAGAACGAGGGAAGGACAAGACATAGATGAAAAAGTTGTAGATGTGTTTGCGATTGTGTGTTGTTCAATTGACCGTCACCCCTTAGGTATATAAGAGGGGGCTGGACTTCCCGTGCAAGGAAAAGACTTGGATTCACATCCAAAACCCTAGTCAAATTCAGATTGGTTTTGTCCGAACTTTCCAAAACTGTTCGGTATAAAATTGGCTGCACATTGTGGGTCTTTTTTGAGGTGGTAAATGACCTTGGATGAAAACGAGCCCAAAAGCAGTATTGACCATTTCGACGAGAGAAACAACTTTTATGTTGAACGTATTTTCATCAGAGGTCATCTCGAAGGTCAAATCGCTCGCGCAAAACAGCTAATTATTCACGCAGCTCATCAGACATACCCACATATGTGTCTGGTTCCGGGCGTCATATTTTGCTCACTGAAGGGGCGCGCTGTGTGGGCTCTAACTTTTGCATAAGACCTCGGATTGGGACGACCTTTATATCAAAATCAATCGTTTCGACGAGACGCACAACTTTCTTGTTGAAACTTTCTCCATTTGAAGCCATATTCATTGGGTTACTGGACATTCTTTAATCTGGTGTCGACATGAGGATATCTGAACTTATCATAACTTTTACATCCAAGCTCCGTTTTAGACCATCTTCATATTCATCTTCATCTTCTCGAAAAGAGCCATTTCATGATGACTTTCAATAGTAAGTTCAAATTAATCTTGACATAGCTTCAAGTCACTCTTTATAAACGTGCCACTTTTGAGCGTCAACAATTATAATTATATATGCAACCAACAAACTTTAAATAAAAAAACTCATGGACATTCTACTAGTTTGCATGCACACTGATTTTTGGGCGGCTCCACCTTCTCCGTTGCTTGCCTTCACAAATGACAGTGACCCACCAAATCTTCATAGACCTGTAACCTTCCCTCGAAAAGTCGGAAGTGTGGAAAGGTTTCTTGTGGAATACAAGCAAAAGTTCAACCGAGGCGGCCTTTTTTTAACGTAACGAATATGTGCTTTGCTTATCCTCAGTATCTCTTTGGAGTATAGGCATATGTAAAACTCGAATGTTGCAAAAGATGCTGTCAATAACTTATTACTACTAAGAATGATCGATGCAGTTAACCCAATTTGGAATATAACTACAAGTCGGATTCCGATTGTCTGTGAGAGGAAAAAATGAGAGAGGGTGTAGATGCATGTCATTCATTCAGATGTACATCGAGAAAGTTAGCACGTAGTCCAACATGATGGGAATCTCCATGACATGTTCGTAGATAAAACTAGATCGACATGGCCTACATACATCCTTATTCTTTGTTTGCAAATGCGAGCGTAAAGGACTAATCAATGTGAACAATAATCAATAGCTACAAAGGGCATGCCTGGGCTGATTCCTAATTTATAATCACTTTATTGGAGGAGAGATAAGTAGAGAGGCATAATTGGTCATTTTACTACTTGTTATCACTTTAGGACATACTCTTTTTTTAATGAAAAGCTTTATTGATTCTTTGTCATGTATCGTGTTCAAGGGACCAATCTTTGCGCCTAACTAATGATCGTCGCGTTGCCAATCGAAATTCCAGTTGGAGCCACTCAAAAGAGTAAGCCGATCACGAATAGCAGCAATCTTTACGGGAGTCAAACGACAGCCAAAGAAAGAAGATTCATGTAAAGAAAGAATATTACCGGCCGGAAGCATCCGCGCGAAAGTGCCGCCCTTCCGAATCACGCGTTAGTTTTGGACAGTGTGCGTCGATTCGCTGGATCGATCGGCTGCCTACGGCGAACATATTTATTTTGGTTTGACCCGAGCGAGCCGCTTTATTACTCTTTTATACACACTACTCGTGCGTTGCCACGAAGCAAAAGAACACGCATATTGCAATTGATTGCTTTATGTGCTCATTCGTCAAGCACAACATATGTATGGCAAAAGAACATACATAATTATGTGCTCATCCTCAAGGGCAACATATGTCGATTCAAAAAAAAAGTGTCCTCAGCATTTATCACCTCTCAGCATTTAGACCCTCGCCACTGTCACCATTGAAATCATACAAACCTACAACACCCCAAATCGAAAACCCCTCTCTGAGCGGGGTGGCACAGCCACCCAAGTGGTTGTTGGCGGCGTCCAGTCCCCATGTGGTGAATGCATGCACGCCTCACCATGACAACAACAACAACTACTATAAAGTTTTCTTAATATCTTCTTTCTTAACATCAGACTTTCTAGGCAGTATCTTCGCTCAATATAGCATTTTCTTGCATGAATTCTGAAACTGGTCGAGTTTTGAAAGTCTTTCTGAATTCAATGGACGGAAGGGCCAAAATAAGCAAAACTCTAGGCAGGGTAGAATGCACAGATATATTCATTTTTTAGTAGTTTCTAAGACGTAGCATGTATTGCTGCAATGCTCGTTGCCAAATCAGATGAAATTGCTCCCAGTTGAACGTTCGAACAAAGAGCGCGCACGTGTTATAGATGACACATGCCATTCCCTCATACTATTATGTGTGCACCACGTAGTTAGAAATGTGGATGTATTCTTTTGACCCCTCCCTCTCAGCCACCATGTACATCATTTCTCTAGCGCTATCCCGATCCCACCTGCACAAAGGATATAAAAATACTTCTAATTTGTGCATTCCATTATTTGGGTAAAGGCCATCAATTGTGTACAGTGTACATACCAACAACAGGTTAACCTACATACCTTAGAGATTTTGTTTTCTATAGCAAAATCTACTTCAGATTTGTCCCATTCCAGATAGAAGCTAGTTCAACGGCAATATATCTGCAATGGCATGCTACATGAGAAAAGTTAGATAGTCGTTGACTTGGTGCTTCACATGAAAGTTCTTGAAACAGACTTTCATCTCGCTTTACAAATAAAGCGCAAACTACCGAATGAATACAAGGTGGTAAAGAAATCCTGTTACAATTAAAACCTTTCAAAAAAACATTCGAGTGAGTAACGGGAACGCTACCAACTCAAAGTCAAGCACCCGGTTTCACATGAATAATTCTTGATATTAACATATTAATACTGAATTTCATGTTGCAATTTCGAAACCTACTTAGTTTGGCATCTATTATCTGCCTTTGGGTTATCAAGGAAGGAAAATATTATATTCGTTATTTTAGGTTTCTTCTGGATTACTCTGGCCTACATCAATGGTGATATTTAGTTGCAGGAGCTAGCTATTACTTCATATCAGATGAGCTAGCAAAATGTGTTATGCTTCTTGGCAGTGGTTATGGTTTTACATATATGTAGGTACCCTGTACCGTAATTTTTTTTATTTTGTAAATCACCATGAGTAAATCAGGTGGAAGAAAATTAAATATTTTGAAAGCACAGAGACACAAGCAGAAGAACACAAAGGAGCTAAGAAAACTTTGTTACCATTCCCATCACCCATAAAAGTGATCTAAAACCTTCTCATGTAATACAGAATGTGGATAGCCTGTGCATAGCTACCAGTTGCAACCAATATATATTTCATCATGTGCCTTTGCTTTAAAACATCTGGTTGGCTAAATTCAACAGTATGGGCAGGAGAATGATGATATTTGGTCATAGGCATCATCTTTATGCATGCATGATGTTAACGACGAATGTGCTCCACCAAGGTTATGACTCCGATCTTATTTTATAGCAACTTTTCCTAGTTGAAGTTAATGTCCCCATTGATTTCCCCACTGGAAATTCTTCGAATCCTGCACTCGTAACACGACCAATGAAAACAAGCATGACGAAGCATTGCCACACGCACTGCTATTAAATGCGAAGGAATTAACCTCGGTTTGAAAAAAACTAAAATTACAGAATAGCTTAAGGATGGGGGTTGTGCAACAATAGTCGGTTATCTCTATTATTAAAGGGCAATCTGCCGTCGTCGTGATGGTTCGACCATCCTCCTCCCCCACTGCTGTCATCCTTCACGCAAAAAAAAAAACCGGCGCTAAAATAGCCGCCACGACCACGACGAGCCAGCGATAAAAATACTCATTGAAACGAACCCACGCACACACGATCCAATCGAGGTTCCCACGATCCCCTGCCAACAAACCATCCGGTCTGCGTGACCTCCTTCCTCGCGCCCTAACACATCTTATTTGGGACCTCATCCGGTTGCTCTCCTACCCCCACCCATGGCACGTCCGGAGGAGATAGTTGAGAAAGGGGAGGAAGAGTAGGTACAGGGCGGCGGCGGAACCCGACCTTCTCAAGAGCACGCCGGGACAGGGCGCCATAGGCGTACACGAGCGCTTCAACACGCTCCAAGCCATGCAGATCACCAACGCCGAGCAATTCGTGGCCGCCGCGCCCTAGGGCGTGCGCAAGCACGATAGCAATCTCCGCGTGGCACCGGTCGTGCAGGGACATGGCGTCATAAGCGTCCACGAGAGCCTGAACGCGCTCCAAGCCCTACTGGTCGCCAACGCCGAGCGCCTCATGGCTGCTGTGGCCGCCGCCCCCTAGGCGTGCGCAAGCACGATCCCGATCTCCGCGTGGAACTTTTGGACATCACGGGTGCAGTCGCGAGGTGTCCTAGAGATGGGCTGCAACCTTGTCGCACGCCTATCCTTCGGCACGCTCGGCACGCCGCCCTCCCACCTGCATCGCCGCTGCACGGCCCGTACGTGAGCCGAGCGGTGATCATATCCTCAAGACTGAGCTGGAAACCATGCCCCTTCACGATCGTCAGTCTTGGTGGCACACCCTGGGTTAGCACGAGGCGAGCAAGATTGCAAGCCCGCCATTACATTTCCTCTTCACGGGCAAGACACCATTCAAAGTGACGTCTTCTTGCTCACATTATCCCGTTCCTTACCTTTTCTTCGTTGTTGTGTTTATGTATCATGTTCAAGCCTCCTTGCCATCCAGCAGAAGGCGCTATCTTGCAGAAGAGATGCGATGGCAACACTAGAGTACTGCTATTACTACTTTTTGTAACAAAAGACGACAGTATGAACAAAAGGTATGCAATTTTTTTCTATATCTACAGTGTACCGACATACATGCAAATATCTTGAACAAGCGATCTCACATTTGGGGTACTTGTTTTGGAGAATTTATGCGTGATTTAATATGATTGAATAAATTATCTTTGTATATGTAGAATGTTTTGAGACTTGCAGCAGCTACTAAATGAAACTACTTATTCACCTACAAATATATATCTATACAATCATCCTCCATATTTTCACAATGGAGTGGAACTGTGGAACATATTTAATAAGCAGCCATGACAAAACTGGAGAGAAAGAGAGAGAGAGGGAGGGAGTGAGGGAGAGAGAGAGACTTCAATATTTATGTTTTCTTCTGTAGGGAGGGAGTGAGGGAGAGAGAGAGAGAAGTGGGTGTGAAGGAGGGGTCAGGAGAAATGTTCTACCTTTTTTTTTGCAAAGAGCGAGTGACTAGGAATGACGTACCAACATGTTCCAGACATTTTATAATTTAAGCAATTGTTTGATTCACATGCTTGCATTATTTTATTCCGTGGCAACGCACGGGCACTCAGCTAGTTCTAGTAGACGGAGAAAAGATCACTGTTTCAGTAACACGATTATATTTAGAAGATCCAATCATCAGTTCTTACAACACAACTTTGATAGCCAAAATATTAGTTTGCATAAGACAGTATAAGAGCAATTACATCAAGTTCCTTTAGAAAGATGCCCCATAGACTTGTATCTTCTTAGTGATGCATCCACGTATCACACACCCGAGTCAGTATTCAATTACAGTGAGCATACATATTCAGAATTTTATAAGATCTCCAAGATGAGATAAGATGACGTTCAAGTACCCAGAACTGCTTACCTCGAGCCATGTCCTCCATCCAGTCCGAGCTGACGAGGTCGTACGCAGGTCGTAATCTGAACGCACCCTTATCAGAACCAACCAGATCAAGCGAATAAACCCAACACATAACATTATTAAACATAGCAATTACGTACAACATTCGTGGCAAGTTACAATCATCACTTTTATATTGCTCTAGATCGCAATAAGCAAACCTTGATTTCTGATGGTGGGGGAGACGAAGCTAGAGCGAGGAATCATGGACGACGAATGAAGGGACTTGACGAGGTGGCGGCTCTATATATGCACGTACCTTGCTCCGGTGCTCCTCCTCCACTGCTGCGCCTTG